>NC_089995.1:618508-927762 GCF_036417845.1 Apteryx mantelli
GGCACGCAGCGCTTTCTCAGGCGGCGAGGCGGCGAAGGCACGCGCTGCTCTGCCAGCCGCCGAAGGCACGCAGCGCTTTGCTAGGCTGCGATGCGGCGAGGCGCCCAACGCAGGCACTTCTTTGCTAGGCGCCCAAGGAACACGGCGCTTTGCTTGACGGCGACGGCACGCGCAGCTTTGCTAGGCGCCCAAGGCAGACGACGCTTTGCTAGGCAGCGAGGCGGCGAACGCACAAAGCCATTTGCTCTGCGGTGATTCGCTGCCTC
Source organism: Apteryx mantelli (assembly GCF_036417845.1). NCBI lineage: Eukaryota > Metazoa > Chordata > Aves > Apterygiformes > Apterygidae > Apteryx > Apteryx mantelli. The sequence goes on from NC_089995.1 coordinate 618,775, forward strand.
GCACAATAGCTAACCACTGTGCATGTTGGCTGTCTCACAAACAAGCAGCCTGCTGCGTCTCTTCGCTGCCTCGCCAACTAGCAAAGTGCTGCCTCGCTTCGCCTCCACGCCAAAAAGCCATCCGCGATGCCACTGCGCCACCTGCTGCACAAGCAAAGTGCTGCATCTCTTCGCTGCCTCGCACAATGAGCAAGCACTGTGCATGGTCGCTGTGTCACAAATAAGGAGACTGCTGAATCTCTTCGCTGCCTCGCCAACAAGCAAACCGCTGCATCTCTTCGCTGCCTCGCCAAAAAGCAGACCGCTGCGTGTATTCGCTGAGTGGCAGAAAGCAAAGCACGGCGCCTGTTCGCTGCCTGGCCAACAAGCAAAGCGCTCCATCTCTTCGCTGCCTCGCAAACGAAGGAAGCGCTGCGTGCCTTCTCGCCCTCGCCGCCTAGCAAAGCACTGTGTGCCCTCGCCGCCTCCTAGAGCGCTGCGTGCCCTCGCCGCCTCGCACACCGCTGCGTGCCTTCGGCGCCTGGCAAAGCGCTGCGTGCCTTCGGCGCCTGGCAAAGCACTGCGTGCCCTCGCCGCCTCGCACAGCGCTGCGTCCTTGGGCGCCTGGCAAAGCGCTGCGTGCCTTCGCCGCCTCGCCGCCTAGCAAGGCGCCCTAGCCCGTCCACCACCATCAGATCGCTGCGTGCCTTCGCTGCCTCGGTGCTTAGCAAAGCGCCACGTGCCTTCGGCGCCTACAAAAGCGCCGTGTGCCTTCGGCGCTACTACGGCGTTTGCTAAGCGGCGAGGCGGCGAAGGGACGCAGCGGTGTGTGAGGCGGCGAAGGCAAGCAGCGCTTTGCTGGGCGGCGAGGCGGCGAAGGGCCGAAGCGATTGGGGAGGCGGTGAAGGGAGACGGCGCTTTGTTGGGCGGCGAGGGCGAAAGGCACGCAGCGCTTTCTTAGGCGGCGAGGCGGCGAAGGCACGCGCTGCTTTGCTAGGCGCCGAAGGAACACGGCGCTTTGCTAGGCGGCGACGGCACGCGGAGCTTTGCTAGGCGGCGAGGCGGCGAAGGGACACGGCGCTTCGCTAGGCGGCGAGGGCGAGAAGGCACGCAGCGCTTTCTCAGGCGGCGAGGCGGCGAAGGCACGCGCTGCTCTGCCAGCCGCCGAAGGCACGCCGCGGTGTGTGAGGCGGCGAAGGCACGCACGGCTTTGCCAGCCGCCGAAGGCACGCACTGCTTTGCTAGGCTGCGATGCGACGAGGCGCCGAACGCAGGCACTTCTTTGCTAGGCGCCCAAGGAACACGGCGCTTTGCTTGACGGCGACGGCACGCGCAGCTTTGCTAGGCGCCCAAGGCAGACGACGCTTTGCTAGGCAGCGAGGCGGCGAACGCACAAAGCCATTTGCTCTGCGGTGATTCGCTGCCTCGCACAAGAGCTAACCACTGGGCATGTTGGCTGTCTCACAAACAAGCAGCCTGCTGCGTCTCTTCGCTGCCTCGCCAACTAGCAAAGTGCTGCCTCGCTTCGCCTCCACGCCAAAAAGCCATCCGCGATGCCACTGCGCCACCTGCTGCACAAGCAAAGTGCTGCATCTCTTCGCTGCCTCGCACAATGAGCAAGCACTGTGCATGGTCGCTGTGTCACAAACAAGGAGATTGCTGAATCTCTTCGCTGCCTCGCCAACAAGCAAACCGCTGCATCTCTTCGCTGCCTCACCAACAAGCAAATCGCTGCATATCTTCGCTGCCTCGCCAACAAGCAGAGCGCTGCGTGTATTCGCTGAGTGGCAGAAAGCAAAGCACGGCGCCTGTTCGCTGCCTGGCCAACAAGCAAAGCGCTCCATCTCTTCGCTGCCTCGCAAACGAAGGAAGCGCTGCGTGCCTTCGGCGCCGAGCAAAGCAGCGCGTGCCTTCGCCGCCTCGCCGCCTAAGAAAGCGCTGCGTGCCTTCTCGCCCTCGCCGCCTAGCAAAGCGCCGTGTGCCTTCGCCGCCTCCCCAATCGCTTCGTGCCTTCGCCGCCTAGCAAAGCGCCTAGCAAAGCGTCCTCAGCCTTCGCTGCCTAGCAAAGCTCCACGTCCGCTCGCCGCCTAGCAAAGCACTGTGTGCCCTCGCCGCCTCCTAGAGCGCTGCGTGCCTTCGGCACCTGGCAAAGCACTGCGTGCCCTCGCCGCCTCGCACACCGCTGCGTGCCTTCGGCGCCTGGCAAAGCGCTGAGTGCCTTCGGCACCTGGCAAAGCACTGCGTGCCCTCGCCGCCTCGCACAGCGCTGCGTCCTTGGGCGCCTGGCAAAGCGCTGCGTGCCTTCGCCGCCTCGCCGCCTAGCAAGGCGCCCTAGCCCGTCCACCACGATCAGATCGCTGCGTGCCTTCGCTGCCTCGGTGCTTAGCAAAGCGCCACGTGCCTTGGGCGCCTACAAAAGCGCCGTGTGCCTTCGGCGCTACTACGGCGTTTGCTAAGCGGCGAGGCGGCGAAGGGACGCAGCGGTGTGTGAGGCGGCGAAGGCAAGCAGCGCTTTGCTGGGCGGCGAGGCGGCGAAGGGCCGAAGCGATTGGGGAGGCGGTGAAGGGAGACGGCGCTTTGTTGGGCGGCGAGGGCGAAAGGCACGCAGCGCTTTCTTAGGCGGCGAGGCGGCGAAGGCACGCGTTGCTTTGCTAGGCGCCGAAGGAACACGGCGCTTTGCTAGGCGGCGACGGCACGCGCAGCTTTGCTAGGCGGCGAGGCGGCGAAGGGACACGGCGCTTCGCTAGGCGGCGAGGGCGAGAAGGCACGCAGCGCTTTCTCAGGCGGCGAGGCGGCGAAGGCACGCGCTGCTCTGCCAGCCGCCGAAGGCACGCAGCGCTTTGCTAGGCTGCGATGCGGCGAGGCGCCGAACGCAGGCACTTCTTTGCTAGGCGCCCAAGGAACACGGCGCTTTGCTTGACGGCGACGGCACGCGCAGCTTTGCTAGGCGCCCAAGGCAGACGACGCTTTGCTAGGCAGCGAGGCGGCGAACGCACAAAGCCATTTGCTCTGCGGTGATTCGCTGCCTCGCACAAGAGCTAACCACTGTGCATGTTGGCTGTCTCACAAACAAGCAGCCTGCTGCGTCTCTTCGCTGCCTCGCCAACTAGCAAAGTGCTGCCTCGCTTCGCCTCCACGCCAAAAAGCCATCCGCGATGCCACTGCGCCACCTGCTGCACAAGCAAAGTGCTGCATCTCTTCGCTGCCTCGCACAATGAGCAAGCACTGTGCATGGTCGCTGTGTCACAAACAAGGAGACTGCTGAATCTCTTCGCTGCCTCGCCAACAAGCAAACCGCTGCATCTCTTCGCTGCCTCGCCAACAAGCAAATCGCTGCATATCTTCGCTGCCTCGCCAACAAGCAGAGCGCTGCGTGTATTCGCTGAGTGGCAGAAAGCAAAGCACGGCGCCTGTTCGCTGCCTGGCCAACAAGCAAAGCGCTCCATCTCTTCGCTGCCTCGCAAACGAAGGAAGCGCTGCGTGCCTTCGGCGCCGAGCAAAGCAGCGCGTGCCTTCGCCGCCTCGCCGCCTAAGAAAGCGCTGCGTGCCTTCTCGCCCTCGCCGCCTAGCAAAGCGCCGTGTGCCTTCGCCGCCTCCCCAATCGCTTCGTGCCTTCGCCGCCTAGCAAAGCGCCTAGCAAAGCGTCCTCAGCCTTCGCTGCCTAGCAAAGCTCCACGTCCGCTCGCCGCCTAGCAAAGCACTGTGTGCCCTCGCCGCCTCCTAGAGCGCTGCGTGCCTTCGGCGCCTGGCAAAGCACTGCGTGCCCTCGCCGCCTCGCACAGCGCTGCGTCCTTGGGCGCCTGGCAAAGCGCTGCGTGCCTTCGCCGCCTCGCCGCCTAGCAAGGCGCCCTAGCCCGTCCACCACCATCAGATCGCTGCGTGCCTTCGCTGCCTCGGTGCTTAGCAAAGCGCCACGTGCCTTCGGCGCCTACAAAAGCGCCGTGTGCCTTCGGCGCTACTACGGCGTTTGCTAAGCGGCGAGGCGGCGAAGGGACGCAGCGGTGTGTGAGGCGGCGAAGGCAAGCAGCGCTTTGCTGGGCGGCGAGGCGGCGAAGGGCCGAAGCGATTGGGGAGGCGGTGAAGGGAGACGGCGCTTTGTTGGGCGGCGAGGGCGAAAGGCACGCAGCGCTTTCTTAGGCGGCGAGGCGGCGAAGGCACGCGCTGCTTTGCTAGGCGCCGAAGGAACACGGCGCTTTGCTAGGCGGCGATGCGGCGAGGCGCCGAACGCACGCACTTCTTTGCTAGGCGCCCAAGGAACACGGCGCTTTGCTTGACGGCGACGGCACGCGCAGCTTTGCTAGGCGCCCAAGGCAGACGACGCTTTGCTAGGCAGCGAGGCGGCGAACGCACAAAGCCATTTGCTCTGCGGTGATTCGCTGCCTCGCACAAGAGCTAACCACTGGGCATGTTGGCTGTCTCACAAACAAGCAGCCTGCTGCGTCTCTTCGCTGCCTCGCCAACTAGCAAAGTGCTGCCTCGCTTCGCCTCCACGCCAAAAAGCCATCCGCGATGCCACTGCGCCACCTGCTGCACAAGCAAAGTGCTGCATCTCTTCGCTGCCTCGCACAATGAGCAAGCACTGTGCATGGTCGCTGTGTCACAAACAAGGAGATTGCTGAATCTCTTCGCTGCCTCGCCAACAAGCAAACCGCTGCATCTCTTCGCTGCCTCACCAACAAGCAAATCGCTGCATATCTTCGCTGCCTCGCCAACAAGCAGAGCGCTGCGTGTATTCGCTGAGTGGCAGAAAGCAAAGCACGGCGCCTGTTCGCTGCCTGGCCAACAAGCAAAGCGCTCCATCTCTTCGCTGCCTCGCAAACGAAGGAAGCGCTGCGTGCCTTCGGCGCCGAGCAAAGCAGCGCGTGCCTTCGCCGCCTCGCCGCCTAAGAAAGCGCTGCGTGCCTTCTCGCCCTCGCCGCCTAGCAAAGCGCCGTGTGCCTTCGCCGCCTCCCCAATCGCTTCGTGCCTTCGCCGCCTAGCAAAGCGCCTAGCAAAGCGTCCTCAGCCTTCGCTGCCTAGCAAAGCTCCACGTCCGCTCGCCGCCTAGCAAAGCACTGTGTGCCCTCGCCGCCTCCTAGAGCGCTGCGTGCCTTCGGCACCTGGCAAAGCGCTGCGTGCCCTCGCCGCCTCCTAGAGCGCTGCGTGCCTTCGGCACCTGGCAAAGCGCTGCGTGCCCTCGCCGCCTCGCACACCGCTGCGTGCCTTCGGCGCCTGGCAAAGCGCTGCGTGCCTTCGGCGCCTGGCAAAGCACTGCGTGCCCTCGCCGCCTCGCACAGCGCTGCGTCCTTGGGCGCCTGGCAAAGCGCTGCGTGCCTTCGCCGCCTCGCCGCCTAGCAAGGCGCCCTAGCCCGTCCACCACGATCAGATCGCTGCGTGCCTTCGCTGCCTCGGTGCTTAGCAAAGCGCCACGTGCCTTCGGCGCCTACAAAAGCGCCGTGTGCCTTCGGCGCTACTACGGCGTTTGCTAAGCGGCGAGGCGGCGAAGGGACGCAGCGGTGTGTGAGGCGGCGAAGGCAAGCAGCGCTTTGCTGGGCGGCGAGGCGGCGAAGGGCCGAAGCGATTGGGGAGGCGGTGAAGGGAGACGGCGCTTTGTTGGGCGGCGAGGGCGAAAGGCACGCAGCGCTTTCTTAGGCGGCGAGGCGGCGAAGGCACGCGCTGCTTTGCTAGGCGCCGAAGGAACACGGCGCTTTGCTAGGCGGCGACGGCACGCGCAGCTTTGCTAGGCGGCGAGGCGGCGAGGGCGAGAAGGCACGCAGCGCTTTCTCAGGCGGCGAGGCGGCGAAGGCACGCGCTGCTCTGCCAGCCGCCGAAGGCACGCAGCGCTTTGCTAGGCTGCGATGCGGCGAGGCGCCCAACGCAGGCACTTCTTTGCTAGGCGCCCAAGGAACACGGCGCTTTGCTTGACGGCGACGGCACGCGCAGCTTTGCTAGGCGCCCAAGGCAGACGACGCTTTGCTAGGCAGCGAGGCGGCGAACGCACAAAGCCATTTGCTCTGCGGTGATTCGCTGCCTCGCACAATAGCTAACCACTGTGCATGTTGGCTGTCTCACAAACAAGCAGCCTGCTGCGTCTCTTCGCTGCCTCGCCAACTAGCAAAGTGCTGCCTCGCTTCGCCTCCACGCCAAAAAGCCATCCGCGATGCCACTGCGCCACCTGCTGCACAAGCAAAGTGCTGCATCTCTTCGCTGCCTCGCACAATGAGCAAGCACTGTGCATGGTCGCTGTGTCACAAATAAGGAGACTGCTGAATCTCTTCGCTGCCTCGCCAACAAGCAAACCGCTGCATCTCTTCGCTGCCTCGCCAACAAGCAGACCGCTGCGTGTATTCGCTGAGTGGCAGAAAGCAAAGCACGGCGCCTGTTCGCTGCCTGGCCAACAAGCAAAGCGCTCCATCTCTTCGCTGCCTCGCAAACGAAGGAAGCGCTGCGTGCCTTCGGCGCCGAGCAAAGCAGCGCGTGCCTTCGCCGCCTCGCCGCCTAAGAAAGCGCTGCGTGCCTTCTCGCCCTCGCCGCCTAGCAAAGCGCCGTGTGCCTTCGCCGCCTCCCCAATCGCTTCGTGCCTTCGCCGCCTAGCAAAGCGCCTAGCAAAGCGTCCTCAGCCTTGGCTGCCTAGCAAAGCTCCACGTCGGCTCGCCGCCTAGCAAAGCACTGTGTGCCCTCGCCGCCTCCTAGAGCGCTGCGTGCCTTCGGCGCCTGGCAAAGCACTGCGTGCCTTCGGCGCCTGGCAAAGCGCTGCGTGCCTTCGGCGCCTGGCAAAGCACTGCGTGCCCTCGCCGCCTCGCACAGCGCTGCGTCCTTGGGCGCCTGGCAAAGCGCTGCGTGCCTTCGCCGCCTCGCCGCCTAGCAAGGCGCCCTAGCCCGTCCACCACCATCAGATCGCTGCGTGCCTTCGCTGCCTCGGTGCTTAGCAAAGCGCCACGTGCCTTCGGCGCCTACAAAAGCGCCGTGTGCCTTCGGCGCTACTACGGCGTTTGCTAAGCGGCGAGGCGGCGAAGGGACGCAGCGGTGTGTGAGGCGGCGAAGGCAAGCAGCGCTTTGCTGGGCGGCGAGGCGGCGAAGGGCCGAAGCGATTGGGGAGGCGGTGAAGGGAGACGGCGCTTTGTTGGGCGGCGAGGGCGAAAGGCACGCAGCGCTTTCTTAGGCGGCGAGGCGGCGAAGGCACGCGCTGCTTTGCTAGGCGCCGAAGGAACACGGCGCTTTGCTAGGCGGCGACGGCACGCGCAGCTTTGCTAGGCGGCGAGGCGGCGAAGGGACACGGCGCTTCGCTAGGCGGCGAGGGCGAGAAGGCACGCAGCGCTTTCTCAGGCGGCGAGGCGGCGAAGGCACGCGCTGCTCTGCCAGCCGCCGAAGGCACGCAGCGCTTTGCTAGGCTGCGATGCGGCGAGGCGCCCAACGCAGGCACTTCTTTGCTAGGCGCCCAAGGAACACGGCGCTTTGCTTGACGGCGACGGCACGCGCAGCTTTGCTAGGCGCCCAAGGCAGACGACGCTTTGCTAGGCAGCGAGGCGGCGAACGCACAAAGCCATTTGCTCTGCGGTGATTCGCTGCCTCGCACAATAGCTAACCACTGTGCATGTTGGCTGTCTCACAAACAAGCAGCCTGCTGCGTCTCTTCGCTGCCTCGCCAACTAGCAAAGTGCTGCCTCGCTTCGCCTCCACGCCAAAAAGCCATCCGCGATGCCACTGCGCCACCTGCTGCACAACCAAAGTGCTGCATCTCTTCGCTGCCTCGCACAATGAGCAAGCACTGTGCATGGTCGCTGTGTCACAAATAAGGAGACTGCTGAATCTCTTCCCTGCCTCGCCAACAAGCAAACCGCTGCATCTCTTCGCTGCCTCGCCAACAAGCAGAGCGCTGCGTGTATTCGCTGAGTGGCAGAAAGCAAAGCACGGCGCCTGTTCGCTGCCTGGCCAACAAGCAAAGCGCTCCATCTCTTCGCTGCCTCGCAAACGAAGGAAGCGCTGCGTGCCTTCGGCGCCGAGCAAAGCAGCGCGTGCCTTCGCCGCCTCGCCGCCTAAGAAAGCGCTGCGTGCCTTCTCGCCCTCGCCGCCTAGCAAAGCGCCGTGTGCCCTCGCCGCCTCCTAGAGCGCTGCGTGCCTTCGGCGCCTGGCAAAGCACTGCGTGCCCTCGCCGCCTCGCACAGCGCTGCGTGCCTTCGGCGCCTGGCAAAGCGCTGCGTGCCTTCGGCACCTGGCAAAGCACTGCGTGCCCTCGCCGCCTCGCACAGCGCTGCGTCCTTGGGCGCCTGGCAAAGCGCTGCGTGCCTTCGCCGCCTCGCCGCCTAGCAAGGCGCCCTAGCCCGTCCACCACCATCAGATCGCTGCGTGCCTTCGCTGCCTCGGTGCTTAGCAAAGCGCCACGTGCCTTCGGCGCCTACAAAAGCGCCGTGTGCCTCCGGCGCTACTACGGCGTTTGCTAAGCGGCGAGGCGGCGAAGGGACGCAGCGGTGTGTGAGGCGGCGAAGGCAAGCAGCGCTTTGCTGGGCGGCGAGGCGGCGAAGGGCCGAAGCGATTGGGGAGGCGGTCAAGGGACAGGGCGCTTTGTTGGGCGGCGAGGGCGAAAGGCACGCAGCGCTTTCTTAGGCGGCGAGGCGGCGAAGGCACGCGCTGCTTTGCTAGGCGCCGAAGGAACACGGCGCTTTGCTAGGCGGCGACGGCACGCGCAGCTTTGCTAGGCGGCGAGGCGGCGAAGGGACACGGCGCTTCGCTAGGCGGCGAGGGCGAGAAGGCACGCAGCGCTTTCTCAGGCGGCGAGGCGGCGAAGGCACGCGCTGCTCTGCCAGCCGCCGAAGGCACGCAGCGCTTTGCTAGGCTGCGATGCGGCGAGGCGCCCAACGCAGGCACTTCTTTGCTAGGCGCCCAAGGAACACGGCGCTTTGCTTGACGGCGACGGCACGCGCAGCTTTGCTAGGCGCCCAAGGCAGACGACGCTTTGCTAGGCAGCGAGGCGGCGAACGCACCAAGCCATTTGCTCTGCGGTGATTCGCTGCCTCGCACAATAGCTAACCACTGTGCATGTTGGCTGTCTCACAAACAAGCAGCCTGCTGCGTCTCTTCGCTGCCTCGCCAACTAGCAAAGTGCTGCCTCGCTTCGCCTCCACGCCAAAAAGCCATCCGCGATGCCACTGCGCCACCTGCTGCACAAGCAAAGTGCTGCATGTCTTCGCTGCCTCGCACAATGAGCAAGCACTGTGCATGGTCGCTGTGTCACAAACAAGGAGATTGCTGAATCTCTTCGCTGCCTCGCCAACAAGCAAACCGCTGCATCTCTTCGCTGCCTCACCAACAAGCAAATCGCTGCATATCTTCGCTGCCTCGCCAACAAGCAGAGCGCTGCGTGTATTCGCTGAGTGGCAGAAAGCAAAGCACGGCGCCTGTTCGCTGCCTGGCCAACAAGCAAAGCGCTCCATCTCTTCGCTGCCTCGCAAACGAAGGAAGCGCTGCGTGCCTTCGGCGCCGAGCAAAGCAGCGCGTGCCTTCGCCGCCTCGCCGCCTAAGAAAGCGCTGCGTGCCTTCTCGCCCTCGCCGCCTAGCAAAGCGCCGTGTGCCTTCGCCGCCTCCCCAATCGCTTCGTGCCTTCGCCGCCTAGCAAAGCGCCTAGCAAAGCGTCCTCAGCCTTCGCTGCCTAGCAAAGCTCCACGTCCGCTCGCCGCCTAGCAAAGCACTGTGTGCCCTCGCCGCCTCCTAGAGCGCTGCGTGCCTTCGGCGCCTGGCAAAGCACTGCGTGCCCTCGCCGCCTCGCACAGCGCTGCGTCCTTGGGCGCCTGGCAAAGCGCTGCGTGCCTTCGCCGCCTCGCCGCCTAGCAAGGCGCCCTAGCCCGTCCACCACCATCAGATCGCTGCGTGCCTTCGCTGCCTCGGTGCTTAGCAAAGCGCCACGTGCCTTCGGCGCCTACAAAAGCGCCGTGTGCCTTCGGCGCTACTACGGCGTTTGCTAAGCGGCGAGGCGGCGAAGGGACGCAGCGGTGTGTGAGGCGGCGAAGGCAAGCAGCGCTTTGCTGGGCGGCGAGGCGGCGAAGGGCCGAAGCGATTGGGGAGGCGGTGAAGGGAGACGGCGCTTTGTTGGGCGGCGAGGGCGAAAGGCACGCAGCGCTTTCTTAGGCGGCGAGGCGGCGAAGGCACGCGCTGCTTTGCTAGGCGCCGAAGGAACACGGCGCTTTGCTAGGCGGCGACGGCACGCGCAGCTTTGCTAGGCGGCGAGGCGGCGAAGGGACACGGCGCTTCGCTAGGCGGCGAGGGCGAGAAGGCACGCAGCGCTTTCTCAGGCGGCGAGGCGGCGAAGGCACGCGCTGCTCTGCCAGCCGCCGAAGGCACGCAGCGCTTTGCTAGGCTGCGATGCGGCGAGGCGCCCAACGCAGGCACTTCTTTGCTAGGCGCCCAAGGAACACGGCGCTTTGCTTGACGGCGACGGCACGCGCAGCTTTGCTAGGCGCCCAAGGCAGACGACGCTTTGCTAGGCAGCGAGGCGGCGAACGCACAAAGCCATTTGCTCTGCGGTGATTCGCTGCCTCGCACAATAGCTAACCACTGTGCATGTTGGCTGTCTCACAAACAAGCAGCCTGCTGCGTCTCTTCGCTGCCTCGCCAACTAGCAAAGTGCTGCCTCGCTTCGCCTCCACGCCAAAAAGCCATCCGCGATGCCACTGCGCCACCTGCTGCACAACCAAAGTGCTGCATCTCTTCGCTGCCTCGCACAATGAGCAAGCACTGTGCATGGTCGCTGTGTCACAAACAAGGAGATTGCTGAATCTCTTCGCTGCCTCGCCAACAAGCAAACCGCTGCATCTCTTCGCTGCCTCACCAACAAGCAAATCGCTGCATATCTTCGCTGCCTCGCCAACAAGCAGAGCGCTGCGTGTATTCGCTGAGTGGCAGAAAGCAAAGCACGGCGCCTGTTCGCTGCCTGGCCAACAAGCAAAGCGCTCCATCTCTTCGCTGCCTCGCAAACGAAGGAAGCGCTGCGTGCCTTCGGCGCCGAGCAAAGCAGCGCGTGCCTTCGCCGCCTCGCCGCCTCAGAAAGCGCTGCGTGCCTTCTCGCCCTCGCCGCCTAGCAAAGCGCCGTGTGCCTTCGCCGCCTCCCCAATCGCTTCGTGCCTTCGCCGCCTAGCAAAGCGCCTAGCAAAGCGTCCTCAGCCTTCGCTGCCTAGCAAAGCTCCACGTCCGCTCGCCGCCTAGCAAAGCACTGTGTGCCCTCGCCGCCTCCTAGAGCGCTGCGTGCCTTCGGCGCCTGGCAAAGCACTGCGTGCCCTCGCCGCCTCGCACACCGCTGCGTGCCTTCGGCGCCTGGCAAAGTGCTGCGTGCCTTCGGCGCCTGGCAAAGCACTGCGTGCCCTCGCCGCCTCGCACAGCGCTGCGTCCTTGGGCGCCTGGCAAAGCGCTGCGTGCCTTCGCCGCCTCGCCGCCTAGCAAGGCGCCCTAGCCCGTCCACCACCATCAGATCGCTGCGTGCCTTCGCTGCCTCGGTGCTTAGCAAAGCGCCACGTGCCTTCTGCGCCTACAAAAGCGCCGTGTGCCTTCGGCGCTACTACGGCGTTTGCTAAGCGGCGAGGCGGCGAAGGGACGCAGCGGTGTGTGAGGCGGCGAAGGCAAGCAGCGCTTTGCTGGGCGGCGAGGCGGCGAAGGGCCGAAGCGATTGGGGAGGCGGTGAAGGGAGACGGCGCTTTGTTGGGCGGCGAGGGCGAAAGGCACGCAGCGCTTTCTTAGGCGGCGAGGCGGCGAAGGCACGCGCTGCTTTGCTAGGCGCCGAAGGAACACGGCGCTTTGCTAGGCGGCGACGGCACGCGCAGCTTTGCTAGGCGGCGAGGCGGCGAAGGGACACGGCGCTTCGCTAGGCGGCGAGGGCGAGAAGGCACGCAGCGCTTTCTCAGGCGGCGAGGCGGCGAAGGCACGCGCTGCTCTGCCAGCCGCCGAAGGCACGCAGCGCTTTGCTAGGCTGCGATGCGGCGAGGCGCCCAACGCAGGCACTTCTTTGCTAGGCGCCCAAGGAACACGGCGCTTTGCTTGACGGCGACGGCACGCGCAGCTTTGCTAGGCGCCCAAGGCAGACGACGCTTTGCTAGGCAGCGAGGCGGCGAACGCACAAAGCCATTTGCTCGGCGGTGATTCGCTGCCTCGCACAAGAGCTAACCACTGTGCATGTTGGCTGTCTCACAAACAAGCAGCCTGCTGCGTCTCTTCGCTGCCTCGCCAACTAGCAAAGTGCTGCCTCGCTTCGCCTCCACGCCAAAAAGCCATCCGCGATGCCACTGCGCCACCTGCTGCACAAGCAAAGTGCTGCATCTCTTCGCTGCCTCGCACAATGAGCAAGCACTGGGCATGGTCGCTGTGTCACAAACAAGGAGATTGCTGAATCTCTTCGCTGCCTCGCCAACAAGCAAACCGCTGCATCTCTTCGCTGCCTCACCAACAAGCAAATCGCTGCATATCTTCGCTGCCTCGCCAACAAGCAGAGCGCTGCGTGTATTCGCTGAGTGGCAGAAAGCAAAGCACGGCGCCTGTTCGCTGCCTGGCCAACAAGCAAAGCGCTCCATCTCTTCGCTGCCTCGCAAACGAAGGAAGCGCTGCGTGCCTTCGGCGCCGAGCAAAGCAGCGCGTGCCTTCGCCGCCTCGCCGCCTAAGAAAGCGCTGCGTGCCTTCTCGCCCTCGCCGCCTAGCAAAGCGCCGTGTGCCTTCGCCGCCTCCCCAATCGCTTCGTGCCTTCGCCGCCTAGCAAAGCGCCTAGCAAAGCGTCCTCAGCCTTCGCTGCCTAGCAAAGCTCCACGTCCGCTCGCCGCCTAGCAAAGCACTGTGTGCCCTCGCCGCCTCCTAGAGCGCTGCGTGCCTTCGGCGCCTGGCAAAGCACTGCGTGCCCTCGCCGCCTCGCACAGCGCTGCGTCCTTGGGCGCCTGGCAAAGCGCTGCGTGCCTTCGCCGCCTCGCCGCCTAGCAAGGCGCCCTAGCCCGTCCACCACCATCAGATCGCTGCGTGCCTTCGCTGCCTCGGTGCTTAGCAAAGCGCCACGTGCCTTCGGCGCCTACAAAAGCGCCGTGTGCCTTCGGCGCTACTACGGCGTTTGCTAAGCGGCGAGGCGGCGAAGGGACGCAGCGGTGTGTGAGGCGGCGAAGGCAAGCAGCGCTTTGCTGGGCGGCGAGGCGGCGAAGGGCCGAAGCGATTGGGGAGGCGGTGAAGGGAGACGGCGCTTTGTTGGGCGGCGAGGGCGAAAGGCACGCAGCGCTTTCTTAGGCGGCGAGGCGGCGAAGGCACGCGCTGCTTTGCTAGGCGCCGAAGGAACACGGCGCTTTGCTAGGCGGCGACGGCACGCGCAGCTTTGCTAGGCGGCGAGGCGGCGAAGGGACACGGCGCTTCGCTAGGCGGCGAGGGCGAGAAGGCACGCAGCGCTTTCTCAGGCGGCGAAGGCACGCGCTGCTCTGCCAGCCGCCGAAGGCACGCACTGCTTTGCTAGGCTGCGATGCGGCGAGGCGCCGAACGCAGGCACTTCTTTGCTAGGCGCCCAAGGAACACGGCGCTTTGCTTGACGGCGACGGCACGCGCAGCTTTGCTAGGCGCCCAAGGCAGACGACGCTTTGCTAGGCAGCGAGGCGGCGAACGCACAAAGCCATTTGCTCTGCGGTGATTCGCTGCCTCGCACAATAGCTAACCACTGGGCATGTTGGCTGTCTCACAAACAAGCAGCCTGCTGCGTCTCTTCGCTGCCTCGCCAACTAGCAAAGTGCTGCCTCGCTTCGCCTCCACGCCAAAAAGCCATCCGCGATGCCACTGCGCCACCTGCTGCACAACCAAAGTGCTGCATCTCTTCGCTGCCTCGCACAATGAGCAAGCACTGTGCATGGTCGCTGTGTCACAAACAAGGAGACTGCTGAATCTCTTCGCTGCCTCGCCAACAAGCAAACCGCTGCATCTCTTCGCTGCCTCACCAACAAGCAAATCGCTGCATATCTTCGCTGCCTCGCCAACAAGCAGAGCGCTGCGTGTATTCGCTGAGTGGCAGAAAGCAAAGCACGGCGCCTGTTCGCTGCCTGGCCAACAAGCAAAGCGCTCCATCTCTTCGCTGCCTCGCAAACGAAGGAAGCGCTGCGTGCCTTCGGCGCCGAGCAAAGCAGCGCGTGCCTTCGCCGCCTCGCCGCCTAAGAAAGCGCTGCGTGCCTTCTCGCCCTCGCCGCCTAGCAAAGCGCCGTGTGCCTTCGCCGCCTCCCCAATCGCTTCGTGCCTTCGCCGCCTAGCAAAGCGCCTAGCAAAGCGTCCTCAGCCTTCGCTGCCTAGCAAAGCTCCACGTCCGCTCGCCGCCTAGCAAAGCACTGTGTGCCCTCGCCGCCTCCTAGAGCGCTGCGTGCCTTCGGCGCCTGGCAAAGCACCGCGTGCCCTCGCCGCCTCGCACAGCGCTGCGTGCCTTCGGCGCCTGGCAAAGCGCTGCGTGCCTTCGGCGCCTGGCAAAGCACTGCGTGCCCTCGCCGCCTCGCACAGCGCTGCGTCCTTGGGCGCCTGGCAAAGCGCTGCGTGCCTTCGCCGCCTCGCCGCCTAGCAAGGCGCCCTAGCCCGTCCACCACCATCAGATCGCTGCGTGCCTTCGCTGCCTCGGTGCTTAGCAAAGCGCCACGTGCCTTCGGCGCCTACAAAAGCGCCGTGTGCCTTCGGCGCTACTACGGCGTTTGCTAAGCGGCGAGGCGGCGAAGGGACGCAGCGGTGTGTGAGGCGGCGAAGGCAAGCAGCGCTTTGCTGGGCGGCGAGGCGGCGAAGGGCCGAAGCGATTGGGGAGGCGGTGAAGGGAGACGGCGCTTTGTTGGGCGGCGAGGGCGAAAGGCACGCAGCGCTTTCTTAGGCGGCGAGGCGGCGAAGGCACGCGCTGCTTTGCTAGGCGCCGAAGGAACACGGCGCTTTGCTAGGCGGCGACGGCACGCGCAGCTTTGCTAGGCGGCGAGGCGGCGAAGGGACACGGCGCTTCGCTAGGCGGCGAGGGCGAGAAGGCACGCAGCGCTTTCTCAGGCGGCGAAGGCACGCGCTGCTCTGCCAGCCGCCGAAGGCACGCAGCGCTTTGCTAGGCTGCGATGCGGCGAGGCGCCGAACGCAGGCACTTCTTTGCTAGGCGCCCAAGGAACACGGCGCTTTGCTTGACGGCGACGGCACGCGCAGCTTTGCTAGGCGCCCAAGGCAGACGACGCTTTGCTAGGCAGCGAGGCGGCGAACGCACAAAGCCATTTGCTCTGCGGTGATTCGCTGCCTCGCACAATAGCTAACCACTGGGCATGTTGGCTGTCTCACAAACAAGCAGCCTGCTGCGTCTCTTCGCTGCCTCGCCAACTAGCAAAGTGCTGCCTCGCTTCGCCTCCACGCCAAAAAGCCATCCGCGATGCCACTGCGCCACCTGCTGCACAAGCAAAGTGCTGCATCTCTTCGCTGCCTCGCACAATGAGCAAGCACTGGGCATGGTCGCTGTGTCACAAACAAGGAGACTGCTGAATCTCTTCGCTGCCTCGCCAACAAGCAAACCGCTGCATCTCTTCGCTGCCTCACCAACAAGCAAATCGCTGCATATCTTCGCTGCCTCGCCAACAAGCAGAGCGCTGCGTGTATTCGCTGAGTGGCAGAAAGCAAAGCACGGCGCCTGTTCGCTGCCTGGCCAACAAGCAAAGCGCTCCATCTCTTCGCTGCCTCGCAAACGAAGGAAGCGCTGCGTGCCTTCGGCGCCGAGCAAAGCAGCGCGTGCCTTCGCCGCCTCGCAGCCTAAGAAAGCGCTGCGTGCCTTCTCGCCCTCGCCGCCTAGCAAAGCGCCGTGTGCCTTCGCCGCCTCCCCAATCGCTTCGTGCCTTCGCCGCCTAGCAAAGCGCCTAGCAAAGCGTCCTCAGCCTTCGCTGCCTAGCAAAGCTCCACGTCCGCTCGCCGCCTAGCAAAGCACTGTGTGCCCTCGCCGCCTCGCACAGCGCTGCGTGCCTTCGGCGCCTGGCAAAGCACTGCGTGCCCTCGCCGCCTCGCACAGCGCTGCGTCCTTGGGCGCCTGGCAAAGCGCTGCGTGCCTTCGCCGCCTCGCCGCCTAGCAAGGCGCCCTAGCCCGTCCACCACCATCAGATCGCTGCGTGCCTTCGCTGCCTCGGTGCTTAGCAAAGCGCCACGTGCCTTCGGCGCCTACAAAAGCGCCGTGTGCCTTCGGCGCTACTACGGCGTTTGCTAAGCGGCGAGGCGGCGAAGGGACGCAGCGGTGTGTGAGGCGGCGAAGGCAAGCAGCGCTTTGCTGGGCGGCGAGGCGGCGAAGGGCCGAAGCGATTGGGGAGGCGGTGAAGGGAGACGGCGCTTTGTTGGGCGGCGAGGGCGAAAGGCACGCAGCGCTTTCTTAGGCGGCGAGGCGGCGAAGGCACGCGCTGCTTTGCTAGGCGCCGAAGGAACACGGCGCTTTGCTAGGCGGCGACGGCACGCGGAGCTTTGCTAGGCGGCGAGGCGGCGAAGGGACACGGCGCTTCGCTAGGCGGCGAGGGCGAGAAGGCACGCAGCGCTTTCTCAGGCGGCGAGGCGGCGAAGGCACGCGCTGCTCTGCCAGCCGCCGAAGGCACGCACTGCTTTGCTAGGCTGCGATGCGGCGAGGCGCCGAACGCAGGCACTTCTTTGCTAGGCGCCCAAGGAACACGGCGCTTTGCTTGACGGCGACGGCACGCGCAGCTTTGCTAGGCGCCCAAGGCAGACGACGCTTTGCTAGGCAGCGAGGCGGCGAACGCACAAAGCCATTTGCTCTGCGGTGATTCGCTGCCTCGCACAATAGCTAACCACTGGGCATGTTGGCTGTCTCACAAACAAGCAGCCTGCTGCGTCTCTTCGCTGCCTCGCCAACTAGCAAAGTGCTGCCTCGCTTCGCCTCCACGCCAAAAAGCCATCCGCGATGCCACTGCGCCACCTGCTGCACAACCAAAGTGCTGCATCTCTTCGCTGCCTCGCACAATGAGCAAGCACTGTGCATGGTCGCTGTGTCACAAACAAGGAGACTGCTGAATCTCTTCGCTGCCTCGCCAACAAGCAAACCGCTGCATCTCTTCGCTGCCTCACCAACAAGCAAATCGCTGCATATCTTCGCTGCCTCGCCAACAAGCAGAGCGCTGCGTGTATTCGCTGAGTGGCAGAAAGCAAAGCACGGCGCCTGTTCGCTGCCTGGCCAACAAGCAAAGCGCTCCATCTCTTCGCTGCCTCGCAAACGAAGGAAGCGCTGCGTGCCTTCGGCGCCGAGCAAAGCAGCGCGTGCCTTCGCCGCCTCGCCGCCTAAGAAAGCGCTGCGTGCCTTCTCGCCCTCGCCGCCTAGCAAAGCGCCGTGTGCCTTCGCCGCCTCCCCAATCGCTTCGTGCCTTCGCCGCCTAGCAAAGCGCCTAGCAAAGCGTCCTCAGCCTTCGCTGCCTAGCAAAGCTCCACGTCCGCTCGCCGCCTAGCAAAGCACTGTGTGCCCTCGCCGCCTCCTAGAGCGCTGCGTGCCTTCGGCGCCTGGCAAAGCACCGCGTGCCCTCGCCGCCTCGCACAGCGCTGCGTGCCTTCGGCGCCTGGCAAAGCGCTGCGTGCCTTCGGCGCCTGGCAAAGCACTGCGTGCCCTCGCCGCCTCGCACAGCGCTGCGTCCTTGGGCGCCTGGCAAAGCGCTGCGTGCCTTCGCCGCCTCGCCGCCTAGCAAGGCGCCCTAGCCCGTCCACCACCATCAGATCGCTGCGTGCCTTCGCTGCCTCGGTGCTTAGCAAAGCGCCACGTGCCTTCGGCGCCTACAAAAGCGCCGTGTGCCTTCGGCGCTACTACGGCGTTTGCTAAGCGGCGAGGCGGCGAAGGGACGCAGCGGTGTGTGAGGCGGCGAAGGCAAGCAGCGCTTTGCTGGGCGGCGAGGCGGCGAAGGGCCGAAGCGATTGGGGAGGCGGTGAAGGGAGACGGCGCTTTGTTGGGCGGCGAGGGCGAAAGGCACGCAGCGCTTTCTGAGGCGGCGAAGGCACGCGCTGCTTTGCTAGGCGCCGAAGGAACACGGCGCTTTGCTAGGCGGCGACGGCACGCGCAGCTTTGCTAGGCGGCGAGGCGGCGAAGGGACACGGCGCTTCGCTAGGCGGCGAGGGCGAGAAGGCACGCAGCGCTTTCTCAGGCGGCGAGGCGGCGAAGGCACGCGCTGCTCTGCCAGCCGCCGAAGGCACGCAGCGCTTTGCTAGGCTGCGATGCGGCGAGGCGCCGAACGCAGGCACTTCTTTGCTAGGCGCCCAAGGAACACGGCGCTTTGCTTGACGGCGACGGCACGCGCAGCTTTGCTAGGCGCCCAAGGCAGACGACGCTTTGCTAGGCAGCGAGGCGGCGAACACACAAAGCCATTTGCTCTGCGGTGATTCGCTG
Source organism: Apteryx mantelli (assembly GCF_036417845.1). NCBI lineage: Eukaryota > Metazoa > Chordata > Aves > Apterygiformes > Apterygidae > Apteryx > Apteryx mantelli. The sequence continues at coordinate 637,079 of NC_089995.1, forward strand.
CCTCGCACAAGAGCTAACCACTGGGCATGTTGGCTGTCTCACAAACAAGCAGCCTGCTGCGTCTCTTCGCTGCCTCGCCAACTAGCAAAGTGCTGCCTCGCTTCGCCTCCACGCCAAAAAGCCATCCGCGATGCCACTGCGCCACCTGCTGCACAAGCAAAGTGCTGCATCTCTTCGCTGCCTTGCACAATGAGCAAGCACTGTGCATGGTCGCTGTGTCACAAACAAGGAGACTGCTGAATCTCTTCGCTGCCTCGCCAACAAGCAAACCGCTGCATCTCTTCGCTGCCTCACCAACAAGCAAATCGCTGCATATCTTCGCTGCCTCGCCAACAAGCAGAGCGCTGCGTGTATTCGCTGAGTGGCAGAAAGCAAAGCACGGCGCCTGTTCGCTGCCTGGCCAACAAGCAAAGCGCTCCATCTCTTCGCTGCCTCGCAAACGAAGGAAGCGCTGCGTGCCTTGGGCGCCGAGCAAAGCAGCGCGTGCCTTCGCCGCCTCGCCGCCTAAGAAAGCGCTGCGTGCCTTCTCGCCCTCGCCGCCTAGCAAAGCGCCGTGTGCCTTCGCCGCCTCCCCAATCGCTTCGTGCCTTCGCCGCCTAGCAAAGCGCCTAGCAAAGCGTCCTCAGCCTTCGCTGCCTAGCAAAGCTCCACGTCCGCTCGCCGCCTAGCAAAGCACTGTGTGCCCTCGCCGCCTCGCACAGCGCTGCGTGCCTTCGGCGCCTGGCAAAGCACTGCGTGCCCTCGCCGCCTCGCACAGCGCTGCGTCCTTGGGCGCCTGGCAAAGCGCTGCGTGCCTTCGCCGCCTCGCCGCCTAGCAAGGCGCCCTAGCCCGTCCACCACCATCAGATCGCTGCGTGCCTTCGCTGCCTCGGTGCTTAGCAAAGCGCCACGTGCCTTCGGCGCCTACAAAAGCGCCGTGTGCCTTCGGCGCTACTACGGCGTTTGCTAAGCGGCGAGGCGGCGAAGGGACGCAGCGGTGTGTGAGGCGGCGAAGGCAAGCAGCGCTTTGCTGGGCGGCGAGGCGGCGAAGGGCCGAAGCGATTGGGGAGGCGGTGAAGGGAGACGGCGCTTTGTTGGGCGGCGAGGGCGAAAGGCACGCAGCGCTTTCTTAGGCGGCGAGGCGGCGAAGGCACGCGCTGCTTTGCTAGGCGCCGAAGGAACACGGCGCTTTGCTAGGCGGCGACGGCACGCGGAGCTTTGCTAGGCGGCGAGGCGGCGAAGGGACACGGCGCTTCGCTAGGCGGCGAGGGCGAGAAGGCACGCAGCGCTTTCTCAGGCGGCGAGGCGGCGAAGGCACGCGCTGCTCTGCCAGCCGCCGAAGGCACGCAGCGCTTTGCTAGGCTGCGATGCGGCGAGGCGCCGAACGCAGGCACTTCTTTGCTAGGCGCCCAAGGAACACGGCGCTTTGCTTGACGGCGACGGCACGCGCAGCTTTGCTAGGCGCCCAAGGCAGACGACGCTTTGCTAGGCAGCGAGGCGGCGAACGCACAAAGCCATTTGCTCTGCGGTGATTCGCTGCCTCGCACAAGAGCTAACCACTGGGCATGTTGGCTGTCTCACAAACAAGCAGCCTGCTGCGTCTCTTCGCTGCCTCGCCAACTAGCAAAGTGCTGCCTCGCTTCGCCTCCACGCCAAAAAGCCATCCGCGATGCCACTGCGCCACCTGGTGCACAAGCAAAGTGCTGCATCTCTTCGCTGCCTCGCACAATGAGCAAGCACTGTGCATGGTCGCTGTGTCACAAATAAGGAGACTGCTGAATCTCTTCGCTGCCTCGCCAACAAGCAAACCGCTGCATCTCTTCGCTGCCTCGCCAACAAGCAGACCGCTGCGTGTATTCGCTGAGTGGCAGAAAGCAAAGCACGGCGCCTGTTCGCTGCCTGGCCAACAAGCAAAGCGCTCCATCTCTTCGCTGCCTCGCAAACGAAGGAAGCGCTGCGTGCCTTCGGCGCCGAGCAAAGCAGCGCGTGCCTTCGCCGCCTCGCCGCCTAAGAAAGCGCTGCGTGCCTTCTCGCCCTCGCCGCCTAGCAAAGCGCCGTGTGCCTTCGCCGCCTCCCCAATCGCTTCGTGCCTTCGCCGCCTAGCAAAGCGCCTAGCAAAGCGTCCTCAGCCTTCGCTGCCTAGCAAAGCTCCACGTCGGCTCGCCGCCTAGCAAAGCACTGTGTGCCCTCGCCGCCTAGCAAAGCACTGTGTGCCCTCGCCGCCTCCTAGAGCGCTGCGTGCCTTCGGCACCTGGCAAAGCACTGCGTGCCCTCGCCGCCTCGCAGACCGCTGCGTGCCTTCGGCGCCTGGCAAAGCGCTGAGTGCCTTCGGCACCTGGCAAAGCACTGCGTGCCCTCGCCGCCTCGCACAGCGCTGCGTCCTTGGGCGCCTGGCAAAGCGCTGCGTGCCTTCGCCGCCTCGCCGCCTAGCAAGGCGCCCTAGCCCGTCCACCACCATCAGATCGCTGCGTGCCTTCGCTGCCTCGGTGCTTAGCAAAGCGCCACGTGCCTTCGGCGCCTACAAAAGCGCCGTGTGCCTTCGGCGCTACTACGGCGTTTGCTAAGCGGCGAGGCGGCGAAGGGACGCAGCGGTGTGTGAGGCGGCGAAGGCAAGCAGCGCTTTGCTGGGCGGCGAGGCGGCGAAGGGCCGAAGCGATTGGGGAGGCGGTGAAGGGAGACGGCGCTTTGTTGGGCGGCGAGGGCGAAAGGCACGCAGCGCTTTCTTAGGCGGCGAGGCGGCGAAGGCACGCGCTGCTTTGCTAGGCGCCGAAGGAACACGGCGCTTTGCTAGGCGGCGACGGCACGCGCAGCTTTGCTAGGCGGCGAGGCGGCGAAGGGACACGGCGCTTCGCTAGGCGGCGAGGGCGAGAAGGCACGCAGCGCTTTCTCAGGCGGCGAGGCGGCGAAGGCACGCGCTGCTCTGCCAGCCGCCGAAGGCACGCAGCGCTTTGCTAGGCTGCGATGCGGCGAGGCGCCGAACGCAGGCACTTCTTTGCTAGGCGCCCAAGGAACACGGCGCTTTGCTTGACGGCGACGGCACGCGCAGCTTTGCTAGGCGCCCAAGGCAGACGACGCTTTGCTAGGCAGCGAGGCGGCGAACGCACAAAGCCATTTGCTCGGCGGTCATTCGCTGCCTCGCACAATAGCTAACCACTGTGCATGTTGGCTGTCTCACAAACAAGCAGCCTGCTGCGTCTCTTCGCTGCCTCGCCAACTAGCAAAGTGCTGCCTCGCTTCGCCTCCACGCCAAAAAGCCATCCGCGATGCCACTGCGCCACCTGCTGCACAACCAAAGTGCTGCATCTCTTCGCTGCCTCGCACAATGAGCAAGCACTGTGCATGGTCGCTGTGTCACAAACAAGGAGACTGCTGAATCTCTTCGCTGCCTCGCCAACAAGCAAACCGCTGCATCTCTTCGCTGCCTCACCAACAAGCAAATCGCTGCATATCTTCGCTGCCTCGCCAACAAGCAGAGCGCTGCGTGTATTCGCTGAGTGGCAGAAAGCAAAGCACGGCGCCTGTTCGCTGCCTGGCCAACAAGCAAAGCGCTCCATCTCTTCGCTGCCTCGCAAACGAAGGAAGCGCTGCGTGCCTTCGGCGCCGAGCAAAGCAGCGCGTGCCTTCGCCGCCTCGCCGCCTAAGAAAGCGCTGCGTGCCTTCTCGCCCTCGCCGCCTAGCAAAGCGCCGTGTGCCTTCGCCGCCTCCCCAATCGCTTCGTGCCTTCGCCGCCTAGCAAAGCGCCTAGCAAAGCGTCCTCAGCCTTCGCTGCCTAGCAAAGCTCCACGTCCGCTCGCCGCCTAGCAAAGCACTGTGTGCCCTCGCCGCCTCCTAGAGCGCTGCGTGCCTTCGGCGCCTGGCAAAGCACTGCGTGCCCTCGCCGCCTCGCACAGCGCTGCGTCCTTGGGCGCCTGGCAAAGCGCTGCGTGCCTTCGCCGCCTCGCCGCCTAGCAAGGCGCCCTAGCCCGTCCACCACCATCAGATCGCTGCGTGCCTTCGCTGCCTCGGTGCTTAGCAAAGCGCCACGTGCCTTCGGCGCCTACAAAAGCGCCGTGTGCCTTCGGCGCTACTACGGCGTTTGCTAAGCGGCGAGGCGGCGAAGGGACGCAGCGGTGTGTGAGGCGGCGAAGGCAAGCAGCGCTTTGCTGGGCGGCGAGGCGGCGAAGGGCCGAAGCGATTGGGGAGGCGGTGAAGGGAGACGGCGCTTTGTTGGGCGGCGAGGGCGAAAGGCACGCAGCGCTTTCTGAGGCGGCGAAGGCACGCGCTGCTTTGCTAGGCGCCGAAGGAACACGGCGCTTTGCTAGGCGGCGACGGCACGCGGAGCTTTGCTAGGCGGCGAGGCGGCGAAGGGACACGGCGCTTCGCTAGGCGGCGAGGGCGAGAAGGCACGCAGCGCTTTCTCAGGCGGCGAGGCGGCGAAGGCACGCGCTGCTCTGCCAGCCGCCGAAGGCACGCAGCGCTTTGCTAGGCTGCGATGCGGCGAGGCGCCGAACGCAGGCACTTCTTTGCTAGGCGCCCAAGGAACACGGCGCTTTGCTTGACGGCGACGGCACGCGCAGCTTTGCTAGGCGCCCAAGGCAGACGACGCTTTGCTAGGCAGCGAGGCGGCGAACACACAAAGCCATTTGCTCTGCGGTGATTCGCTGCCTCGCACAAGAGCTAACCACTGGGCATGTTGGCTGTCTCACAAACAAGCAGCCTGCTGCGTCTCTTCGCTGCCTCGCCAACTAGCAAAGTGCTGCCTCGCTTCGCCTCCACGCCAAAAAGCCATCCGCGATGCCACTGCGCCACCTGCTGCACAAGCAAAGTGCTGCATCTCTTCGCTGCCTCGCACAATGAGCAAGCACTGTGCATGGTCGCTGTGTCACAAACAAGGAGACTGCTGAATCTCTTCGCTGCCTCGCCAACAAGCAAACCGCTGCATCTCTTCGCTGCCTCACCAACAAGCAAATCGCTGCATATCTTCGCTGCCTCGCCAACAAGCAGAGCGCTGCGTGTATTCGCTGAGTGGCAGAAAGCAAAGCACGGCGCCTGTTCGCTGCCTGGCCAACAAGCAAAGCGCTCCATCTCTTCGCTGCCTCGCAAACGAAGGAAGCGCTGCGTGCCTTCGGCGCCGAGCAAAGCAGCGCGTGCCTTCGCCGCCTCGCCGCCTAAGAAAGCGCTGCGTGCCTTCTCGCCCTCGCCGCCTAGCAAAGCGCCGTGTGCCTTCGCCGCCTCCCCAATCGCTTCGTGCCTTCGCCGCCTAGCAAAGCGCCTAGCAAAGCGTCCTCAGCCTTCGCTGCCTAGCAAAGCTCCACGTCCGCTCGCCGCCTAGCAAAGCACTGTGTGCCCTCGCCGCCTCGCACAGCGCTGCGTGCCTTCGGCGCCTGGCAAAGCACTGCGTGCCCTCGCCGCCTCGCACAGCGCTGCGTCCTTGGGCGCCTGGCAAAGCGCTGCGTGCCTTCGCCGCCTCGCCGCCTAGCAAGGCGCCCTAGCCCGTCCACCACCATCAGATCGCTGCGTGCCTTCGCTGCCTCGGTGCTTAGCAAAGCGCCACGTGCCTTCGGCGCCTACAAAAGCGCCGTGTGCCTTCGGCGCTACTACGGCGTTTGCTAAGCGGCGAGGCGGCGAAGGGACGCAGCGGTGTGTGAGGCGGCGAAGGCAAGCAGCGCTTTGCTGGGCGGCGAGGCGGCGAAGGGCCGAAGCGATTGGGGAGGCGGTGAAGGGAGACGGCGCTTTGTTGGGCGGCGAGGGCGAAAGGCACGCAGCGCTTTCTTAGGCGGCGAGGCGGCGAAGGCACGCGCTGCTTTGCTAGGCGCCGAAGGAACACGGCGCTTTGCTAGGCGGCGACGGCACGCGGAGCTTTGCTAGGCGGCGAGGCGGCGAAGGGACACGGCGCTTCGCTAGGCGGCGAGGGCGAGAAGGCACGCAGCGCTTTCTCAGGCGGCGAGGCGGCGAAGGCACGCGCTGCTCTGCCAGCCGCCGAAGGCACGCAGCGCTTTGCTAGGCTGCGATGCGGCGAGGCGCCGAACGCAGGCACTTCTTTGCTAGGCGCCCAAGGAACACGGCGCTTTGCTTGACGGCGACGGCACGCGCAGCTTTGCTAGGCGCCCAAGGCAGACGACGCTTTGCTAGGCAGCGAGGCGGCGAACGCACAAAGCCATTTGCTCGGCGGTGATTCGCTGCCTCGCACAAGAGCTAACCACTGTGCATGTTGGCTGTCTCACAAACAAGCAGCCTGCTGCGTCTCTTCGCTGCCTCGCCAACTAGCAAAGTGCTGCCTCGCTTCGCCTCCACGCCAAAAAGCCATCCGCGATGCCACTGCGCCACCTGCTGCACAAGCAAAGTGCTGCATCTCTTCGCTGCCTCGCACAATGAGCAAGCACTGTGCATGGTCGCTGTGTCACAAACAAGGAGACTGCTGAATCTCTTCGCTGCCTCGCCAACAAGCAAACCGCTGCATCTCTTCGCTGCCTCACCAACAAGCAAATCGCTGCATATCTTCGCTGCCTCGCCAACAAGCAGAGCGCTGCGTGTATTCGCTGAGTGGCAGAAAGCAAAGCACGGCGCCTGTTCGCTGCCTGGCCAACAAGCAAAGCGCTCCATCTCTTCGCTGCCTCGCAAACGAAGGAAGCGCTGCGTGCCTTCGGCGCCGAGCAAAGCAGCGCGTGCCTTCGCCGCCTCGCCGCCTAAGAAAGCGCTGCGTGCCTTCTCGCCCTCGCCGCCTAGCAAAGCGCCGTGTGCCTTCGCCGCCTCCCCAATCGCTTCGTGCCTTCGCCGCCTAGCAAAGCGCCTAGCAAAGCGTCCTCAGCCTTCGCTGCCTAGCAAAGCTCCACGTCCGCTCGCCGCCTAGCAAAGCACTGTGTGCCCTCGCCGCCTCCTAGAGCGCTGCGTGCCTTCGGCGCCTGGCAAAGCACTGCGTGCCCTCGCCGCCTCGCACAGCGCTGCGTCCTTGGGCGCCTGGCAAAGCGCTGCGTGCCTTCGCCGCCTCGCCGCCTAGCAAGGCGCCCTAGCCCGTCCACCACCATCAGATCGCTGCGTGCCTTCGCTGCCTCGGTGCTTAGCAAAGCGCCACGTGCCTTCGGCGCCTACAAAAGCGCCGTGTGCCTTCGGCGCTACTACGGCGTTTGCTAAGCGGCGAGGCGGCGAAGGGACGCAGCGGTGTGTGAGGCGGCGAAGGCAAGCAGCGCTTTGCTGGGCGGCGAGGCGGCGAAGGGCCGAAGCGATTGGGGAGGCGGTGAAGGGAGACGGCGCTTTGTTGGGCGGCGAGGGCGAAAGGCACGCAGCGCTTTCTTAGGCGGCGAGGCGGCGAAGGCACGCGCTGCTTTGCTAGGCGCCGAAGGAACACGGCGCTTTGCTAGGCGGCGACGGCACGCGGAGCTTTGCTAGGCGGCGAGGCGGCGAAGGGACACGGCGCTTCGCTAGGCGGCGAGGGCGAGAAGGCACGCAGCGCTTTCTCAGGCGGCGAGGCGGCGAAGGCACGCGCTGCTCTGCCAGCCGCCGAAGGCACGCAGCGCTTTGCTAGGCTGCGATGCGGCGAGGCGCCGAACGCAGGCACTTCTTTGCTAGGCGCCCAAGGAACACGGCGCTTTGCTTGACGGCGACGGCACGCGCAGCTTTGCTAGGCGCCCAAGGCAGACGACGCTTTGCTAGGCAGCGAGGCGGCGAACGCACAAAGCCATTTGCTCGGCGGTGATTCGCTGCCTCGCACAAGAGCTAACCACTGTGCATGTTGGCTGTCTCACAAACAAGCAGCCTGCTGCGTCTCTTCGCTGCCTCGCCAACTAGCAAAGTGCTGCCTCGCTTCGCCTCCACGCCAAAAAGCCATCCGCGATGCCACTGCGCCACCTGCTGCACAACCAAAGTGCTGCATCTCTTCGCTGCCTCGCACAATGAGCAAGCACTGTGCATGGTCGCTGTGTCACAAACAAGGAGACTGCTGAATCTCTTCGCTGCCTCGCCAACAAGCAAACCGCTGCATCTCTTCGCTGCCTCACCAACAAGCAAATCGCTGCATATCTTCGCTGCCTCGCCAACAAGCAGAGCGCTGCGTGTATTCGCTGAGTGGCAGAAAGCAAAGCACGGCGCCTGTTCGCTGCCTGGCCAACAAGCAAAGCGCTCCATCTCTTCGCTGCCTCGCAAACGAAGGAAGCGCTGCGTGCCTTCGGCGCCGAGCAAAGCAGCGCGTGCCTTCGCCGCCTCGCCGCCTAAGAAAGCGCTGCGTGCCTTCTCGCCCTCGCCGCCTAGCAAAGCGCCGTGTGCCTTCGCCGCCTCCCCAATCGCTTCGTGCCTTCGCCGCCTAGCAAAGCGCCTAGCAAAGCGTCCTCACCCTTCGCTGCCTAGCAAAGCTCCACGTCCGCTCGCCGCCTAGCAAAGCACTGTGTGCCCTCGCCGCCTCCTAGAGCGCTGCGTGCCTTCGGCGCCTGGCAAAGCACTGCGTGCCCTCGCCGCCTCGCACAGCGCTGCGTCCTTGGGCGCCTGGCAAAGCGCTGCGTGCCTTCGCCGCCTCGCCGCCTAGCAAGGCGCCCTAGCCCGTCCACCACCATCAGATCGCTGCGTGCCTTCGCTGCCTCGGTGCTTAGCAAAGCGCCACGTGCCTTCGGCGCCTACAAAAGCGCCGTGTGCCTTCGGCGCTACTACGGCGTTTGCTAAGCGGCGAGGCGGCGAAGGGACGCAGCGGTGTGTGAGGCGGCGAAGGCAAGCAGCGCTTTGCTGGGCGGCGAGGCGGCGAAGGGCCGAAGCGATTGGGGAGGCGGTGAAGGGAGACGGCGCTTTGTTGGGCGGCGAGGGCGAAAGGCACGCAGCGCTTTCTTAGGCGGCGAGGCGGCGAAGGCACGCGCTGCTTTGCTAGGCGCCGAAGGAACACGGCGCTTTGCTAGGCGGCGACGGCACGCGGAGCTTTGCTAGGCGGCGAGGCGGCGAAGGGACACGGCGCTTCGCTAGGCGGCGAGGGCGAGAAGGCACGCAGCGCTTTCTCAGGCGGCGAGGCGGCGAAGGCACGCGCTGCTCTGCCAGCCGCCGAAGGCACGCAGCGCTTTGCTAGGCTGCGATGCGGCGAGGCGCCGAACGCAGGCACTTCTTTGCTAGGCGCCCAAGGAACACGGCGCTTTGCTTGACGGCGACGGCACGCGCAGCTTTGCTAGGCGCCCAAGGCAGACGACGCTTTGCTAGGCAGCGAGGCGGCGAACACACAAAGCCATTTGCTCGGCGGTGATTCGCTGCCTCGCACAAGAGCTAACCACTGGGCATGTTGGCTGTCTCACAAACAAGCAGCCTGCTGCGTCTCTTCGCTGCCTCGCCAACTAGCAAAGTGCTGCCTCGCTTCGCCTCCACGCCAAAAAGCCATCCGCGATGCCACTGCGCCACCTGCTGCACAAGCAAAGTGCTGCATCTCTTCGCTGCCTCGCACAATGAGCAAGCACTGTGCATGGTCGCTGTGTCACAAACAAGGAGATTGCTGAATCTCTTCGCTGCCTCGCCAACAAGCAAACAGCTGCATCTCTTCGCTGCCTCACCAACAAGCAAATCGCTGCATATCTTCGCTGCCTCGCCAACAAGCAGAGCGCTGCGTGTATTCGCTGAGTGGCAGAAAGCAAAGCACGGCGCCTGTTCGCTGCCTGGCCAACAAGCAAAGCGCTCCATCTCTTCGCTGCCTCGCAAACGAAGGAAGCGCTGCGTGCCTTCGGCGCCGAGCAAAGCAGCGCGTGCCTTCGCCGCCTCGCCGCCTAAGAAAGCGCTGCGTGCCTTCTCGCCCTCGCCGCCTAGCAAAGCGCCGTGTGCCTTCGCCGCCTCCCCAATCGCTTCGTGCCTTCGCCGCCTAGCAAAGCGCCTAGCAAAGCGTCCTCAGCCTTCGCTGCCTAGCAAAGCTCCACGTCCGCTCGCCGCCTAGCAAAGCACTGTGTGCCCTGGCCGCCTCCTAGAGCGCTGCGTGCCTTCGGCGCCTGGCAAAGCACCGCGTGCCCTCGCCGCCTCGCACAGCGCTGCGTGCCTTCGGCGCCTGGCAAAGCGCTGCGTGCCTTCGGCGCCTGGCAAAGCACTGCGTGCCCTCGCCGCCTCGCACAGCGCTGCGTCCTTGGGCGCCTGGCAAAGCGCTGCGTGCCTTCGCCGCCTCGCCGCCTAGCAAGGCGCCCTAGCCCGTCCACCACCATCAGATCGCTGCGTGCCTTCGCTGCCTCGGTGCTTAGCAAAGCGCCACGTGCCTTCGGCGCCTACAAAAGCGCCGTGTGCCTTCGGCGCTACTACGGCGTTTGCTAAGCGGCGAGGCGGCGAAGGGACGCAGCGGTGTGTGAGGCGGCGAAGGCAAGCAGCGCTTTGCTGGGCGGCGAGGCGGCGAAGGGCCGAAGCGATTGGGGAGGCGGTGAAGGGAGACGGCGCTTTGTTGGGCGGCGAGGGCGAAAGGCACGCAGCGCTTTCTTAGGCGGCGAGGCGGCGAAGGCACGCGCTGCTTTGCTAGGCGCCGAAGGAACACGGCGCTTTGCTAGGCGGCGACGGCACGCGGAGCTTTGCTAGGCGGCGAGGCGGCGAAGGGACACGGCGCTTCGCTAGGCGGCGAGGGCGAGAAGGCACGCAGCGCTTTCTCAGGCGGCGAGGCGGCGAAGGCACGCGCTGCTCTGCCAGCCGCCGAAGGCACGCAGCGCTTTGCTAGGCTGCGATGCGGCGAGGCGCCGAACGCAGGCACTTCTTTGCTAGGCGCCCAAGGAACACGGCGCTTTGCTTGACGGCGACGGCACGCGCAGCTTTGCTAGGCGCCCAAGGCAGACGACGCTTTGCTAGGCAGCGAGGCGGCGAACGCACAAAGCCATTTGCTCTGCGGTGATTCGCTGCCTCGCACAAGAGCTAACCACTGGGCATGTTGGCTGTCTCACAAACAAGCAGCCTGCTGCGTCTCTTCGCTGCCTCGCCAACTAGCAAAGTGCTGCCTCGCTTCGCCTCCACGCCAAAAAGCCATCCGCGATGCCACTGCGCCACCTGGTGCACAAGCAAAGTGCTGCATCTCTTCGCTGCCTCGCACAATGAGCAAGCACTGTGCATGGTCGCTGTGTCACAAATAAGGAGACTGCTGAATCTCTTCGCTGCCTCGCCAACAAGCAAACCGCTGCATCTCTTCGCTGCCTCGCCAACAAGCAGACCGCTGCGTGTATTCGCTGAGTGGCAGAAAGCAAAGCACGGCGCCTGTTCGCTGCCTGGCCAACAAGCAAAGCGCTCCATCTCTTCGCTGCCTCGCAAACGAAGGAAGCGCTGCGTGCCTTCGGCGCCGAGCAAAGCAGCGCGTGCCTTCGCCGCCTCGCCGCCTAAGAAAGCGCTGCGTGCCTTCTCGCCCTCGCCGCCTAGCAAAGCGCCGTGTGCCTTCGCCGCCTCCCCAATCGCTTCGTGCCTTCGCCGCCTAGCAAAGCGCCTAGCAAAGCGTCCTCAGCCTTCGCTGCCTAGCAAAGCTCCACGTCGGCTCGCCGCCTAGCAAAGCACTGTGTGCCCTCGCCGCCTAGCAAAGCACTGTGTGCCCTCGCCGCCTCCTAGAGCGCTGCGTGCCTTCGGCACCTGGCAAAGCACTGCGTGCCCTCGCCGCCTCGCAGACCGCTGCGTGCCTTCGGCGCCTGGCAAAGCGCTGAGTGCCTTCGGCACCTGGCAAAGCACTGCGTGCCCTCGCCGCCTCGCACAGCGCTGCGTCCTTGGGCGCCTGGCAAAGCGCTGCGTGCCTTCGCCGCCTCGCCGCCTAGCAAGGCGCCCTAGCCCGTCCACCACCATCAGATCGCTGCGTGCCTTCGCTGCCTCGGTGCTTAGCAAAGCGCCACGTGCCTTCGGCGCCTACAAAAGCGCCGTGTGCCTTCGGCGCTACTACGGCGTTTGCTAAGCGGCGAGGCGGCGAAGGGACGCAGCGGTGTGTGAGGCGGCGAAGGCAAGCAGCGCTTTGCTGGGCGGCGAGGCGGCGAAGGGCCGAAGCGATTGGGGAGGCGGTGAAGGGAGACGGCGCTTTGTTGGGCGGCGAGGGCGAAAGGCACGCAGCGCTTTCTTAGGCGGCGAGGCGGCGAAGGCACGCGCTGCTTTGCTAGGCGCCGAAGGAACACGGCGCTTTGCTAGGCGGCGACGGCACGCGCAGCTTTGCTAGGCGGCGAGGCGGCGAAGGGACACGGCGCTTCGCTAGGCGGCGAGGGCGAGAAGGCACGCAGCGCTTTCTCAGGCGGCGAGGCGGCGAAGGCACGCGCTGCTCTGCCAGCCGCCGAAGGCACGCAGCGCTTTGCTAGGCTGCGATGCGGCGAGGCGCCGAACGCAGGCACTTCTTTGCTAGGCGCCCAAGGAACACGGCGCTTTGCTTGACGGCGACGGCACGCGCAGCTTTGCTAGGCGCCCAAGGCAGACGACGCTTTGCTAGGCAGCGAGGCGGCGAACGCACAAAGCCATTTGCTCGGCGGTCATTCGCTGCCTCGCACAATAGCTAACCACTGTGCATGTTGGCTGTCTCACAAACAAGCAGCCTGCTGCGTCTCTTCGCTGCCTCGCCAACTAGCAAAGTGCTGCCTCGCTTCGCCTCCACGCCAAAAAGCCATCCGCGATGCCACTGCGCCACCTGCTGCACAACCAAAGTGCTGCATCTCTTCGCTGCCTCGCACAATGAGCAAGCACTGTGCATGGTCGCTGTGTCACAAACAAGGAGACTGCTGAATCTCTTCGCTGCCTCGCCAACAAGCAAACCGCTGCATCTCTTCGCTGCCTCACCAACAAGCAAATCGCTGCATATCTTCGCTGCCTCGCCAACAAGCAGAGCGCTGCGTGTATTCGCTGAGTGGCAGAAAGCAAAGCACGGCGCCTGTTCGCTGCCTGGCCAACAAGCAAAGCGCTCCATCTCTTCGCTGCCTCGCAAACGAAGGAAGCGCTGCGTGCCTTCGGCGCCGAGCAAAGCAGCGCGTGCCTTCGCCGCCTCGCCGCCTAAGAAAGCGCTGCGTGCCTTCTCGCCCTCGCCGCCTAGCAAAGCGCCGTGTGCCTTCGCCGCCTCCCCAATCGCTTCGTGCCTTCGCCGCCTAGCAAAGCGCCTAGCAAAGCGTCCTCAGCCTTCGCTGCCTAGCAAAGCTCCACGTCCGCTCGCCGCCTAGCAAAGCACTGTGTGCCCTCGCCGCCTCCTAGAGCGCTGCGTGCCTTCGGCGCCTGGCAAAGCACTGCGTGCCCTCGCCGCCTCGCACAGCGCTGCGTCCTTGGGCGCCTGGCAAAGCGCTGCGTGCCTTCGCCGCCTCGCCGCCTAGCAAGGCGCCCTAGCCCGTCCACCACCATCAGATCGCTGCGTGCCTTCGCTGCCTCGGTGCTTAGCAAAGCGCCACGTGCCTTCGGCGCCTACAAAAGCGCCGTGTGCCTTCGGCGCTACTACGGCGTTTGCTAAGCGGCGAGGCGGCGAAGGGACGCAGCGGTGTGTGAGGCGGCGAAGGCAAGCAGCGCTTTGCTGGGCGGCGAGGCGGCGAAGGGCCGAAGCGATTGGGGAGGCGGTGAAGGGAGACGGCGCTTTGTTGGGCGGCGAGGGCGAAAGGCACGCAGCGCTTTCTGAGGCGGCGAAGGCACGCGCTGCTTTGCTAGGCGCCGAAGGAACACGGCGCTTTGCTAGGCGGCGACGGCACGCGGAGCTTTGCTAGGCGGCGAGGCGGCGAAGGGACACGGCGCTTCGCTAGGCGGCGAGGGCGAGAAGGCACGCAGCGCTTTCTCAGGCGGCGAGGCGGCGAAGGCACGCGCTGCTCTGCCAGCCGCCGAAGGCACGCAGCGCTTTGCTAGGCTGCGATGCGGCGAGGCGCCGAACGCAGGCACTTCTTTGCTAGGCGCCCAAGGAACACGGCGCTTTGCTTGACGGCGACGGCACGCGCAGCTTTGCTAGGCGCCCAAGGCAGACGACGCTTTGCTAGGCAGCGAGGCGGCGAACACACAAAGCCATTTGCTCTGCGGTGATTCGCTGCCTCGCACAAGAGCTAACCACTGGGCATGTTGGCTGTCTCACAAACAAGCAGCCTGCTGCGTCTCTTCGCTGCCTCGCCAACTAGCAAAGTGCTGCCTCGCTTCGCCTCCACGCCAAAAAGCCATCCGCGATGCCACTGCGCCACCTGCTGCACAAGCAAAGTGCTGCATCTCTTCGCTGCCTCGCACAATGAGCAAGCACTGTGCATGGTCGCTGTGTCACAAACAAGGAGACTGCTGAATCTCTTCGCTGCCTCGCCAACAAGCAAACCGCTGCATCTCTTCGCTGCCTCACCAACAAGCAAATCGCTGCATATCTTCGCTGCCTCGCCAACAAGCAGAGCGCTGCGTGTATTCGCTGAGTGGCAGAAAGCAAAGCACGGCGCCTGTTCGCTGCCTGGCCAACAAGCAAAGCGCTCCATCTCTTCGCTGCCTCGCAAACGAAGGAAGCGCTGCGTGCCTTCGGCGCCGAGCAAAGCAGCGCGTGCCTTCGCCGCCTCGCCGCCTAAGAAAGCGCTGCGTGCCTTCTCGCCCTCGCCGCCTAGCAAAGCGCCGTGTGCCTTCGCCGCCTCCCCAATCGCTTCGTGCCTTCGCCGCCTAGCAAAGCGCCTAGCAAAGCGTCCTCAGCCTTCGCTGCCTAGCAAAGCTCCACGTCCGCTCGCCGCCTAGCAAAGCACTGTGTGCCCTCGCCGCCTCGCACAGCGCTGCGTGCCTTCGGCGCCTGGCAAAGCACTGCGTGCCCTCGCCGCCTCGCACAGCGCTGCGTCCTTGGGCGCCTGGCAAAGCGCTGCGTGCCTTCGCCGCCTCGCCGCCTAGCAAGGCGCCCTAGCCCGTCCACCACCATCAGATCGCTGCGTGCCTTCGCTGCCTCGGTGCTTAGCAAAGCGCCACGTGCCTTCGGCGCCTACAAAAGCGCCGTGTGCCTTCGGCGCTACTACGGCGTTTGCTAAGCGGCGAGGCGGCGAAGGGACGCAGCGGTGTGTGAGGCGGCGAAGGCAAGCAGCGCTTTGCTGGGCGGCGAGGCGGCGAAGGGCCGAAGCGATTGGGGAGGCGGTGAAGGGAGACGGCGCTTTGTTGGGCGGCGAGGGCGAAAGGCACGCAGCGCTTTCTTAGGCGGCGAGGCGGCGAAGGCACGCGCTGCTTTGCTAGGCGCCGAAGGAACACGGCGCTTTGCTAGGCGGCGACGGCACGCGGAGCTTTGCTAGGCGGCGAGGCGGCGAAGGGACACGGCGCTTCGCTAGGCGGCGAGGGCGAGAAGGCACGCAGCGCTTTCTCAGGCGGCGAGGCGGCGAAGGCACGCGCTGCTCTGCCAGCCGCCGAAGGCACGCAGCGCTTTGCTAGGCTGCGATGCGGCGAGGCGCCGAACGCAGGCACTTCTTTGCTAGGCGCCCAAGGAACACGGCGCTTTGCTTGACGGCGACGGCACGCGCAGCTTTGCTAGGCGCCCAAGGCAGACGACGCTTTGCTAGGCAGCGAGGCGGCGAACGCACAAAGCCATTTGCTCGGCGGTGATTCGCTGCCTCGCACAAGAGCTAACCACTGTGCATGTTGGCTGTCTCACAAACAAGCAGCCTGCTGCGTCTCTTCGCTGCCTCGCCAACTAGCAAAGTGCTGCCTCGCTTCGCCTCCACGCCAAAAAGCCATCCGCGATGCCACTGCGCCACCTGCTGCACAAGCAAAGTGCTGCATCTCTTCGCTGCCTCGCACAATGAGCAAGCACTGTGCATGGTCGCTGTGTCACAAACAAGGAGACTGCTGAATCTCTTCGCTGCCTCGCCAACAAGCAAACCGCTGCATCTCTTCGCTGCCTCACCAACAAGCAAATCGCTGCATATCTTCGCTGCCTCGCCAACAAGCAGAGCGCTGCGTGTATTCGCTGAGTGGCAGAAAGCAAAGCACGGCGCCTGTTCGCTGCCTGGCCAACAAGCAAAGCGCTCCATCTCTTCGCTGCCTCGCAAACGAAGGAAGCGCTGCGTGCCTTCGGCGCCGAGCAAAGCAGCGCGTGCCTTCGCCGCCTCGCCGCCTAAGAAAGCGCTGCGTGCCTTCTCGCCCTCGCCGCCTAGCAAAGCGCCGTGTGCCTTCGCCGCCTCCCCAATCGCTTCGTGCCTTCGCCGCCTAGCAAAGCGCCTAGCAAAGCGTCCTCAGCCTTCGCTGCCTAGCAAAGCTCCACGTCCGCTCGCCGCCTAGCAAAGCACTGTGTGCCCTCGCCGCCTCCTAGAGCGCTGCGTGCCTTCGGCGCCTGGCAAAGCACTGCGTGCCCTCGCCGCCTCGCACAGCGCTGCGTCCTTGGGCGCCTGGCAAAGCGCTGCGTGCCTTCGCCGCCTCGCCGCCTAGCAAGGCGCCCTAGCCCGTCCACCACCATCAGATCGCTGCGTGCCTTCGCTGCCTCGGTGCTTAGCAAAGCGCCACGTGCCTTCGGCGCCTACAAAAGCGCCGTGTGCCTTCGGCGCTACTACGGCGTTTGCTAAGCGGCGAGGCGGCGAAGGGACGCAGCGGTGTGTGAGGCGGCGAAGGCAAGCAGCGCTTTGCTGGGCGGCGAGGCGGCGAAGGGCCGAAGCGATTGGGGAGGCGGTGAAGGGAGACGGCGCTTTGTTGGGCGGCGAGGGCGAAAGGCACGCAGCGCTTTCTTAGGCGGCGAGGCGGCGAAGGCACGCGCTGCTTTGCTAGGCGCCGAAGGAACACGGCGCTTTGCTAGGCGGCGACGGCACGCGGAGCTTTGCTAGGCGGCGAGGCGGCGAAGGGACACGGCGCTTCGCTAGGCGGCGAGGGCGAGAAGGCACGCAGCGCTTTCTCAGGCGGCGAGGCGGCGAAGGCACGCGCTGCTCTGCCAGCCGCCGAAGGCACGCAGCGCTTTGCTAGGCTGCGATGCGGCGAGGCGCCGAACGCAGGCACTTCTTTGCTAGGCGCCCAAGGAACACGGCGCTTTGCTTGACGGCGACGGCACGCGCAGCTTTGCTAGGCGCCCAAGGCAGACGACGCTTTGCTAGGCAGCGAGGCGGCGAACGCACAAAGCCATTTGCTCGGCGGTGATTCGCTGCCTCGCACAAGAGCTAACCACTGTGCATGTTGGCTGTCTCACAAACAAGCAGCCTGCTGCGTCTCTTCGCTGCCTCGCCAACTAGCAAAGTGCTGCCTCGCTTCGCCTCCACGCCAAAAAGCCATCCGCGATGCCACTGCGCCACCTGCTGCACAACCAAAGTGCTGCATCTCTTCGCTGCCTCGCACAATGAGCAAGCACTGTGCATGGTCGCTGTGTCACAAACAAGGAGACTGCTGAATCTCTTCGCTGCCTCGCCAACAAGCAAACCGCTGCATCTCTTCGCTGCCTCACCAACAAGCAAATCGCTGCATATCTTCGCTGCCTCGCCAACAAGCAGAGCGCTGCGTGTATTCGCTGAGTGGCAGAAAGCAAAGCACGGCGCCTGTTCGCTGCCTGGCCAACAAGCAAAGCGCTCCATCTCTTCGCTGCCTCGCAAACGAAGGAAGCGCTGCGTGCCTTCGGCGCCGAGCAAAGCAGCGCGTGCCTTCGCCGCCTCGCCGCCTAAGAAAGCGCTGCGTGCCTTCTCGCCCTCGCCGCCTAGCAAAGCGCCGTGTGCCTTCGCCGCCTCCCCAATCGCTTCGTGCCTTCGCCGCCTAGCAAAGCGCCTAGCAAAGCGTCCTCACCCTTCGCTGCCTAGCAAAGCTCCACGTCCGCTCGCCGCCTAGCAAAGCACTGTGTGCCCTCGCCGCCTCCTAGAGCGCTGCGTGCCTTCGGCGCCTGGCAAAGCACTGCGTGCCCTCGCCGCCTCGCACAGCGCTGCGTCCTTGGGCGCCTGGCAAAGCGCTGCGTGCCTTCGCCGCCTCGCCGCCTAGCAAGGCGCCCTAGCCCGTCCACCACCATCAGATCGCTGCGTGCCTTCGCTGCCTCGGTGCTTAGCAAAGCGCCACGTGCCTTCGGCGCCTACAAAAGCGCCGTGTGCCTTCGGCGCTACTACGGCGTTTGCTAAGCGGCGAGGCGGCGAAGGGACGCAGCGGTGTGTGAGGCGGCGAAGGCAAGCAGCGCTTTGCTGGGCGGCGAGGCGGCGAAGGGCCGAAGCGATTGGGGAGGCGGTGAAGGGAGACGGCGCTTTGTTGGGCGGCGAGGGCGAAAGGCACGCAGCGCTTTCTTAGGCGGCGAGGCGGCGAAGGCACGCGCTGCTTTGCTAGGCGCCGAAGGAACACGGCGCTTTGCTAGGCGGCGACGGCACGCGGAGCTTTGCTAGGCGGCGAGGCGGCGAAGGGACACGGCGCTTCGCTAGGCGGCGAGGGCGAGAAGGCACGCAGCGCTTTCTCAGGCGGCGAGGCGGCGAAGGCACGCGCTGCTCTGCCAGCCGCCGAAGGCACGCAGCGCTTTGCTAGGCTGCGATGCGGCGAGGCGCCGAACGCAGGCACTTCTTTGCTAGGCGCCCAAGGAACACGGCGCTTTGCTTGACGGCGACGGCACGCGCAGCTTTGCTAGGCGCCCAAGGCAGACGACGCTTTGCTAGGCAGCGAGGCGGCGAACACACAAAGCCATTTGCTCGGCGGTGATTCGCTGCCTCGCACAAGAGCTAACCACTGGGCATGTTGGCTGTCTCACAAACAAGCAGCCTGCTGCGTCTCTTCGCTGCCTCGCCAACTAGCAAAGTGCTGCCTCGCTTCGCCTCCACGCCAAAAAGCCATCCGCGATGCCACTGCGCCACCTGCTGCACAAGCAAAGTGCTGCATCTCTTCGCTGCCTCGCACAATGAGCAAGCACTGTGCATGGTCGCTGTGTCACAAACAAGGAGATTGCTGAATCTCTTCGCTGCCTCGCCAACAAGCAAACAGCTGCATCTCTTCGCTGCCTCACCAACAAGCAAATCGCTGCATATCTTCGCTGCCTCGCCAACAAGCAGAGCGCTGCGTGTATTCGCTGAGTGGCAGAAAGCAAAGCACGGCGCCTGTTCGCTGCCTGGCCAACAAGCAAAGCGCTCCATCTCTTCGCTGCCTCGCAAACGAAGGAAGCGCTGCGTGCCTTCGGCGCCGAGCAAAGCAGCGCGTGCCTTCGCCGCCTCGCCGCCTAAGAAAGCGCTGCGTGCCTTCTCGCCCTCGCCGCCTAGCAAAGCGCCGTGTGCCTTCGCCGCCTCCCCAATCGCTTCGTGCCTTCGCCGCCTAGCAAAGCGCCTAGCAAAGCGTCCTCAGCCTTCGCTGCCTAGCAAAGCTCCACGTCCGCTCGCCGCCTAGCAAAGCACTGTGTGCCCTGGCCGCCTCCTAGAGCGCTGCGTGCCTTCGGCGCCTGGCAAAGCACCGCGTGCCCTCGCCGCCTCGCACAGCGCTGCGTGCCTTCGGCGCCTGGCAAAGCGCTGCGTGCCTTCGGCGCCTGGCAAAGCACTGCGTGCCCTCGCCGCCTCGCACAGCGCTGCGTCCTTGGGCGCCTGGCAAAGCGCTGCGTGCCTTCGCCGCCTCGCCGCCTAGCAAGGCGCCCTAGCCCGTCCACCACCATCAGATCGCTGCGTGCCTTCGCTGCCTCGGTGCTTAGCAAAGCGCCACGTGCCTTCGGCGCCTACAAAAGCGCCGTGTGCCTTCGGCGCTACTACGGCGTTTGCTAAGCGGCGAGGCGGCGAAGGGACGCAGCGGTGTGTGAGGCGGCGAAGGCAAGCAGCGCTTTGCTGGGCGGCGAGGCGGCGAAGGGCCGAAGCGATTGGGGAGGCGGTGAAGGGAGACGGCGCTTTGTTGGGCGGCGAGGGCGAAAGGCACGCAGCGCTTTCTTAGGCGGCGAGGCGGCGAAGGCACGCGCTGCTTTGCTAGGCGCCGAAGGAACACGGCGCTTTGCTTTTTGGCGACGGCACGCGGAGCTTTGCTAGGCGGCGAGGCGGCGAAGGGACACGGCGCTTCGCTAGGCGGCGAGGGCGAGAAGGCACGCAGCGCTTTCTCAGGCGGCGAGGCGGCGAAGGCACGCGCTGCTCTGCCAGCCGCCGAAGGCACGCAGCGCTTTGCTAGGCTGCGATGCGGCGAGGCGCCGAACGCAGGCACTTCTTTGCTAGGCGCCCAAGGAACACGGCGCTTTGCTTGACGGCGACGGCACGCGCAGCTTTGCTAGGCGCCCAAGGCAGACGACGCTTTGCTAGGCAGCGAGGCGGCGAACACACAAAGCCATTTGCTCGGCGGTGATTCGCTGCCTCGCACAAGAGCTAACCACTGGGCATGTTGGCTGTCTCACAAACAAGCAGCCTGCTGCGTCTCTTCGCTGCCTCGCCAACTAGCAAAGTGCTGCCTCGCTTCGCCTCCACGCCAAAAAGCCATCCGCGATGCCACTGCGCCACCTGCTGCACAACCAAAGTGCTGCATCTCTTCGCTGCCTCGCACAATGAGCAAGCACTGTGCATGTTGGCTGTCTCACAAACAAGGAGCCTGCTGAATCTCTTCGCTGCCTTGCCAACAAGCAAACCGCTGCATCTCTTCGCTGCCTCACCAACAAGCAAATCGCTGCATATCTTCGCTGCCTCGCCAACAAGCAGAGCGCTGCGTGTATTCGCTGAGTGGCAGAAAGCAAAGCACGGCGCCTGTTCGCTGCCTGGCCAACAAGCAAAGCGCTCCATCTCTTCGCTGCCTCGCAAACGAAGGAAGCGCTGCGTGCCTTCGGCGCCGAGCAAAGCAGCGCGTGCCTTCGCCGCCTCGCCGCCTAAGAAAGCGCTGCGTGCCTTCTCGCCCTCGCCGCCTAGCAAAGCGCCGTGTGCCTTCGCCGCCTCCCCAATCGCTTCGTGCCTTCGCCGCCTAGCAAAGCGCCTAGCAAAGCGTCCTCAGCCTTCGCTGCCTAGCAAAGCTCCACGTCCGCTCGCCGCCTAGCAAAGCACTGTGTGCCCTGGCCGCCTCCTAGAGCGCTGCGTGCCTTCGGCGCCTGGCAAAGCACCGCGTGCCCTCGCCGCCTCGCACAGCGCTGCGTGCCTTCGGCGCCTGGCAAAGCGCTGCGTGCCTTCGGCGCCTGGCAAAGCACTGCGTGCCCTCGCCGCCTCGCACAGCGCTGCGTCCTTGGGCGCCTGGCAAAGCGCTGCGTGCCTTCGCCGCCTCGCCGCCTAGCAAGGCGCCCTAGCCCGTCCACCACCATCAGATCGCTGCGTGCCTTCGCTGCCTCGGTGCTTAGCAAAGCGCCACGTGCCTTCGGCGCCTACAAAAGCGCCGTGTGCCTTCGGCGCTACTACGGCGTTTGCTAAGCGGCGAGGCGGCGAAGGGACGCAGCGGTGTGTGAGGCGGCGAAGGCAAGCAGCGCTTTGCTGGGCGGCGAGGCGGCGAAGGGCCGAAGCGATTGGGGAGGCGGTGAAGGGAGACGGCGCTTTGTTGGGCGGCGAGGGCGAAAGGCACGCAGCGCTTTCTTAGGCGGCGAGGCGGCGAAGGCACGCGCTGCTTTGCTAGGCGCCGAAGGAACACGGCGCTTTGCTTTTTGGCGACGGCACGCGGAGCTTTGCTAGGCGGCGAGGCGGTGAAGGGACACGGCGCTTTGCTAGGCGGCGAGGGCGAGAAGGCACGCAGCGCTTTCTCAGGCGGCGAGGCGGCGAAGGCACGCGCTGCTCTGCCAGCCGCCGAAGGCACGCAGCGCTTTGCTAGGCTGCGATGCGGCGAGGCGCCGAACGCAGGCACTTCTTTGCTAGGCGCCCAAGGAACACGGCGCTTTGCTTGACGGCGACGGCACGCGCAGCTTTGCTAGGCGCCCAAGGCAGACGACGCTTTGCTAGGCAGCGAGGCGGCGAACGCACAAAGCCATTTGCTCGGCGGTGATTCGCTGCCTCGCACAAGAGCTAACCACTGTGCATGTTGGCTGTCTCACAAACAAGCAGCCTGCTGCGTCTCTTCGCTGCCTCGCCAACTAGCAAAGTGCTGCCTCGCTTCGCCTCCACGCCAAAAAGCCATCCGCGATGCCACTGCGCCACCTGCTGCACAAGCAAAGTGCTGCATCTCTTCGCTGCCTCGCACAATGAGCAAGCACTGTGCATGGTCGCTGTGTCACAAACAAGGAGACTGCTGAATCTCTTCGCTGCCTCGCCAACAAGCAAACCGCTGCATCTCTTCGCTGCCTCACCAACAAGCAAATCGCTGCATATCTTCGCTGCCTCGCCAACAAGCAGAGCGCTGCGTGTATTCGCTGAGTGGCAGAAAGCAAAGCACGGCGCCTGTTCGCTGCCTGGCCAACAAGCAAAGCGCTCCATCTCTTCGCTGCCTCGCAAACGAAGGAAGCGCTGCGTGCCTTCGGCGCCGAGCAAAGCAGCGCGTGCCTTCGCCGCCTCGCCGCCTAAGAAAGCGCTGCGTGCCTTCTCGCCCTCGCCGCCTAGCAAAGCGCCGTGTGCCTTCGCCGCCTCCCCAATCGCTTCGTGCCTTCGCCGCCTAGCAAAGCGCCTAGCAAAGCGTCCTCAGCCTTCGCTGCCTAGCAAAGCTCCACGTCGGCTCGCCGCCTAGCAAAGCACTGTGTGCCCTCGCCGCCTCCTAGAGCGCTGCGTGCCTTCGGCGCCTGGCAAAGCACTGCGTGCCCTCGCCGCCTCGCACAGCGCTGCGTCCTTGGGCGCCTGGCAAAGCGCTGCGTGCCTTCGCCGCCTCGCCGCCTAGCAAGGCGCCCTAGCCCGTCCACCACCATCAGATCGCTGCGTGCCTTCGCTGCCTCGGTGCTTAGCAAAGCGCCACGTGCCTTCGGCGCCTACAAAAGCGCCGTGTGCCTTCGGCGCTACTACGGCGTTTGCTAAGCGGCGAGGCGGCGAAGGGACGCAGCGGTGTGTGAGGCGGCGAAGGCAAGCAGCGCTTTGCTGGGCGGCGAGGCGGCGAAGGGCCGAAGCGATTGGGGAGGCGGTGAAGGGACAGGGCGCTTTGTTGGGCGGCGAGGGCGAAAGGCACGCAGCGCTTTCTTAGGCGGCGAGGCGGCGAAGGCACGCGCTGCTTTGCTAGGCGCCGAAGGGACACGGCGCTTTGTTGGGCGGCGAGGGCGAAAGGCACGCAGCGCTTTCTTAGGCGGCGAGGCGGCGAAGGCACGCGCTGCTTTGCTAGGCGCCGAAGGAACACGGCGCTTTGCTAGGCGGCGACGGCACGCGGAGCTTTGCTAGGCGGCGAGGCGGCGAAGGGACACGGCGCTTCGCTAGGCGGCGAGGGCGAGAAGGCACGCAGCGCTTTCTCAGGCGGCGAGGCGGCGAAGGCACGCGCTGCTCTGCCAGCCGCCGAAGGCACGCAGCGCTTTGCTAGGCTGCGATGCGGCGAGGCGCCGAACGCAGGCACTTCTTTGCTAGGCGCCCAAGGAACACGGCGCTTTGCTTGACGGCGACGGCACGCGCAGCTTTGCTAGGCGCCCAAGGCAGACGACGCTTTGCTAGGCAGCGAGGCGGCGAACGCACAAAGCCATTTGCTCGGCGGTGATTCGCTGCCTCGCACAAGAGCTAACCACTGTGCATGTTGGCTGTCTCACAAACAAGCAGCCTGCTGCGTCTCTTCGCTGCCTCGCCAACTAGCAAAGTGCTGCCTCGCTTCGCCTCCACGCCAAAAAGCCATCCGCGATGCCACTGCGCCACCTGCTGCACAAGCAAAGTGCTGCATCTCTTCGCTGCCTCGCACAATGAGCAAGCACTGTGCATGGTCGCTGTGTCACAAACAAGGAGACTGCTGAATCTCTTCGCTGCCTCGCCAACAAGCAAACCGCTGCATCTCTTCGCTGCCTCACCAACAAGCAAATCGCTGCATATCTTCGCTGCCTCGCCAACAAGCAGAGCGCTGCGTGTATTCGCTGAGTGGCAGAAAGCAAAGCACGGCGCCTGTTCGCTGCCTGGCCAACAAGCAAAGCGCTCCATCTCTTCGCTGCCTCGCAAACGAAGGAAGCGCTGCGTGCCTTCGGCGCCGAGCAAAGCAGCGCGTGCCTTCGCCGCCTCGCCGCCTAAGAAAGCGCTGCGTGCCTTCTCGCCCTCGCCGCCTAGCAAAGCGCCGTGTGCCTTCGCCGCCTCCCCAATCGCTTCGTGCCTTCGCCGCCTAGCAAAGCGCCTAGCAAAGCGTCCTCAGCCTTCGCTGCCTAGCAAAGCTCCACGTCGGCTCGCCGCCTAGCAAAGCACTGTGTGCCCTCGCCGCCTCCGAGAGCGCTGCGTGCCTTCGGCGCCTGGCAAAGCACTGCGTGCCCTCGCCGCCTCGCACAGCGCTGCGTGCCTTCGGCGCCTGGCAAAGCGCTGCGTGCCTTCGCCGCCTCGCCGCCTAGCAAGGCGCCCTAGCCCGTCCACCACCATCAGATCGCTGCGTGCCTTCGCTGCCTCGGTGCTTAGCAAAGCGCCACGTGCCTTCGGCGCCTACAAAAGCGCCGTGTGCCTTCGGCGCTACTACGGCGTTTGCTAAGCGGCGAGGCGGCGAAGGGACGCAGCGGTGTGTGAGGCGGCGAAGGCAAGCAGCGCTTTGCTGGGCGGCGAGGCGGCGAAGGGCCGAAGCGATTGGGGAGGCGGTGAAGGGACAGGGCGCTTTGTTGGGCGGCGAGGGCGAAAGGCACGCAGCGCTTTCTTAGGCGGCGAGGCGGCGAAGGCACGCGCTGCTCTGCCAGCCGCCGAAGGAACACGGCGCTTTGCTAGGCGGCGACGGCACGCGCAGCTTTGCTAGGCGGCGAGGCGGCGAAGGGACACGGCGCTTCGCTAGGCGGCGAGGGCGAGAAGGCACGCAGCGCTTTCTCAGGCGGCGAGGCGGCGAAGGCACGCGCTGCTCTGCCAGCCGCCGAAGGCACGCAGCGCTTTGCTAGGCTGCGATGCGGCGAGGCGCCGAACGCAGGCACTTCTTTGCTAGGCGCCCAAGGAACACGGCGCTTTGCTTGACGGCGACGGCACGCGCAGCTTTGCTAGGCGCCCAAGGCAGACGACGCTTTGCTAGGCAGCGAGGCGGCGAACGCACAAAGCCATTTGCTCGGCGGTGATTCGCTGCCTCGCACAAGAGCTAACCACTGGGCATGTTGGCTGTCTCACAAACAAGCAGCCTGCTGCGTCTCTTCGCTGCCTCGCCAACTAGCAAAGTGCTGCCTCGCTTCGCCTCCACGCCAAAAAGCCATCCGCGATGCCACTGCGCCACCTGCTGCACAAGCAAAGTGCTGCATCTCTTCGCTGCCTCGCACAATGAGCAAGCACTGTGCATGGTCGCTGTGTCACAAACAAGGAGACTGCTGAATCTCTTCGCTGCCTCGCCAACAAGCAAACCGCTGCATCTCTTCGCTGCCTCACCAACAAGCAAATCGCTGCATATCTTCGCTGCCTCGCCAACAAGCAGAGCGCTGCGTGTATTCGCTGAGTGGCAGAAAGCAAAGCACGGCGCCTGTTCGCTGCCTGGCCAACAAGCAAAGCGCTCCATCTCTTCGCTGCCTCGCAAACGAAGGAAGCGCTGCGTGCCTTCGGCGCCGAGCAAAGCAGCGCGTGCCTTCGCCGCCTCGCCGCCTAAGAAAGCGCTGCGTGCCTTCTCGCCCTCGCCGCCTAGCAAAGCGCCGTGTGCCTTCGCCGCCTCCCCAATCGCTTCGTGCCTTCGCCGCCTAGCAAAGCGCCTAGCAAAGCGTCCTCAGCCTTCGCTGCCTAGCAAAGCTCCACGTCCGCTCGCCGCCTAGCAAAGCACTGTGTGCCCTCGCCGCCTCCTAGAGCGCTGCGTGCCTTCGGCGCCTGGCAAAGCACTGCGTGCCCTCGCCGCCTCGCACAGCGCTGCGTCCTTGGGCGCCTGGCAAAGCGCTGCGTGCCTTCGCCGCCTCGCCGCCTAGCAAGGCGCCCTAGCCCGTCCACCACCATCAGATCGCTGCGTGCCTTCGCTGCCTCGGTGCTTAGCAAAGCGCCACGTGCCTTCGGCGCCTACAAAAGCGCCGTGTGCCTTCGGCGCTACTACGGCGTTTGCTAAGCGGCGAGGCGGCGAAGGGACGCAGCGGTGTGTGAGGCGGCGAAGGCAAGCAGCGCTTTGCTGGGCGGCGAGGCGGCGAAGGGCCGAAGCGATTGGGGAGGCGGTGAAGGGAGACGGCGCTTTGTTGGGCGGCGAGGGCGAAAGGCACGCAGCGCTTTCTGAGGCGGCGAAGGCACGCGCTGCTTTGCTAGGCGCCGAAGGAACACGGCGCTTTGCTAGGCGGCGACGGCACGCGGAGCTTTGCTAGGCGGCGAGGCGGCGAAGGGACACGGCGCTTCGCTAGGCGGCGAGGGCGAGAAGGCACGCAGCGCTTTCTCAGGCGGCGAGGCGGCGAAGGCACGCGCTGCTCTGCCAGCCGCCGAAGGCACGCAGCGCTTTGCTAGGCTGCGATGCGGCGAGGCGCCGAACGCAGGCACTTCTTTGCTAGGCGCCCAAGGAACACGGCGCTTTGCTTGACGGCGACGGCACGCGCAGCTTTGCTAGGCGCCCAAGGCAGACGACGCTTTGCTAGGCAGCGAGGCGGCGAACACACAAAGCCATTTGCTCTGCGGTGATTCGCTGCCTCGCACAAGAGCTAACCACTGGGCATGTTGGCTGTCTCACAAACAAGCAGCCTGCTGCGTCTCTTCGCTGCCTCGCCAACTAGCAAAGTGCTGCCTCGCTTCGCCTCCACGCCAAAAAGCCATCCGCGATGCCACTGCGCCACCTGCTGCACAAGCAAAGTGCTGCATCTCTTCGCTGCCTCGCACAATGAGCAAGCACTGTGCATGGTCGCTGTGTCACAAACAAGGAGACTGCTGAATCTCTTCGCTGCCTCGCCAACAAGCAAACCGCTGCATCTCTTCGCTGCCTCACCAACAAGCAAATCGCTGCATATCTTCGCTGCCTCGCCAACAAGCAGAGCGCTGCGTGTATTCGCTGAGTGGCAGAAAGCAAAGCACGGCGCCTGTTCGCTGCCTGGCCAACAAGCAAAGCGCTCCATCTCTTCGCTGCCTCGCAAACGAAGGAAGCGCTGCGTGCCTTCGGCGCCGAGCAAAGCAGCGCGTGCCTTCGCCGCCTCGCCGCCTAAGAAAGCGCTGCGTGCCTTCTCGCCCTCGCCGCCTAGCAAAGCGCCGTGTGCCTTCGCCGCCTCCCCAATCGCTTCGTGCCTTCGCCGCCTAGCAAAGCGCCTAGCAAAGCGTCCTCAGCCTTCGCTGCCTAGCAAAGCTCCACGTCCGCTCGCCGCCTAGCAAAGCACTGTGTGCCCTCGCCGCCTCGCACAGCGCTGCGTGCCTTCGGCGCCTGGCAAAGCACTGCGTGCCCTCGCCGCCTCGCACAGCGCTGCGTCCTTGGGCGCCTGGCAAAGCGCTGCGTGCCTTCGCCGCCTCGCCGCCTAGCAAGGCGCCCTAGCCCGTCCACCACCATCAGATCGCTGCGTGCCTTCGCTGCCTCGGTGCTTAGCAAAGCGCCACGTGCCTTCGGCGCCTACAAAAGCGCCGTGTGCCTTCGGCGCTACTACGGCGTTTGCTAAGCGGCGAGGCGGCGAAGGGACGCAGCGGTGTGTGAGGCGGCGAAGGCAAGCAGCGCTTTGCTGGGCGGCGAGGCGGCGAAGGGCCGAAGCGATTGGGGAGGCGGTGAAGGGAGACGGCGCTTTGTTGGGCGGCGAGGGCGAAAGGCACGCAGCGCTTTCTTAGGCGGCGAGGCGGCGAAGGCACGCGCTGCTTTGCTAGGCGCCGAAGGAACACGGCGCTTTGCTAGGCGGCGACGGCACGCGGAGCTTTGCTAGGCGGCGAGGCGGCGAAGGGACACGGCGCTTCGCTAGGCGGCGAGGGCGAGAAGGCACGCAGCGCTTTCTCAGGCGGCGAGGCGGCGAAGGCACGCGCTGCTCTGCCAGCCGCCGAAGGCACGCAGCGCTTTGCTAGGCTGCGATGCGGCGAGGCGCCGAACGCAGGCACTTCTTTGCTAGGCGCCCAAGGAACACGGCGCTTTGCTTGACGGCGACGGCACGCGCAGCTTTGCTAGGCGCCCAAGGCAGACGACGCTTTGCTAGGCAGCGAGGCGGCGAACGCACAAAGCCATTTGCTCGGCGGTGATTCGCTGCCTCGCACAAGAGCTAACCACTGTGCATGTTGGCTGTCTCACAAACAAGCAGCCTGCTGCGTCTCTTCGCTGCCTCGCCAACTAGCAAAGTGCTGCCTCGCTTCGCCTCCACGCCAAAAAGCCATCCGCGATGCCACTGCGCCACCTGCTGCACAAGCAAAGTGCTGCATCTCTTCGCTGCCTCGCACAATGAGCAAGCACTGTGCATGGTCGCTGTGTCACAAACAAGGAGACTGCTGAATCTCTTCGCTGCCTCGCCAACAAGCAAACCGCTGCATCTCTTCGCTGCCTCACCAACAAGCAAATCGCTGCATATCTTCGCTGCCTCGCCAACAAGCAGAGCGCTGCGTGTATTCGCTGAGTGGCAGAAAGCAAAGCACGGCGCCTGTTCGCTGCCTGGCCAACAAGCAAAGCGCTCCATCTCTTCGCTGCCTCGCAAACGAAGGAAGCGCTGCGTGCCTTCGGCGCCGAGCAAAGCAGCGCGTGCCTTCGCCGCCTCGCCGCCTAAGAAAGCGCTGCGTGCCTTCTCGCCCTCGCCGCCTAGCAAAGCGCCGTGTGCCTTCGCCGCCTCCCCAATCGCTTCGTGCCTTCGCCGCCTAGCAAAGCGCCTAGCAAAGCGTCCTCAGCCTTCGCTGCCTAGCAAAGCTCCACGTCCGCTCGCCGCCTAGCAAAGCACTGTGTGCCCTCGCCGCCTCCTAGAGCGCTGCGTGCCTTCGGCGCCTGGCAAAGCACTGCGTGCCCTCGCCGCCTCGCACAGCGCTGCGTCCTTGGGCGCCTGGCAAAGCGCTGCGTGCCTTCGCCGCCTCGCCGCCTAGCAAGGCGCCCTAGCCCGTCCACCACCATCAGATCGCTGCGTGCCTTCGCTGCCTCGGTGCTTAGCAAAGCGCCACGTGCCTTCGGCGCCTACAAAAGCGCCGTGTGCCTTCGGCGCTACTACGGCGTTTGCTAAGCGGCGAGGCGGCGAAGGGACGCAGCGGTGTGTGAGGCGGCGAAGGCAAGCAGCGCTTTGCTGGGCGGCGAGGCGGCGAAGGGCCGAAGCGATTGGGGAGGCGGTGAAGGGAGACGGCGCTTTGTTGGGCGGCGAGGGCGAAAGGCACGCAGCGCTTTCTTAGGCGGCGAGGCGGCGAAGGCACGCGCTGCTTTGCTAGGCGCCGAAGGAACACGGCGCTTTGCTAGGCGGCGACGGCACGCGGAGCTTTGCTAGGCGGCGAGGCGGCGAAGGGACACGGCGCTTCGCTAGGCGGCGAGGGCGAGAAGGCACGCAGCGCTTTCTCAGGCGGCGAGGCGGCGAAGGCACGCGCTGCTCTGCCAGCCGCCGAAGGCACGCAGCGCTTTGCTAGGCTGCGATGCGGCGAGGCGCCGAACGCAGGCACTTCTTTGCTAGGCGCCCAAGGAACACGGCGCTTTGCTTGACGGCGACGGCACGCGCAGCTTTGCTAGGCGCCCAAGGCAGACGACGCTTTGCTAGGCAGCGAGGCGGCGAACGCACAAAGCCATTTGCTCGGCGGTGATTCGCTGCCTCGCACAAGAGCTAACCACTGTGCATGTTGGCTGTCTCACAAACAAGCAGCCTGCTGCGTCTCTTCGCTGCCTCGCCAACTAGCAAAGTGCTGCCTCGCTTCGCCTCCACGCCAAAAAGCCATCCGCGATGCCACTGCGCCACCTGCTGCACAAGCAAAGTGCTGCATCTCTTCGCTGCCTCGCACAATGAGCAAGCACTGTGCATGGTCGCTGTGTCACAAACAAGGAGACTGCTGAATCTCTTCGCTGCCTCGCCAACAAGCAAACCGCTGCATCTCTTCGCTGCCTCACCAACAAGCAAATCGCTGCATATCTTCGCTGCCTCGCCAACAAGCAGAGCGCTGCGTGTATTCGCTGAGTGGCAGAAAGCAAAGCACGGCGCCTGTTCGCTGCCTGGCCAACAAGCAAAGCGCTCCATCTCTTCGCTGCCTCGCAAACGAAGGAAGCGCTGCGTGCCTTCGGCGCCGAGCAAAGCAGCGCGTGCCTTCGCCGCCTCGCCGCCTAAGAAAGCGCTGCGTGCCTTCTCGCCCTCGCCGCCTAGCAAAGCGCCGTGTGCCTTCGCCGCCTCCCCAATCGCTTCGTGCCTTCGCCGCCTAGCAAAGCGCCTAGCAAAGCGTCCTCAGCCTTCGCTGCCTAGCAAAGCTCCACGTCCGCTCGCCGCCTAGCAAAGCACTGTGTGCCCTCGCCGCCTCCTAGAGCGCTGCGTGCCTTCGGCGCCTGGCAAAGCACTGCGTGCCCTCGCCGCCTCGCACAGCGCTGCGTCCTTGGGCGCCTGGCAAAGCGCTGCGTGCCTTCGCCGCCTCGCCGCCTAGCAAGGCGCCCTAGCCCGTCCACCACCATCAGATCGCTGCGTGCCTTCGCTGCCTCGGTGCTTAGCAAAGCGCCACGTGCCTTCGGCGCCTACAAAAGCGCCGTGTGCCTTCGGCGCTACTACGGCGTTTGCTAAGCGGCGAGGCGGCGAAGGGACGCAGCGGTGTGTGAGGCGGCGAAGGCAAGCAGCGCTTTGCTGGGCGGCGAGGCGGCGAAGGGCCGAAGCGATTGGGGAGGCGGTGAAGGGAGACGGCGCTTTGTTGGGCGGCGAGGGCGAAAGGCACGCAGCGCTTTCTTAGGCGGCGAGGCGGCGAAGGCACGCGCTGCTTTGCTAGGCGCCGAAGGAACACGGCGCTTTGCTAGGCGGCGACGGCACGCGGAGCTTTGCTAGGCGGCGAGGCGGCGAAGGGACACGGCGCTTCGCTAGGCGGCGAGGGCGAGAAGGCACGCAGCGCTTTCTCAGGCGGCGAGGCGGCGAAGGCACGCGCTGCTCTGCCAGCCGCCGAAGGCACGCAGCGCTTTGCTAGGCTGCGATGCGGCGAGGCGCCGAACGCAGGCACTTCTTTGCTAGGCGCCCAAGGAACACGGCGCTTTGCTTGACGGCGACGGCACGCGCAGCTTTGCTAGGCGCCCAAGGCAGACGACGCTTTGCTAGGCAGCGAGGCGGCGAACGCACAAAGCCATTTGCTCGGCGGTGATTCGCTGCCTCGCACAAGAGCTAACCACTGTGCATGTTGGCTGTCTCACAAACAAGCAGCCTGCTGCGTCTCTTCGCTGCCTCGCCAACTAGCAAAGTGCTGCCTCGCTTCGCCTCCACGCCAAAAAGCCATCCGCGATGCCACTGCGCCACCTGCTGCACAAGCAAAGTGCTGCATCTCTTCGCTGCCTCGCACAATGAGCAAGCACTGTGCATGGTCGCTGTGTCACAAACAAGGAGACTGCTGAATCTCTTCGCTGCCTCGCCAACAAGCAAACCGCTGCATCTCTTCGCTGCCTCACCAACAAGCAAATCGCTGCATATCTTCGCTGCCTCGCCAACAAGCAGAGCGCTGCGTGTATTCGCTGAGTGGCAGAAAGCAAAGCACGGCGCCTGTTCGCTGCCTGGCCAACAAGCAAAGCGCTCCATCTCTTCGCTGCCTCGCAAACGAAGGAAGCGCTGCGTGCCTTCGGCGCCGAGCAAAGCAGCGCGTGCCTTCGCCGCCTCGCCGCCTAAGAAAGCGCTGCGTGCCTTCTCGCCCTCGCCGCCTAGCAAAGCGCCGTGTGCCTTCGCCGCCTCCCCAATCGCTTCGTGCCTTCGCCGCCTAGCAAAGCGCCTAGCAAAGCGTCCTCACCCTTCGCTGCCTAGCAAAGCTCCACGTCCGCTCGCCGCCTAGCAAAGCACTGTGTGCCCTCGCCGCCTCCTAGAGCGCTGCGTGCCTTCGGCGCCTGGCAAAGCACTGCGTGCCCTCGCCGCCTCGCACAGCGCTGCGTCCTTGGGCGCCTGGCAAAGCGCTGCGTGCCTTCGCCGCCTCGCCGCCTAGCAAGGCGCCCTAGCCCGTCCACCACCATCAGATCGCTGCGTGCCTTCGCTGCCTCGGTGCTTAGCAAAGCGCCACGTGCCTTCGGCGCCTACAAAAGCGCCGTGTGCCTTCGGCGCTACTACGGCGTTTGCTAAGCGGCGAGGCGGCGAAGGGACGCAGCGGTGTGTGAGGCGGCGAAGGCAAGCAGCGCTTTGCTGGGCGGCGAGGCGGCGAAGGGCCGAAGCGATTGGGGAGGCGGTGAAGGGAGACGGCGCTTTGTTGGGCGGCGAGGGCGAAAGGCACGCAGCGCTTTCTTAGGCGGCGAGGCGGCGAAGGCACGCGCTGCTTTGCTAGGCGCCGAAGGAACACGGCGCTTTGCTAGGCGGCGACGGCACGCGGAGCTTTGCTAGGCGGCGAGGCGGCGAAGGGACACGGCGCTTCGCTAGGCGGCGAGGGCGAGAAGGCACGCAGCGCTTTCTCAGGCGGCGAGGCGGCGAAGGCACGCGCTGCTCTGCCAGCCGCCGAAGGCACGCAGCGCTTTGCTAGGCTGCGATGCGGCGAGGCGCCGAACGCAGGCACTTCTTTGCTAGGCGCCCAAGGAACACGGCGCTTTGCTTGACGGCGACGGCACGCGCAGCTTTGCTAGGCGCCCAAGGCAGACGACGCTTTGCTAGGCAGCGAGGCGGCGAACACACAAAGCCATTTGCTCGGCGGTGATTCGCTGCCTCGCACAAGAGCTAACCACTGGGCATGTTGGCTGTCTCACAAACAAGCAGCCTGCTGCGTCTCTTCGCTGCCTCGCCAACTAGCAAAGTGCTGCCTCGCTTCGCCTCCACGCCAAAAAGCCATCCGCGATGCCACTGCGCCACCTGCTGCACAAGCAAAGTGCTGCATCTCTTCGCTGCCTCGCACAATGAGCAAGCACTGTGCATGGTCGCTGTGTCACAAACAAGGAGATTGCTGAATCTCTTCGCTGCCTCGCCAACAAGCAAACAGCTGCATCTCTTCGCTGCCTCACCAACAAGCAAATCGCTGCATATCTTCGCTGCCTCGCCAACAAGCAGAGCGCTGCGTGTATTCGCTGAGTGGCAGAAAGCAAAGCACGGCGCCTGTTCGCTGCCTGGCCAACAAGCAAAGCGCTCCATCTCTTCGCTGCCTCGCAAACGAAGGAAGCGCTGCGTGCCTTCGGCGCCGAGCAAAGCAGCGCGTGCCTTCGCCGCCTCGCCGCCTAAGAAAGCGCTGCGTGCCTTCTCGCCCTCGCCGCCTAGCAAAGCGCCGTGTGCCTTCGCCGCCTCCCCAATCGCTTCGTGCCTTCGCCGCCTAGCAAAGCGCCTAGCAAAGCGTCCTCAGCCTTCGCTGCCTAGCAAAGCTCCACGTCCGCTCGCCGCCTAGCAAAGCACTGTGTGCCCTGGCCGCCTCCTAGAGCGCTGCGTGCCTTCGGCGCCTGGCAAAGCACCGCGTGCCCTCGCCGCCTCGCACAGCGCTGCGTGCCTTCGGCGCCTGGCAAAGCGCTGCGTGCCTTCGGCGCCTGGCAAAGCACTGCGTGCCCTCGCCGCCTCGCACAGCGCTGCGTCCTTGGGCGCCTGGCAAAGCGCTGCGTGCCTTCGCCGCCTCGCCGCCTAGCAAGGCGCCCTAGCCCGTCCACCACCATCAGATCGCTGCGTGCCTTCGCTGCCTCGGTGCTTAGCAAAGCGCCACGTGCCTTCGGCGCCTACAAAAGCGCCGTGTGCCTTCGGCGCTACTACGGCGTTTGCTAAGCGGCGAGGCGGCGAAGGGACGCAGCGGTGTGTGAGGCGGCGAAGGCAAGCAGCGCTTTGCTGGGCGGCGAGGCGGCGAAGGGCCGAAGCGATTGGGGAGGCGGTGAAGGGACAGGGCGCTTTGTTGGGCGGCGAGGGCGAAAGGCACGCAGCGCTTTCTTAGGCGGCGAGGCGGCGAAGGCACGCGCTGCTTTGCTAGGCGCCGAAGGAACACGGCGCTTTGCTAGGCGGCGACGGCACGCGGAGCTTTGCTAGGCGGCGAGGCGGCGAAGGGACACGGCGCTTCGCTAGGCGGCGAGGGCGAGAAGGCACGCAGCGCTTTCTCAGGCGGCGAGGCGGCGAAGGCACGCGCTGCTCTGCCAGCCGCCGAAGGCACGCAGCGCTTTGCTAGGCTGCGATGCGGCGAGGCGCCGAACGCAGGCACTTCTTTGCTAGGCGCCCAAGGAACACGGCGCTTTGCTTGACGGCGACGGCACGCGCAGCTTTGCTAGGCGCCCAAGGCAGACGACGCTTTGCTAGGCAGCGAGGCGGCGAACACACAAAGCCATTTGCTCGGCGGTGATTCGCTGCCTCGCACAAGAGCTAACCACTGGGCATGTTGGCTGTCTCACAAACAAGCAGCCTGCTGCGTCTCTTCGCTGCCTCGCCAACTAGCAAAGTGCTGCCTCGCTTCGCCTCCACGCCAAAAAGCCATCCGCGATGCCACTGCGCCACCTGCTGCACAACCAAAGTGCTGCATCTCTTCGCTGCCTCGCACAATGAGCAAGCACTGTGCATGTTGGCTGTCTCACAAACAAGGAGCCTGCTGAATCTCTTCGCTGCCTTGCCAACAAGCAAACCGCTGCATCTCTTCGCTGCCTCACCAACAAGCAAATCGCTGCATATCTTCGCTGCCTCGCCAACAAGCAGAGCGCTGCGTGTATTCGCTGAGTGGCAGAAAGCAAAGCACGGCGCCTGTTCGCTGCCTGGCCAACAAGCAAAGCGCTCCATCTCTTCGCTGCCTCGCAAACGAAGGAAGCGCTGCGTGCCTTCGGCGCCGAGCAAAGCAGCGCGTGCCTTCGCCGCCTCGCCGCCTAAGAAAGCGCTGCGTGCCTTCTCGCCCTCGCCGCCTAGCAAAGCGCCGTGTGCCTTCGCCGCCTCCCCAATCGCTTCGTGCCTTCGCCGCCTAGCAAAGCGCCTAGCAAAGCGTCCTCAGCCTTCGCTGCCTAGCAAAGCTCCACGTCCGCTCGCCGCCTAGCAAAGCACTGTGTGCCCTGGCCGCCTCCTAGAGCGCTGCGTGCCTTCGGCGCCTGGCAAAGCACCGCGTGCCCTCGCCGCCTCGCACAGCGCTGCGTGCCTTCGGCGCCTGGCAAAGCGCTGCGTGCCTTCGGCGCCTGGCAAAGCACTGCGTGCCCTCGCCGCCTCGCACAGCGCTGCGTCCTTGGGCGCCTGGCAAAGCGCTGCGTGCCTTCGCCGCCTCGCCGCCTAGCAAGGCGCCCTAGCCCGTCCACCACCATCAGATCGCTGCGTGCCTTCGCTGCCTCGGTGCTTAGCAAAGCGCCACGTGCCTTCGGCGCCTACAAAAGCGCCGTGTGCCTTCGGCGCTACTACGGCGTTTGCTAAGCGGCGAGGCGGCGAAGGGACGCAGCGGTGTGTGAGGCGGCGAAGGCAAGCAGCGCTTTGCTGGGCGGCGAGGCGGCGAAGGGCCGAAGCGATTGGGGAGGCGGTGAAGGGAGACGGCGCTTTGTTGGGCGGCGAGGGCGAAAGGCACGCAGCGCTTTCTTAGGCGGCGAGGCGGCGAAGGCACGCGCTGCTTTGCTAGGCGCCGAAGGAACACGGCGCTTTGCTTTTTGGCGACGGCACGCGGAGCTTTGCTAGGCGGCGAGGCGGTGAAGGGACACGGCGCTTTGCTAGGCGGCGAGGGCGAGAAGGCACGCAGCGCTTTCTCAGGCGGCGAGGCGGCGAAGGCACGCGCTGCTCTGCCAGCCGCCGAAGGCACGCAGCGCTTTGCTAGGCTGCGATGCGGCGAGGCGCCGAACGCAGGCACTTCTTTGCTAGGCGCCCAAGGAACACGGCGCTTTGCTTGACGGCGACGGCACGCGCAGCTTTGCTAGGCGCCCAAGGCAGACGACGCTTTGCTAGGCAGCGAGGCGGCGAACGCACAAAGCCATTTGCTCGGCGGTGATTCGCTGCCTCGCACAAGAGCTAACCACTGTGCATGTTGGCTGTCTCACAAACAAGCAGCCTGCTGCGTCTCTTCGCTGCCTCGCCAACTAGCAAAGTGCTGCCTCGCTTCGCCTCCACGCCAAAAAGCCATCCGCGATGCCACTGCGCCACCTGCTGCACAAGCAAAGTGCTGCATCTCTTCGCTGCCTCGCACAATGAGCAAGCACTGTGCATGGTCGCTGTGTCACAAACAAGGAGACTGCTGAATCTCTTCGCTGCCTCGCCAACAAGCAAACCGCTGCATCTCTTCGCTGCCTCACCAACAAGCAAATCGCTGCATATCTTCGCTGCCTCGCCAACAAGCAGAGCGCTGCGTGTATTCGCTGAGTGGCAGAAAGCAAAGCACGGCGCCTGTTCGCTGCCTGGCCAACAAGCAAAGCGCTCCATCTCTTCGCTGCCTCGCAAACGAAGGAAGCGCTGCGTGCCTTCGGCGCCGAGCAAAGCAGCGCGTGCCTTCGCCGCCTCGCCGCCTAAGAAAGCGCTGCGTGCCTTCTCGCCCTCGCCGCCTAGCAAAGCGCCGTGTGCCTTCGCCGCCTCCCCAATCGCTTCGTGCCTTCGCCGCCTAGCAAAGCGCCTAGCAAAGCGTCCTCAGCCTTCGCTGCCTAGCAAAGCTCCACGTCGGCTCGCCGCCTAGCAAAGCACTGTGTGCCCTCGCCGCCTCCTAGAGCGCTGCGTGCCTTCGGCGCCTGGCAAAGCACTGCGTGCCCTCGCCGCCTCGCACAGCGCTGCGTCCTTGGGCGCCTGGCAAAGCGCTGCGTGCCTTCGCCGCCTCGCCGCCTAGCAAGGCGCCCTAGCCCGTCCACCACCATCAGATCGCTGCGTGCCTTCGCTGCCTCGGTGCTTAGCAAAGCGCCACGTGCCTTCGGCGCCTACAAAAGCGCCGTGTGCCTTCGGCGCTACTACGGCGTTTGCTAAGCGGCGAGGCGGCGAAGGGACGCAGCGGTGTGTGAGGCGGCGAAGGCAAGCAGCGCTTTGCTGGGCGGCGAGGCGGCGAAGGGCCGAAGCGATTGGGGAGGCGGTGAAGGGACAGGGCGCTTTGTTGGGCGGCGAGGGCGAAAGGCACGCAGCGCTTTCTTAGGCGGCGAGGCGGCGAAGGCACGCGCTGCTTTGCTAGGCGCCGAAGGGACACGGCGCTTTGTTGGGCGGCGAGGGCGAAAGGCACGCAGCGCTTTCTTAGGCGGCGAGGCGGCGAAGGCACGCGCTGCTTTGCTAGGCGCCGAAGGAACACGGCGCTTTGCTAGGCGGCGACGGCACGCGGAGCTTTGCTAGGCGGCGAGGCGGCGAAGGGACACGGCGCTTCGCTAGGCGGCGAGGGCGAGAAGGCACGCAGCGCTTTCTCAGGCGGCGAGGCGGCGAAGGCACGCGCTGCTCTGCCAGCCGCCGAAGGCACGCAGCGCTTTGCTAGGCTGCGATGCGGCGAGGCGCCGAACGCAGGCACTTCTTTGCTAGGCGCCCAAGGAACACGGCGCTTTGCTTGACGGCGACGGCACGCGCAGCTTTGCTAGGCGCCCAAGGCAGACGACGCTTTGCTAGGCAGCGAGGCGGCGAACGCACAAAGCCATTTGCTCGGCGGTGATTCGCTGCCTCGCACAAGAGCTAACCACTGTGCATGTTGGCTGTCTCACAAACAAGCAGCCTGCTGCGTCTCTTCGCTGCCTCGCCAACTAGCAAAGTGCTGCCTCGCTTCGCCTCCACGCCAAAAAGCCATCCGCGATGCCACTGCGCCACCTGCTGCACAAGCAAAGTGCTGCATCTCTTCGCTGCCTCGCACAATGAGCAAGCACTGTGCATGGTCGCTGTGTCACAAACAAGGAGACTGCTGAATCTCTTCGCTGCCTCGCCAACAAGCAAACCGCTGCATCTCTTCGCTGCCTCACCAACAAGCAAATCGCTGCATATCTTCGCTGCCTCGCCAACAAGCAGAGCGCTGCGTGTATTCGCTGAGTGGCAGAAAGCAAAGCACGGCGCCTGTTCGCTGCCTGGCCAACAAGCAAAGCGCTCCATCTCTTCGCTGCCTCGCAAACGAAGGAAGCGCTGCGTGCCTTCGGCGCCGAGCAAAGCAGCGCGTGCCTTCGCCGCCTCGCCGCCTAAGAAAGCGCTGCGTGCCTTCTCGCCCTCGCCGCCTAGCAAAGCGCCGTGTGCCTTCGCCGCCTCCCCAATCGCTTCGTGCCTTCGCCGCCTAGCAAAGCGCCTAGCAAAGCGTCCTCAGCCTTCGCTGCCTAGCAAAGCTCCACGTCCGCTCGCCGCCTAGCAAAGCACTGTGTGCCCTCGCCGCCTCCGAGAGCGCTGCGTGCCTTCGGCGCCTGGCAAAGCACTGCGTGCCCTCGCCGCCTCGCACAGCGCTGCGTGCCTTCGGCGCCTGGCAAAGCGCTGCGTGCCTTCGCCGCCTCGCCGCCTAGCAAGGCGCCCTAGCCCGTCCACCACCATCAGATCGCTGCGTGCCTTCGCTGCCTCGGTGCTTAGCAAAGCGCCACGTGCCTTCGGCGCCTACAAAAGCGCCGTGTGCCTTCGGCGCTACTACGGCGTTTGCTAAGCGGCGAGGCGGCGAAGGGACGCAGCGGTGTGTGAGGCGGCGAAGGCAAGCAGCGCTTTGCTGGGCGGCGAGGCGGCGAAGGGCCGAAGCGATTGGGGAGGCGGTGAAGGGACAGGGCGCTTTGTTGGGCGGCGAGGGCGAAAGGCACGCAGCGCTTTCTTAGGCGGCGAGGCGGCGAAGGCACGCGCTGCTCTGCCAGCCGCCGAAGGAACACGGCGCTTTGCTAGGCGGCGACGGCACGCGCAGCTTTGCTAGGCGGCGAGGCGGCGAAGGGACACGGCGCTTCGCTAGGCGGCGAGGGCGAGAAGGCACGCAGCGCTTTCTCAGGCGGCGAGGCGGCGAAGGCACGCGCTGCTCTGCCAGCCGCCGAAGGCACGCAGCGCTTTGCTAGGCTGCGATGCGGCGAGGCGCCGAACGCAGGCACTTCTTTGCTAGGCGCCCAAGGAACACGGCGCTTTGCTTGACGGCGACGGCACGCGCAGCTTTGCTAGGCGCCCAAGGCAGACGACGCTTTGCTAGGCAGCGAGGCGGCGAACGCACAAAGCCATTTGCTCGGCGGTCATTCGCTGCCTCGCACAAGAGCTAACCACTGTGCATGTTGGCTGTCTCACAAACAAGCAGCCTGCTGCGTCTCTTCGCTGCCTCGCCAACTAGCAAAGTGCTGCCTCGCTTCGCCTCCACGCCAAAAAGCCATCCGCGATGCCACTGCGCCACCTGGTGCACAAGCAAAGTGCTGCATCTCTTCGCTGCCTCGCACAATGAGCAAGCACTGTGCATGGTCGCTGTGTCACAAACAAGGAGACTGCTGAATCTCTTCGCTGCCTCGCCAACAAGCAAACCGCTGCATCTCTTCGCTGCCTCACCAACAAGCAAATCGCTGCATATCTTCGCTGCCTCGCCAACAAGCAGAGCGCTGCGTGTATTCGCTGAGTGGCAGAAAGCAAAGCACGGCGCCTGTTCGCTGCCTGGCCAACAAGCAAAGCGCTCCATCTCTTCGCTGCCTCGCAAACGAAGGAAGCGCTGCGTGCCTTCGGCGCCGAGCAAAGCAGCGCGTGCCTTCGCCGCCTCGCCGCCTAAGAAAGCGCTGCGTGCCTTCTCGCCCTCGCCGCCTAGCAAAGCGCCGTGTGCCTTCGCCGCCTCCCCAATCGCTTCGTGCCTTCGCCGCCTAGCAAAGCGCCTAGCAAAGCGTCCTCACCCTTCGCTGCCTAGCAAAGCTCCACGTCCGCTCGCCGCCTAGCAAAGCACTGTGTGCCCTCGCCGCCTCCTAGAGCGCTGCGTGCCTTCGGCGCCTGGCAAAGCACTGCGTGCCCTCGCCGCCTCGCACAGCGCTGCGTGCCTTCGGCGCCTGGCAAAGCGCTGAGTGCCTTCGGCACCTGGCAAAGCACTGCGTGCCCTCGCCGCCTCGCACAGCGCTGCCTCCTTGGGCGCCTGGCAAAGCGCTGCGTGCCTTCGCCGCCTCGCCGCCTAGCAAGGCGCCCTAGCCCGTCCACCACCATCAGATCGCTGCGTGCCTTCGCTGCCTCGGTGCTTAGCAAAGCGCCACGTGCCTTCGGCGCCTACAAAAGCGCCGTGTGCCTTCGGCGCTACTACGGCGTTTGCTAAGCGGCGAGGCGGCGAAGGGACGCAGCGGTGTGTGAGGCGGCGAAGGCAAGCAGCGCTTTGCTGGGCGGCGAGGCGGCGAAGGGCCGAAGCGATTGGGGAGGCGGTGAAGGGAGACGGCGCTTTGTTGGGCGGCGAGGGCGAAAGGCACGCAGCGCTTTCTTAGGCGGCGAGGCGGCGAAGGCACGCGCTGCTTTGCTAGGCGCCGAAGGAACACGGCGCTTTGCTAGGCGGCGACGGCACGCGCAGCTTTGCTAGGCGGCGAGGCGGCGAAGGGACACGGCGCTTCGCTAGGCGGCGAGGGCGAGAAGGCACGCAGCGCTTTCTCAGGCGGCGAGGCGGCGAAGGCACGCGCTGCTCTGCCAGCCGCCGAAGGCACGCAGCGCTTTGCTAGGCTGCGATGCGGCGAGGCGCCGAACGCAGGCACTTCTTTGCTAGGCGCCCAAGGAACACGGCGCTTTGCTTGACGGCGACGGCACGCGCAGCTTTGCTAGGCGCCCAAGGCAGACGACGCTTTGCTAGGCAGCGAGGCGGCGAACGCACAAAGCCATTTGCTCGGCGGTGATTCGCTGCCTCGCACAAGAGCTAACCACTGTGCATGTTGGCTGTCTCACAAACAAGCAGCCTGCTGCGTCTCTTCGCTGCCTCGCCAACTAGCAAAGTGCTGCCTCGCTTCGCCTCCACGCCAAAAAGCCATCCGCGATGCCACTGCGCCACCTGCTGCACAAGCAAAGTGCTGCATCTCTTCGCTGCCTCGCACAATGAGCAAGCACTGTGCATGGTCGCTGTGTCACAAACAAGGAGACTGCTGAATCTCTTCGCTGCCTCGCCAACAAGCAAACCGCTGCATCTCTTCGCTGCCTCACCAACAAGCAAATCGCTGCATATCTTCGCTGCCTCGCCAACAAGCAGAGCGCTGCGTGTATTCGCTGAGTGGCAGAAAGCAAAGCACGGCGCCTGTTCGCTGCCTGGCCAACAAGCAAAGCGCTCCATCTCTTCGCTGCCTCGCAAACGAAGGAAGCGCTGCGTGCCTTCGGCGCCGAGCAAAGCAGCGCGTGCCTTCGCCGCCTCGCCGCCTAAGAAAGCGCTGCGTGCCTTCTCGCCCTCGCCGCCTAGCAAAGCGCCGTGTGCCTTCGCCGCCTCCCCAATCGCTTCGTGCCTTCGCCGCCTACCAAAGCGCCTAGCAAAGCGTCCTCAGCCTTCGCTGCCTAGCAAAGCTCCACGTCCGCTCGCCGCCTAGCAAAGCACTGTGTGCCCTCGCCGCCTAGCAAAGCGCCTAGCAAAGCGTCCTCAGCCTTCGCTGCCTAGCAAAGCTCCACGTCCGCTCGCCGCCTAGCAAAGCACTGTGTGCCCTCGCCGCCTCCTAGAGCGCTGCGTGCCTTCGGCGCCTGGCAAAGCACTGCGTGCCCTCGCCGCCTCGCACAGCGCTGCGTCCTTGGGCGCCTGGCAAAGCGCTGAGTGCCTTCGGCGCCTGGCAAAGCACTGCGTTCCTTCGCCGCCTCGCCGCCTAGCAAGGCGCCCTAGCCCGTCCACCACCATCAGATCGCTGCGTGCCTTCGCTGCCTCGGTGCTTAGCAAAGCGCCACGTGCCTTCGGCGCCTACAAAAGCGCCGTGTGCCTTCGGCGCTACTACGGCGTTTGCTAAGCGGCGAGGCGGCAAAGGGACGCAGCGGTGTGTGAGGCGGCGAAGGCAAGCAGCGCTTTGCTGGGCGGCGAGGCGGCGAAGGGCCGAAGCGATTGGGGAGGCGGTGAAGGGACACGGCGCTTTGTTGGGCGGCGAGGGCGAAAGGCACGCAGCGCTTTCTTAGGCGGCGAGGCGGCGAAGGCA
This sequence comes from Apteryx mantelli, assembly GCF_036417845.1. NCBI lineage: Eukaryota > Metazoa > Chordata > Aves > Apterygiformes > Apterygidae > Apteryx > Apteryx mantelli. The sequence continues at coordinate 678,635 of NC_089995.1, forward strand.
CGCGCTGCTTTGCTAGGCGCCGAAGGAACACGGCGCTTTGCTAGGCGGCGACGGCACGCGGAGCTTTGCTAGGCGGCGAGGCGGCGAAGGGACACGGCGCTTCGCTAGGCGGCGAGGGCGAGAAGGCACGCAGCGCTTTCTCAGGCGGCGAGGCGGCGAAGGCACGCGCTGCTCTGCCAGCCGCCGAAGGCACGCAGCGCTTTGCTAGGCTGCGATGCGGCGAGGCGCCGAACGCAGGCACTTCTTTGCTAGGCGCCCAAGGAACACGGCGCTTTGCTTGACGGCGACGGCACGCGCAGCTTTGCTAGGCGCCCAAGGCAGACGACGCTTTGCTAGGCAGCGAGGCGGCGAACGCACAAAGCCATTTGCTCGGCGGTCATTCGCTGCCTCGCACAAGAGCTAACCACTGTGCATGTTGGCTGTCTCACAAACAAGCAGCCTGCTGCGTCTCTTCGCTGCCTCGCCAACTAGCAAAGTGCTGCCTCGCTTCGCCTCCACGCCAAAAAGCCATCCGCGATGCCACTGCGCCACCTGGTGCACAAGCAAAGTGCTGCATCTCTTCGCTGCCTCGCACAATGAGCAAGCACTGTGCATGGTCGCTGTGTCACAAACAAGGAGACTGCTGAATCTCTTCGCTGCCTCGCCAACAAGCAAACCGCTGCATCTCTTCGCTGCCTCACCAACAAGCAAATCGCTGCATATCTTCGCTGCCTCGCCAACAAGCAGAGCGCTGCGTGTATTCGCTGAGTGGCAGAAAGCAAAGCACGGCGCCTGTTCGCTGCCTGGCCAACAAGCAAAGCGCTCCATCTCTTCGCTGCCTCGCAAACGAAGGAAGCGCTGCGTGCCTTCGGCGCCGAGCAAAGCAGCGCGTGCCTTCGCCGCCTCGCCGCCTCAGAAAGCGCTGCGTGCCTTCTCGCCCTCGCCGCCTAGCAAAGCGCCGTGTGCCTTCGCCGCCTCCCCAATCGCTTCGTGCCTTCGCCGCCTAGCAAAGCGCCTAGCAAAGCGTCCTCAGCCTTCGCTGCCTAGCAAAGCTCCACGTCCGCTCGCCGCCTAGCAAAGCACTGTGTGCCCTCGCCGCCTCCTAGAGCGCTGCGTGCCTTCGGCGCCTGGCAAAGCACTGCGTGCCCTCGCCGCCTCGCACAGCGCTGCGTGGCTTCGGCGCCTGGCAAAGCGCTGAGTGCCTTCGGCACCTGGCAAAGCACTGCGTGCCCTCGCCGCCTCGCACACCGCTGCCTCCTTGGGCGCCTGGCAAAGCGCTGCGTGCCTTCGCCGCCTCGCCGCCTAGCAAGGCGCCCTAGCCCGTCCACCACCATCAGATCGCTGCGTGCCTTCGCTGCCTCGGTGCTTAGCAAAGCGCCACGTGCCTTCGGCGCCTACAAAAGCGCCGTGTGCCTTCGGCGCTACTACGGCGTTTGCTAAGCGGCGAGGCGGCGAAGGGACGCAGCGGTGTGTGAGGCGGCGAAGGCAAGCAGCGCTTTGCTGGGCGGCGAGGCGGCGAAGGGCCGAAGCGATTGGGGAGGCGGTGAAGGGACAGGGCGCTTTGTTGGGCGGCGAGGGCGAAAGGCACGCAGCGCTTTCTTAGGCGGCGAGGCGGCGAAGGCACGCGCTGCTCTGCCAGCCGCCGAAGGAACACGGCGCTTTGCTAGGCGGCGACGGCACGCGCAGCTTTGCTAGGCGGCGAGGCGGCGAAGGGACACGGCGCTTCGCTAGGCGGCGAGGGCGAGAAGGCACGCAGCGCTTTCTCAGGCGGCGAGGCGGCGAAGGCACGCGCTGCTCTGCCAGCCGCCGAAGGCACGCAGCGCTTTGCTAGGCTGCGATGCGGCGAGGCGCCGAACGCAGGCACTTCTTTGCTAGGCGCCCAAGGAACACGGCGCTTTGCTTGACGGCGACGGCACGCGCAGCTTTGCTAGGCGCCCAAGGCAGACGACGCTTTGCTAGGCAGCGAGGCGGCGAACGCACAAAGCCATTTGCTCGGCGGTGATTCGCTGCCTCGCACAAGAGCTAACCACTGTGCATGTTGGCTGTCTCACAAACAAGCAGCCTGCTGCGTCTCTTCGCTGCCTCGCCAACTAGCAAAGTGCTGCCTCGCTTCGCCTCCACGCCAAAAAGCCATCCGCGATGCCACTGCGCCACCTGGTGCACAAGCAAAGTGCTGCATCTCTTCGCTGCCTCGCACAATGAGCAAGCACTGTGCATGGTCGCTGTGTCACAAACAAGGAGACTGCTGAATCTCTTCGCTGCCTCGCCAACAAGCAAACCGCTGCATCTCTTCGCTGCCTCGCCAACAAGCAGAGCGCTGCGTGTATTCGCTGAGTGGCAGAAAGCAAAGCACGGCGCCTGTTCGCTGCCTGGCCAACAAGCAAAGCGCTCCATCTCTTCGCTGCCTCGCAAACGAAGGAAGCGCTGCGTGCCTTCGGCGCCGAGCAAAGCAGCGCGTGCCTTCGCCGCCTCGCCGCCTAAGAAAGCGCTGCGTGCCTTCTCGCCCTCGCCGCCTAGCAAAGCGCCGTGTGCCTTCGCCGCCTCCCCAATCGCTTCGTGCCTTCGCCGCCTAGCAAAGCGCCTAGCAAAGCGTCCTCAGCCTTCGCTGCCTAGCAAAGCTCCACGTCCGCTCGCCGCCTAGCAAAGCACTGGGTGCCCTCGCCGCCTCCTAGAGCGCTGCGTGCCTTCGGCGCCTGCCAAAGCACTGCGTGCCCTCGCCGCCTCGCACAGCGCTGCGTGGCTTCGGCGCCTGGCAAAGCGCTGAGTGCCTTCGGCACCTGGCAAAGCACTGCGTGCCCTCGCCGCCTCGCACAGCGCTGCGTCCTTGGGCGCCTGGCAAAGCGCTGCGTGCCTTCGCCGCCTCGCCGCCTAGCAAGGCGCCCTAGCCCGTCCACCACCATCAGATCGCTGCGTGCCTTCGCTGCCTCGGTGCTTAGCAAAGCGCCACGTGCCTTCGGCGCCTACAAAAGCGCCGTGTGCCTTCGGCGCTACTACGGCGTTTGCTAAGCGGCGAGGCGGCGAAGGGACGCAGCGGTGTGTGAGGCGGCGAAGGCAAGCAGCGCTTTGCTGGGCGGCGAGGCGGCGAAGGGCCGAAGCGATTGGGGAGGCGGTGAAGGGAGACGGCGCTTTGTTGGGCGGCGAGGGAGAAAGGCACGCAGCGCTTTCTTAGGCGGCGAGGCGGCGAAGGCACGCGCTGCTTTGCTAGGCGCCGAAGGAACACGGCGCTTTGCTAGGCGGCGACGGCACGCGCAGCTTTGCTAGGCGGGGAGGCGGCGAAGGGACACGGCGCTTCGCTAGGCGGCGAGGGCGAGAAGGCACGCAGCGCTTTCTCAGGCGGCGAGGCGGCGAAGGCACGCGCTGCTTTGCTAGGCGGCGAAGGCACGCAGCGCTTTGCCAGGCGCCCAAGGACGCAGCGCTGTGCGAGGCGGCGAAGGCACGCGCTGCTTTGCCAGGCGCCGAAGGCACGCAGCGCTTTGCTAGGCTGCGATGCGGCGAGGCGCCCAACGCAGGCACTTCTTTGCTAGGCGCCCAAGGAACACGGCGCTTTGCTTGACGGCGACGGCACGCGCAGCTTTGCTAGGCGCCCAAGGCAGACGACGCTTTGCTAGGCAGCGAGGCGGCGAACGCACAAAGCCATTTGCTCGGCGGTGATTCGCTGCCTCGCACAAGAGCTAACCACTGTGCATGTTGGCTGTCTCACAAACAAGCAGACTGCTGCGTCTCTTCGCTGCCTCGCCAACTAGCAAAGTGCTGCCTCGCTTCGCCTCCACGCCAAAAAGCCATCCGCGATGCCACTGCGCCACCTGCTGCACAAGCAAAGTGCTGCATCTCTTCGCTGCTTCGCACAATGAGCAAGCACTGTGCATGGTCGCTGTGTCACAAACAAGGAGACTGCTGAATCTCTTCGCTGCCTCGCCAACAAGCAAACCGCTGCATCTCTTCGCTGCCTCACCAACAAGCAAATCGCTGCATATCTTCGCTGCCTCGCCAACAAGCAGAGCGCTGCGTGTATTCGCTGAGTGGCAGAAAGCAAAGCACGGCGCCTGTTCGCTGCCTGGCCAACAAGCAAAGCGCTCCATCTCTTCGCTGCCTCGCAAACGAAGGAAGCGCTGCGTGCCTTCGGCGCCGAGCAAAGCAGCGCGTGCCTTCGCCGCCTCGCCGCCTAAGAAAGCGCTGCGTGCCTTCTCGCCCTCGCCGCCTAGCAAAGCGCCGTGTGCCTTCGCCGCCTCCCCAATCGCTTCGTGCCTTCGCCGCCTAGCAAAGCGCCTAGCAAAGCGTCCTCAGCCTTCGCTGCCTAGCAAAGCTCCACGTCCGCTCGCCGCCTAGCAAAGCACTGTGTGCCCTCGCCGCCTCGCACAGCGCTGCGTGCCTTCGGCGCCTGGCAAAGCACTGCGTGCCCTCGCCGCCTCGCACAGCGCTGCGTCCTTGGGCGCCTGGCAAAGCGCTGCGTGCCTTCGCCGCCTCGCCGCCTAGCAAGGCGCCCTAGCCCGTCCACCACCATCAGATCGCTGCGTGCCTTCGCTGCCTCGGTGCTTAGCAAAGCGCCACGTGCCTTCGGCGCCTACAAAAGCGCCGTGTGCCTTCGGCGCTACTACGGCGTTTGCTAAGCGGCGAGGCGGCGAAGGGACGCAGCGGTGTGTGAGGCGGCGAAGGCAAGCAGCGCTTTGCTGGGCGGCGAGGCGGCGAAGGGCCGAAGCGATTGGGGAGGCGGTGAAGGGACAGGGCGCTTTGTTGGGCGGCGAGGGCGAAAGGCACGCAGCGCTTTCTTAGGCGGCGAGGCGGCGAAGGCACGCGCTGCTTTGCTAGGCGCCGAAGGAACACGGCGCTTTGCTAGGCGGCGACGGCACGCGGAGCTTTGCTAGGCGGCGAGGCGGCGAAGGGACACGGCGCTTCGCTAGGCGGCGAGGGCGAGAAGGCACGCAGCGCTTTCTCAGGCGGCGAAGGCACGCGCTGCTCTGCCAGGCGGCGAAGGCACGCCGCGGTGTTTGAGGCGGCGAAGGCACGCACGGCTTTGCCAGCCGCCGAAGGCACGCAGCGCTGTGTGAGGCGGCGAAGGCACGCACGGCTTTGCCAGGCGCCGAAGGCACGCAGCGCTTTGCTAGGCTGCGATGCGGCGAGGCGCCCAACGCAGGCACTTCTTTGCTAGGCGCCCAAGGAACACGGCGCTTTGCTTGACGGCGACGGCACGCGCAGCTTTGCTAGGCGCCCAAGGCAGACGACGCTTTGCTAGGCAGCGAGGCGGCGAACGCACAAAGCCATTTGCTCTGCGGTGATTCGCTGCCTCGCACAAGAGCTAACCACTGGGCATGTTGGCTGTCTCACAAACAAGCAGCCTGCTGCGTCTCTTCGCTGCCTCGCCAACTAGCAAAGTGCTGCCTCGCTTCGCCTCCACGCCAAAAAGCCATCCGCGATGCCACTGCGCCACCTGCTGCACAAGCAAAGTGCTGCATCTCTTCGCTGCCTCGCACAATGAGCAACCACTGTGCATGGTCGCTGTGTCACAAACAAGGAGATTGCTGAATCTCTTCGCTGCCTCGCCAACAAGCAAACCGCTGCATCTCTTCGCTGCCTCACCAACAAGCAAATCGCTGCATATCTTCGCTGCCTCGCCAACAAGCAGAGCGCTGCGTGTATTCGCTGAGTGGCAGAAAGCAAAGCACGGCGCCTGTTCGCTGCCTGGCCAACAAGCAAAGCGCTCCATCTCTTCGCTGCCTCGCAAACGAAGGAAGCGCTGCGTGCCTTCGGCGCCTAGCAAAGCAGCGCGTGCCTTCGCTGCCTCGCCGCCTAAGAGAGCGCTGCGTGCCTTCTCGCCCTCGCCGCCTAGCAAAGCGCCGTGTGCCTTCGCCGCCTCCCCAATCGCTTCGTGCCTTCGCCGCCTAGCAAAGCGCCTAGCAAAGCGTCCTCAGCCTTCGCTGCCTAGCAAAGCTCCACGTCGGCTCGCCGCCTAGCAAAGCACTGTGTGCCCTCACCGCCTCGCACAGCGCTGCGTGCCTTCGGCGCCTGGCAAAGCCCTGAGTGCCTTCGGCGCCTGCCAAAGCGCTGCGTGCCCTCGCCGCCTCGCACAGCGCTGCGTCCTTGGGCGCCTGGCAAAGCGCTGAGTGCCTTCGGCGCCTGGCAAAGCACTGCGTGCCCTCGCCGCCTCGCACAGCGCTGCGTCCTTGGGCGCCTGGCAAAGCGCTGCGTGCCTTCGCCGCCTCGCCGCCTAGCAAGGCGCCCTAGCCCGTCCACCACCATCAGATCGCTGCGTGCCTTCGCTGCCTCGGTGCTTAGCAAAGCGCCACGTGCCTTCGGCGCCTACAAAAGCGCCGTGTGCCTTCGGCGCTACTACGGCGTTTGCTAAGCGGCGAGGCGGCGAAGGGACGCAGCGGTGTGTGAGGCGGCGAAGGCAAGCAGCGCTTTGCTGGGCGGCGAGGCGGCGAAGGGCCGAAGCGATTGGGGAGGCGGTGAAGGGACAGGGCGCTTTGTTGGGCGGCGAGGGCGAAAGGCACGCAGCGCTTTCTTAGGCGGCGAGGCGGCGAAGGCACGCGCTGCTTTGCTAGGCGCCGAAGGAACACGGCGCTTTGCTAGGCGGCGACGGCACGCGCAGCTTTGCTAGGCGGCGAGGCGGTGAAGGGACACGGCGCTTTGCTAGGCGGCGAGGGCGAGAAGGCACGCAGCGCTTTCTCAGGCGGCGAGGCGGCGAAGGCACGCGCTGCTCTGCCAGGCGGCGAAGGCACGCCGCGGTGTGTGAGGCGGCGAAGGCACGCACGGCTTTGCCAGCCGCCGAAGGCACGCAGCGCTTTGCTAGGCTGCGATGCGGCGAGGCGCCGAACGCAGGCAGTTCCTTGCTAGGCGCCCAAGGAACACGGCGCTTTGCTTGACGGCGACGGCACGCGCAGCTTTGCTAGGCGCCCAAGGCAGACGACGCTTTGCTAGGCAGCGAGGCGGCGAACGCACAAAGCCATTTGCTCTGCGGTGATTCGCTGCCTCGCACAAGAGCTAACCACTGGGCATGTTGGCTGTCTCACAAACAAGCAGCCTGCTGCGTCTCTTCGCTGCCTCGCCAACTAGCAAAGTGCTGCCTCGCTTCGCCTCCACGCCAAAAAGCCATCCGCGATGCCACTGCGCCACCTGCTGCACAAGCAAAGTGCTGCATCTCTTCGCTGCCTCGCACAATGAGCAAGCACTGTGCATGGTCGCTGTGTCACAAACAAGGAGATTGCTGAATCTCTTCGCTGCCTCGCCAACAAGCAAACCGCTGCATCTCTTCGCTGCCTCACCAACAAGCAAATCGCTGCATATCTTCGCTGCCTCGCCAACAAGCAGAGCGCTGCGTGTATTCGCTGAGTGGCAGAAAGCACAGCACGGCGCCTGTTCGCTGCCTGGCCAACAAGCAAAGCGCTCCATCTCTTCGCTGCCTCGCAAACGAAGGAAGCGCTGCGTGCCTTCGGCGCCTAGCAAAGCAGCGCGTGCCTTCGCTGCCTCGCCGCCTAAGAGAGCGCTGCGTGCCTTCTCGCCCTCGCCGCCTAGCAAAGCGCCGTGTGCCTTCGCCGCCTCCCCAATCGCTTCGTGCCTTCGCCGCCTAGCAAAGCGCCTAGCAAAGCGTCCTCAGCCTTCGCTGCCTAGCAAAGCTGCACGTCGGCTCGCCGCCTAGCAAAGCACTGTGTGCCCTCACCGCCTCGCACAGCGCTGCGTGCCTTCGGCGCCTGGCAAAGCCCTGAGTGCCTTCGGCGCCTGCCAAAGCGCTGCGTGCCCTCGCCACCTCGCACAGCGCTGCGTCCTTGGGCGCCTGGCAAAGCGCTGAGTGCCTTCGGCGCCTGGCAAAGCACTGCGTGCCCTCGCCGCCTCGCACAGCGCTGCGTCCTTGGGCGCCTGGCAAAGCGCTGCGTGCCTTCGCCGCCTCGCCGCCTAGCAAGGCGCCCTAGCCCGTCCACCACCATCAGATCGCTGCGTGCCTTCGCTGCCTCGGTGCTTAGCAAAGCGCCACGTGCCTTCGGCGCCTACAAAAGCGCCGTGTGCCTTCGGCGCTACTACGGCGTTTGCTAAGCGGCGAGGCGGCGAAGGGACGCAGCGGTGTGTGAGGCGGCGAAGGCAAGCAGCGCTTTGCTGGGCGGCGAGGCGGCGAAGGGCCGAAGCGATTGGGGAGGCGGTGAAGGGACAGGGCGCTTTGTTGGGCGGCGAGGGCGAAAGGGACGCAGCGCTTTCTTAGGCGGCGAGGCGGCGAAGGCACGCGCTGCTTTGCTAGGCGCCGAAGGAACACGGCGCTTTGCTAGGCGGCGACGGCACGCGCAGCTTTGCTAGGCGGCGAGGCGGTGAAGGGACACGGCGCTTTGCTAGGCGGCGAGGGCGAGAAGGCACGCAGCGCTTTCTCAGGCGGCGAGGCGGCGAAGGCACGCACGGCTTTGCCAGCCGCCGAAGGCACGCAGCGCTTTGCTAGGCTGCGATGCGGCGAGGCTCCGAACGCAGGCAGTTCCTTGCTGGGCGCCCAAGGAACACGGCGCTTTGCCTGACGGCGACGGCACGCGCAGCTTTGCTAGGCGCCCAAGGCAGACGACGCTTTGCTAGGCAGCGAGGCGGCGAACGCACAAAGCCATTTGCTCGGCGGTCATTCGCTGCCTCGCACAAGAGCTAACCACTGGGCATGTTGGCTGTCTCACAAACAAGCAGACTGCTGCGTCTCTTCGCTGCCTCGCCAACTAGCAAAGTGCTGCCTCGCTTCGCCTCCACGCCAAAAAGCCATCCGCGATGCCACTGCGCCACCTGGTGCACAAGCAAAGTGCTGCATCTCTTCGCTGCCTCGCACAAGGAGCAAGCACTGTGCATGTTGGCTGTCTCACAAACAAGGAGCCTGCTGAATCTCTTCGCTGCCTTGCCAACAAGCAAACCGCTGCATCTCTTCGCTGCCTCACCAACAAGCAAACCACTCGATCTGCTCGCCGCCTCGCCAGCATGCAAAGCGCCGCGTCTCTTGGCCGCCTCGCAAACTAAACGCTGCATCTGTTCACTGCCTCGCCAAAAAGCAGAGCGCTGCGTGTATTCGCTGAGTGGCAGAAAGCACAGCACGGCGCCTGTTCGCTGCCTGGCCAACAAGCAAAGCGCTCCATCTCTTCGCTGCCTCGCAAACGAAGGAAGCGCTGCGTGCCTTCGGCGCCTAGCAAAGCAGCGCGTGCCTTCGCTGCCTCGCCGCCTAAGAGAGCGCTGCGTGCCTTCTCGCCCTCGCCGCCTAGCAAAGCGCCGTGTGCCTTCGCCGCCTCCCCAATCGCTTCGTGCCTTCGCCGCCTACCAAAGCGCCTAGCAAAGCGTCCTCAGCCTTCGCTGCCTAGCAAAGCTCCACGTCGGCTCGCCGCCTAGCAAAGCACTGTGTGCCCTCACCGCCTCGCACAGCGCTGCGTGCCTTCGGCGCCTGGCAAAGCGCTGAGTGCCTTCGGCGCCTGCCAAAGCACTGCGTGCCCTCGCCACCTCGCACAGCGCTGCGTCCTTGGGCGCCTGGCAAAGCGCTGAGTGCCTTCGGCGCCTGGCAAAGCACTGCGTGCCCTCGCCGCCTCGCACAGCGCTGCGTCCTTGGGCGCCTGGCAAAGCGCTGCGTGCCTTCGCCGCCTCGCCGCCTAGCAAGGCGCCCTAGCCCGTCCACCACCATCAGATCGCTGCGTGCCTTCGCTGCCTCGGTGCTTAGCAAAGCGCCACGTGCCTTCGGCGCCTACAAAAGCGCCGTGTGCCTTCGGCGCTACTACGGCGTTTGCTAAGCGGCGAGGCGGCGAAGGGACGCAGCGGTGTGTGAGGCGGCGAAGGCAAGCAGCGCTTTGCTGGGCGGCGAGGCGGCGAAGGGCCGAAGCGATTGGGGAGGCGGTGAAGGGACAGGGCGCTTTGTTGGGCAGCGAGGGCGAAAGGGATGCAACGCTTTCTTAGGCGGCGAGACGGCGAAGGCACGCGCTGCTTTGCTAGGCGCCGAAGGAACACGGCGCTTTGCTAGGCAGCGACGGCACGCGCAGCTTTGCTAGGCGGCGAGGCGGTGAAGGGACACGGCGCTTTGCTAGGCGGCGAGGGCGAGAAGGCACGCAGCGCTTTCTCAGGCGGCGAGGCGGCGAAGGCACGCGCTGCTCTGCCAGGCGGCGAAGGCACGCCGCGGTGTTTGAGGCGGCGAAGGCACGCACGGCTTTGCCAGCCGCCGAAGGCACGCAGCGCTTTGCTAGGCTGCGATGCGGCGAGGCGCCGAACGCAGGCAGTTCCTTGCTAGGCGCCCAAGGAACACGGCGCTTTGCTTGACGGCGACGGCACGCGCAGCTTTGCTAGGCGCCCAAGGCAGACGACGCTTTGCTAGGCAGCGAGGCGGCGAACGCACAAAGCCATTTGCTCGGCGGTCATTCGCTGCCTCGCACAAGAGCTAACCACTGGGCATGTTGGCTGTCTCACAAACAAGCAGACTGCTGCGTCTCTTTGCTGCCTCGCCAACTAGCAAAGTGCTGCCTCGCTTCGCCTCCACGCCAAAAAGCCATCCGCGATGCCACTGCGCCACCTGGTGCACAAGCAAAGTGCTGCATCTCTTCGCTGCCTCGCACAAGGAGCAAGCACTGTGCATGTTGGCTGTCTCACAAACAAGGAGCCTGCTGAATCTCTTCGCTGCCTTGCCAACAAGCAAACCGCTGCATCTCTTCGCTGCCTCACCAACAAGCAAAGCACTCGATCTGCTCGCCGCCTCGCCAGCATGCAAAGCGCCGCGTCTCTTGGCCGCCTCGCAAACTAAACGCTGCATCTGTTCACTGCCTCGCCAAAAAGCAGAGCGCTGCGTGTATTCGCTGAGTGGCAGAAAGCACAGCACGGCGCCTGTTCGCTGCCTGGCCAACAAGCAAAGCGCTCCACCTCTTCGCTGCCTCGCAAACGAAGGAAGCGCTGCGTGCCTTCGGCGCCTAGCAAAGCAGCGCGTGCCTTCGCTGCCTCGCCGCCTAAGAGAGCGCTGCGTGCCTTCTCGCCCTCGCCGCCTAGCAAAGCGCCGTGTGCCTTCGCCGCCTCCCCAATCGCTTCGTGCCTTCGCCGCCTAGCAAAGCGCCTAGCAAAGCGTCCTCAGCCTTCACTGCCTAGCAAAGCTCCACGTCGGCTCGCCGCCTAGCAAAGCACTGTGTGCCCTCACCGCCTCGCACAGCGCTGCGTGCCTTCGGCGCCCGGCAAAGCGCTGAGTGCCTTCGGCGCCTGGCAAAGCACTGTGTGCCCTCGCCGCCTCGCACAGCGCTGCGTGCCTTCGGCGCCTGGCAAAGCGCTGAGTGCCTTCGGCGCCTGCCAAAGCGCTGCGTGCCCTCGCCGCCTCGCACAGCGCTGCGTCCTTGGGCGCCTGGCAAAGCGCTGCGTGCCTTCGCCGCCTCGCCGCCTAGCAAGGCGCCCTAGCCCGTCCACCACCATCAGATCGCTGCGTGCCTTCGCTGCCTCGGTGCTTAGCAAAGCGCCACGTGCCTTCGGCGCCTACAAAAGCGCCGTGTGCCTTCGGCGCTACTACGGCGTTTGCTAAGCGGCGAGGCGGCGAAGGGACGCAGCGGTGTGTGAGGCGGCGAAGGCAAGCAGCGCTTTGCTGGGCGGCGAGGCGGCGAAGGGCCGAAGCGATTGGGGAGGCGGTGAAGGGACAGGGCGCTTTGTTGGGCGGCGAGGGCGAAAGGCACGCAGCGCTTTCTTAGGCGGCGAGGCGGCGAAGGCACGCGCTGCTTTGCTAGGCGCCGAAGGAACACGGCGCTTTGCTAGGCGGCGAGGGCGAGAAGGCACGCAGCGCTTTCTCAGGCGGCGAGGCGGCGAAGGCACGCGCTGCTCTGCCAGGCGGCGAAGGCACGCCGCGGTGTGTGAGGCGGCGAAGGCACGCACGGCTTTGCCAGCCGCCGAAGGCACGCAGCGCTTTGCTAGGCTGCGATGCGGCGAGGCGCCGAACGCAGGCAGTTCCTTGCTAGGCGCCCAAGGAACACGGCGCTTTGCTTGACGGCGACGGCACGCGCAGCTTTGCTAGGCGCCCAAGGCAGACGACGCTTTGCTAGGCAGCGAGGCGGCGAACGCACAAAGCCATTTGCTCGGCGGTCATTCGCTGCCTCGCACAAGAGCTAACCACTGGGCATGTTGGCTGTCTCACAAACAAGCAGACTGCTGCGTCTCTTCGCTGCCTCGCCAACTAGCAAAGTGCTGCCTCGCTTCGCCTCCACGCCAAAAAGCCATTCGCGATGCCACTGCGCCACCTGGTGCACAAGCAAAGTGCTGCATCTCTTCGCTGCCTCGCACAAGGAGCAAGCACTGTGCATGTTGGCTGTCTCACAAACAAGGAGCCTGCTGAATCTCTTCGCTGCCTCACCAACAAGCAAACCACTCGATCTGCTCGCCGCCTCGCCAGCATGCAAAGCGCCGCGTCTCTTGGCCGCCTCGCAAACTAAACGCTGCATCTGTTCACTGCCTCGCCAAAAAGCAGAGCGCTGCGTGTATTCGCTGAGTGGCAGAAAGCACAGCACGGCGCCTGTTCGCTGCCTGGCCAACAAGCAAAGCGCTCCATCTCTTCGCTGCCTCGCAAACGAAGGAAGCGCTGCGTGCCTTCGGCGCCTAGCAAAGCAGCGCGTGCCTTCGCTGCCTCGCCGCCTAAGAGAGCGCTGCGTGCCTTCTCGCCCTCGCCGCCTAGCAAAGCGCCGTGTGCCTTCGCCGCCTCCCCAATCGCTTCGTGCCTTCGCCGCCTAGCAAAGCGCCTAGCAAAGCGTCCTCAGCCTTCGCTGCCTAGCAAAGCTCCACGTCGGCTCGCCGCCTAGCAAAGCACTGTGTGCCCTCACCGCCTCGCACAGCGCTGCGTGCCTTCGGCGCCTGGCAAAGCGCTGAGTGCCTTCGGCGCCTGCCAAAGCACTGCGTGCCCTCGCCGCCTCGCACAGCGCTGCGTCCTTGGGCGCCTGGCAAAGCGCTGAGTGCCTTCGGCGCCTGCCAAAGCACTGCGTGCCCTCGCCGCCTCGCACAGCGCTGCGTCCTTGGGCGCCTGGCAAAGCGCTGCGTGCCTTCGCCGCCTCGCCGCCTAGCAAGGCGCCCTAGCCCGTCCACCACCATCAGATCGCTGCGTGCCTTCGCTGCCTCGGTGCTTAGCAAAGCGCCACGTGCCTTCGGCGCCTACAAAAGCGCCGTGTGCCTTCGGCGCTACTACGGCGTTTGCTAAGCAGCGAGGCGGCGAAGGGACGCAGCGGTGTGTGAGGCGGCGAAGGCAAGCAGCGCTTTGCTGGGCGGCGAGGCGGCGAAGGGCCGAAGCGATTGGGGAGGCGGTGAAGGGACAGGGCGCTTTGTTGGGCGGCGAGGGCGAAAGGCACGCAGCGCTTTCTTAGGCGGCGAGGCGGCGAAGGCACGCGCTGCTTTGCTAGGCGCCGAAGGAACACGGCGCTTTGCTAGGCGGCGACGGCACGCGCAGCTTTGCTAGGCGGCGAGGCGGTGAAGGGACACGGCGCTTTGCTAGGCGGCGAGGGCGAGAAGGCACGCAGCGCTTTCTCAGGCGGCGAGGCGGCGAAGGCACGCACGGCTTTGCCAGCCGCCGAAGGCACGCAGCGCTTTGCTAGGCTGCGATGCGGCGAGGCTCCGAACGCAGGCAGTTCCTTGCTGGGCGCCCAAGGAACACGGCGCTTTGCCTGACGGCGACGGCACGCGCAGCTTTGCTAGGCGCCCAAGGCAGACGACGCTTTGCTAGGCAGCGAGGCGGCGAACGCACAAAGCCATTTGCTCGGCGGTCATTCGCTGCCTCGCACAAGAGCTAACCACTGGGCATGTTGGCTGTCTCACAAACAAGCAGACTGCTGCGTCTCTTCGCTGCCTCGCCAACTAGCAAAGTGCTGCCTCGCTTCGCCTCCACGCCAAAAAGCCATCCGCGATGCCACTGCGCCACCTGGTGCACAAGCAAAGTGCTGCATCTCTTCGCTGCCTCGCACAAGGAGCAAGCACTGTGCATGTTGGCTGTCTCACAAACAAGGAGCCTGCTGAATCTCTTCGCTGCCTTGCCAACAAGCAAACCGCTGCATCTCTTCGCTGCCTCACCAACAAGCAAACCACTCGATCTGCTCGCCGCCTCGCCAGCATGCAAAGCGCCGCGTCTCTTGGCCGCCTCGCAAACTAAACGCTGCATCTGTTCACTGCCTCGCCAAAAAGCAGAGCGCTGCGTGTATTCGCTGAGTGGCAGAAAGCACAGCACGGCGCCTGTTCGCTGCCTGGCCAACAAGCAAAGCGCTCCATCTCTTCGCTGCCTCGCAAACGAAGGAAGCGCTGCGTGCCTTCGGCGCCTAGCAAAGCAGCGCGTGCCTTCGCTGCCTCGCCGCCTAAGAGAGCGCTGCGTGCCTTCTCGCCCTCGCCGCCTAGCAAAGCGCCGTGTGCCTTCGCCGCCTCCCCAATCGCTTCGTGCCTTCGCCGCCTACCAAAGCGCCTAGCAAAGCGTCCTCAGCCTTCGCTGCCTAGCAAAGCTCCACGTCGGCTCGCCGCCTAGCAAAGCACTGTGTGCCCTCACCGCCTCGCACAGCGCTGCGTGCCTTCGGCGCCTGGCAAAGCGCTGAGTGCCTTCGGCGCCTGCCAAAGCACTGCGTGCCCTCGCCACCTCGCACAGCGCTGCGTCCTTGGGCGCCTGGCAAAGCGCTGAGTGCCTTCGGCGCCTGGCAAAGCACTGCGTGCCCTCGCCGCCTCGCACAGCGCTGCGTCCTTGGGCGCCTGGCAAAGCGCTGCGTGCCTTCGCCGCCTCGCCGCCTAGCAAGGCGCCCTAGCCCGTCCACCACCATCAGATCGCTGCGTGCCTTCGCTGCCTCGGTGCTTAGCAAAGCGCCACGTGCCTTCGGCGCCTACAAAAGCGCCGTGTGCCTTCGGCGCTACTACGGCGTTTGCTAAGCGGCGAGGCGGCGAAGGGACGCAGCGGTGTGTGAGGCGGCGAAGGCAAGCAGCGCTTTGCTGGGCGGCGAGGCGGCGAAGGGCCGAAGCGATTGGGGAGGCGGTGAAGGGACAGGGCGCTTTGTTGGGCAGCGAGGGCGAAAGGGATGCAACGCTTTCTTAGGCGGCGAGGCGGCGAAGGCACGCGCTGCTTTGCTAGGCGCCGAAGGAACACGGCGCTTTGCTAGGCAGCGACGGCACGCGCAGCTTTGCTAGGCGGCGAGGCGGTGAAGGGACACGGCGCTTTGCTAGGCGGCGAGGGCGAGAAGGCACGCAGCGCTTTCTCAGGCGGCGAGGCGGCGAAGGCACGCGCTGCTCTGCCAGGCGGCGAAGGCACGCCGCGGTGTGTGAGGCGGCGAAGGCACGCACGGCTTTGCCAGCCGCCGAAGGCACGCAGCGCTTTGCTAGGCTGCGATGCGGCGAGGCGCCGAACGCAGGCAGTTCCTTGCTAGGCGCCCAAGGAACACGGCGCTTTGCTTGACGGCGACGGCACGCGCAGCTTTGCTAGGCGCCCAAGGCAGACGACGCTTTGCTAGGCAGCGAGGCGGCGAACGCACAAAGCCATTTGCTCGGCGGTCATTCGCTGCCTCGCACAAGAGCTAACCACTGGGCATGTTGGCTGTCTCACAAACAAGCAGACTGCTGCGTCTCTTCGCTGCCTCGCCAACTAGCAAAGTGCTGCCTCGCTTCGCCTCCACGCCAAAAAGCCATTCGCGATGCCACTGCGCCACCTGGTGCACAAGCAAAGTGCTGCATCTCTTCGCTGCCTCGCACAAGGAGCAAGCACTGTGCATGTTGGCTGTCTCACAAACAAGGAGCCTGCTGAATCTCTTCGCTGCCTCACCAACAAGCAAACCACTCGATCTGCTCGCCGCCTCGCCAGCATGCAAAGCGCCGCGTCTCTTGGCCGCCTCGCAAACTAAACGCTGCATCTGTTCACTGCCTCGCCAAAAAGCAGAGCGCTGCGTGTATTCGCTGAGTGGCAGAAAGCACAGCACGGCGCCTGTTCGCTGCCTGGCCAACAAGCAAAGCGCTCCATCTCTTCGCTGCCTCGCAAACGAAGGAAGCGCTGCGTGCCTTCGGCGCCTAGCAAAGCAGCGCGTGCCTTCGCTGCCTCGCCGCCTAAGAGAGCGCTGCGTGCCTTCTCGCCCTCGCCGCCTAGCAAAGCGCCGTGTGCCTTCGCCGCCTCCCCAATCGCTTCGTGCCTTCGCCGCCTACCAAAGCGCCTAGCAAAGCGTCCTCAGCCTTCGCTGCCTAGCAAAGCTGCACGTCGGCTCGCCGCCTAGCAAAGCACTGTGTGCCCTCACCGCCTCGCACAGCGCTGCGTGCCTTCGGCGCCTGGCAAAGCGCTGAGTGCCTTCGGCGCCTGCCAAAGCACTGCGTGCCCTCGCCGCCTCGCACAGCGCTGCGTCCTTGGGCGCCTGGCAAAGCGCTGAGTGCCTTCGGCGCCTGCCAAAGCACTGCGTGCCCTCGCCGCCTCGCACAGCGCTGCGTCCTTGGGCGCCTGGCAAAGCGCTGCGTGCCTTCGCCGCCTCGCCGCCTAGCAAGGCGCCCTAGCCCGTCCACCACCATCAGATCGCTGCGTGCCTTCGCTGCCTCGGTGCTTAGCAAAGCGCCACGTGCCTTCGGCGCCTACAAAAGCGCCGTGTGCCTTCGGCGCTACTACGGCGTTTGCTAAGCAGCGAGGCGGCGAAGGGACGCAGCGGTGTGTGAGGCGGCGAAGGCAAGCAGCGCTTTGCTGGGCGGCGAGGCGGCGAAGGGCCGAAGCGATTGGGGAGGCGGTGAAGGGACAGGGCGCTTTGTTGGGCGGCGAGGGCGAAAGGGACGCAGCGCTTTCTTAGGCGGCGAGGCGGCGAAGGCACGCGCTGCTTTGCTAGGCGCCGAAGGAACACGGCGCTTTGCTAGGCGGCGACGGCACGCGCAGCTTTGCTAGGCGGCGAGGCGGTGAAGGGACACGGCGCTTTGCTAGGCGGCGAGGGCGAGAAGGCACGCAGCGCTTTCTCAGGCGGCGAGGCGGCGAAGGCACGCGCTGCTCTGCCAGGCGGCGAAGGCACGCCGCGGTGTTTGAGGCGGCGAAGGCACGCACGGCTTTGCCAGCCGCCGAAGGCACGCAGCGCTTTGCTAGGCTGCGATGCGGTGAGGCGCCGAACGCAGGCAGTTCCTTGCTAGGCGCCCAAGGAACACGGCGCTTTGCTTGACGGCGACGGCACGCGCAGCTTTGCTAGGCGCCCAAGGCAGACGACGCTTTGCTAGGCAGCGAGGCGGCGAACGCACAAAGCCATTTGCTCGGCGGTCATTCGCTGCCTCGCACAAGAGCTAACCACTGGGCATGTTGGCTGTCTCACAAACAAGCAGACTGCTGCGTCTCTTTGCTGCCTCGCCAACTAGCAAAGTGCTGCCTCGCTTCGCCTCCACGCCAAAAAGCCATCCGCGATGCCACTGCGCCACCTGGTGCACAAGCAAAGTGCTGCATCTCTTCGCTGCCTCGCACAAGGAGCAAGCACTGTTCATGTTGGCTGTCTCACAAACAAGGAGCCTGCTGAATCTCTTCGCTGCCTTGCCAACAAGCAAACCGCTGCATCTCTTCGCTGCCTCACCAACAAGCAAACCACTCGATCTGCTCGCCGCCTCGCCAGCATGCAAAGCGCCGCGTCTCTTGGCCGCCTCGCAAACTAAACGCTGCATCTGTTCACTGCCTCGCCAAAAAGCAGAGCGCTGCGTGTATTCGCTGAGTGGCAGAAAGCACAGCACGGCGCCTGTTCGCTGCCTGGCCAACAAGCAAAGCGCTCCATCTCTTCGCTGCCTCGCAAACGAAGGAAGCGCTGCGTGCCTTCGGCGCCTAGCAAAGCAGCGCGTGCCTTCGCTGCCTCGCCGCCTAAGAGAGCGCTGCGTGCCTTCTCGCCCTCGCCGCCTAGCAAAGCGCCGTGTGCCTTCGCCGCCTCCCCAATCGCTTCGTGCCTTCGCCGCCTAGCAAAGCGCCTAGCAAAGCGTCCTCAGCCTTCGCTGCCTAGCAAAGCTCCACGTCGGCTCGCCGCCTAGCAAAGCACTGTGTGCCCTCACCGCCTCGCACAGCGCTGCGTGCCTTCGGCGCCCGGCAAAGCGCTGAGTGCCTTCGGCGCCTGGCAAAGCACTGTGTGCCCTCGCCGCCTCGCACAGCGCTGCGTGCCTTCGGCGCCTGGCAAAGCGCTGCGTGCCCTCGCCGCCTCGCACAGCGCTGCGTCCTTGGGCGCCTGGCAAAGCGCTGCGTGCCTTCGCCGCCTCGCCGCCTAGCAAGGCGCCCTAGCCCGTCCACCACCATCAGATCGCTGCGTGCCTTCGCTGCCTCGGTGCTTAGCAAAGCGCCACGTGCCTTCGGCGCCTACAAAAGCGCCGTGTGCCTTCGGCGCTACTACGGCGTTTGCTAAGCGGCGAGGCGGCGAAGGGACGCAGCGGTGTGTGAGGCGGCGAAGGCAAGCAGCGCTTTGCTGGTCGGCGAGGCGGCGAAGGGCCGAAGCGATTGGGGAGGCGGTGAAGGGACAGGGCGCTTTGTTGGGCGGCGAGGGCGAAAGGCACGCAGCGCTTTCTTAGGCGGCGAGGCGGCGAAGGCACGCGCTGCTTTGCTAGGCGCCGAAGGAACACGGCGCTTTGCTAGGCGGCGAGGGCGAGAAGGCACGCAGCGCTTTCTCAGGCGGCGAGGCGGCGAAGGCACGCGCTGCTCTGCCAGGCGGCGAAGGCACGCCGCGGTGTTTGAGGCGGCGAAGGCACGCACGGCTTTGCCAGCCGCCGAAGGCACGCAGCGCTTTGCTAGGCTGCGATGCGGCGAGGCGCCGAACGCAGGCAGTTCCTTGCTAGGCGCCCAAGGAACACGGCGCTTTGCTTGACGGCGACGGCACGCGCAGCTTTGCTAGGCGCCCAAGGCAGACGACGCTTTGCTAGGCAGCGAGGCGGCGAACGCACAAAGCCATTTGCTCGGCGGTCATTCGCTGCCTCGCACAAGAGCTAACCACTGGGCATGTTGGCTGTCTCACAAACAAGCAGACTGCTGCGTCTCTTTGCTGCCTCGCCAACTAGCAAAGTGCTGCCTCGCTTCGCCTCCACGCCAAAAAGCCATCCGCGATGCCACTGCGCCACCTGGTGCACAAGCAAAGTGCTGCATCTCTTCGCTGCCTCGCACAAGGAGCAAGCACTGTGCATGTTGGCTGTCTCACAAACAAGGAGCCTGCTGAATCTCTTCGCTGCCTTGCCAACAAGCAAACCGCTGCATCTCTTCGCTGCCTCACCAACAAGCAAACCACTCGATCTGCTCGCCGCCTCGCCAGCATGCAAAGCGCCGCGTCTCTTGGCCGCCTCGCAAACTAAACGCTGCATCTGTTCACTGCCTCGCCAAAAAGCAGAGCGCTGCGTGTATTCGCTGAGTGGCAGAAAGCACAGCACGGCGCCTGTTCGCTGCCTGGCCAACAAGCAAAGCGCTCCATCTCTTCGCTGCCTCGCAAACGAAGGAAGCGCTGCGTGCCTTCGGCGCCTAGCAAAGCAGCGCGTGCCTTCGCTGCCTCGCCGCCTAAGAGAGCGCTGCGTGCCTTCTCGCCCTCGCCGCCTAGCAAAGCGCCGTGTGCCTTCGCCGCCTCCCCAATCGCTTCGTGCCTTCGCCGCCTAGCAAAGCGCCTAGCAAAGCGTCCTCAGCCTTCGCTGCCTAGCAAAGCTCCACGTCGGCTCGCCGCCTAGCAAAGCACTGTGTGCCCTCACCGCCTCGCACAGCGCTGCGTGCCTTCGGCGCCCGGCAAAGCGCTGAGTGCCTTCGGCGCCTGGCAAAGCACTGTGTGCCCTCGCCGCCTCGCACAGCGCTGCGTGCCTTCGGCGCCTGGCAAAGCGCTGCGTGCCCTCGCCGCCTCGCACAGCGCTGCGTCCTTGGGCGCCTGGCAAAGCGCTGCGTGCCTTCGCCGCCTCGCCGCCTAGCAAGGCGCCCTAGCCCGTCCACCACCATCAGATCGCTGCGTGCCTTCGCTGCCTCGGTGCTTAGCAAAGCGCCACGTGCCTTCGGCGCCTACAAAAGCGCCGTGTGCTTTCGGCGCTACTACGGCGTTTGCTAAGCAGCGAGGCGGCGAAGGGACGCAGCGGTGTGTGAGGCGGCGAAGGCAAGCAGCGCTTTGCTGGGCGGCGAGGCGGCGAAGGGCCGAAGCGATTGGGGAGGCGGTGAAGGGACAGGGCGCTTTGTTGGGCGGCGAGGGCGAAAGGGACGCAGCGCTTTCTTAGGCGGCGAGGCGGCGAAGGCACGCGCTGCTTTGCTAGGCGCCGAAGGAACACGGCGCTTTGCTAGGCGGCGACGGCACGCGCAGCTTTGCTAGGCGGCGAGGCGGTGAAGGGACACGGCGCTTTGCTAGGCGGCGAGGGCGAGAAGGCACGCAGCGCTTTCTCAGGCGGCGAGGCGGCGAAGGCACGCACGGCTTTGCCAGCCGCCGAAGGCACGCAGCGCTTTGCTAGGCTGCGATGCGGCGAGGCTCCGAACGCAGGCAGTTCCTTGCTGGGCGCCCAAGGAACACGGCGCTTTGCCTGACGGCGACGGCACGCGCAGCTTTGCTAGGCGCCCAAGGCAGACGACGCTTTGCTAGGCAGCGAGGCGGCGAAGGCACAAAGCGATTTGCTCGGCGGTGATTCGCTGCCTCGCACAAGAGCTAACCACTGGGCATGTTGGCTGTCTCACAAACAAGCAGACTGCTGCGTCTCTTCGCTGCCTCGCCAACTAGCAAAGTGCTGCCTCGCTTCGCCTCCACGCCAAAAAGCCATCCGCGATGCCACTGCGCCACCTGGTGCACAAGCAAAGTGCTGCATCTCTTCGCTGCCTCGCACAAGGAGCAAGCACTGTGCATGTTGGCTGTCTCACAAACAAGGAGCCTGCTGAATCTCTTCGCTGCCTTGCCAACAAGCAAACCACTCGATCTGCTCGCCGCCTCGCCAGCATGCAAAGCGCCGCGTCTCTTGGCCGCCTCGCAAACTAAACGCTGCATCTGTTCACTGCCTCGCCAAAAAGCAGAGCGCTGCGTGTATTCGCTGAGTGGCAGAAAGCACAGCACGGCGCCTGTTCGCTGCCTGGCCAACAAGCAAAGCGCTCCATCTCTTCGCTGCCTCGCAAATGAAGGAAGCGCTGCGTGCCTTCGGCGCCTAGCAAAGCAGCGCGTGCCTTCGCTGCCTCGCCGCCTAAGAGAGCGCTGCGTGCCTTCTCGCCCTCGCCGCCTAGCAAAGCGCCGTGTGCCTTCGCCGCCTCCCCAATCGCTTCGTGCCTTCGCCGCCTACCAAAGCGCCTAGCAAAGCGTCCTCAGGCTTCGCTGCCTAGCAAAGCTGCACGTCGGCTCGCCGCCTAGCAAAGCACTGGGTGCCCTCACCGCCTCGCACAGCGCTGAGTGCCTTCGGCGCCTGGCAAAGCGCTGCGTGCCCTCGCCGCTTCGCACAGCGCTGCGTCCTTGGGCGCCTGGCAAAGCGCTGAGTGCCTTCGGCGCCTGCCAAAGCACTGCGTGCCCTCGCCGCCTCGCACAGCGCTGCGTCCTTGGGCGCCTGGCAAAGCGCTGCGTGCCTTCGCCGCCTCGCCGCCTAGCAAGGCGCCCTAGCCCGTCCACCACCATCAGATCGCTGCGTGCCTTCGCTGCCTCGGTGCTTAGCAAAGCGCCACGTGCCTTCGGCGCCTACAAAAGCGCCGTGTGCCTTCGGCGCTACTACGGCGTTTGCTAAGCGGCGAGGCGGCGAAGGGACGCAGCGGTGTGTGAGGCGGCGAAGGCAAGCAGCGCTTTGCTGGGCGGCGAGGCGGCGAAGGGCCGAAGCGATTGGGGAGGCGGTGAAGGGACAGGGCGCTTTGTTGGGCGGCGAGGGCGAAAGGGACGCAGCGCTTTCTTAGGCGGCGAGTCGGCGAAGGCACGCGCTGCTTTGCTAGGCGCCGAAGGAACACGGCGCTTTGCTAGGCGGCGACGGCACGCGCAGCTTTGCTAGGCGGCGAGGCGGTGAAGGGACACGGCGCTTTGCTAGGCGGCGAGGGCGAGAAGGCACGCAGCGCTTTCTCAGGCGGCGAGGCGGCGAAGGCACGCGCTGCTCTGCCAGGCGGCGAAGGCACGCCGCGGTGTTTGAGGCGGCGAAGGCACGCACGGCTTTGCCAGCCGCCGAAGGCACGCAGCGCTTTGCTAGGCTGCGATGCGGTGAGGCGCCGAACGCAGGCAGTTCCTTGCTAGGCGCCCAAGGAACACGGCGCTTTGCTTGACGGCGACGGCACGCGCAGCTTTGCTAGGCGCCCAAGGCAGACGACGCTTTGCTAGGCAGCGAGGCGGCGAACGCACAAAGCCATTTGCTCGGCGGTCATTCGCTGCCTCGCACAAGAGCTAACCACTGGGCATGTTGGCTGTCTCACAAACAAGCAGACTGCTGCGTCTCTTTGCTGCCTCGCCAACTAGCAAAGTGCTGCCTCGCTTCGCCTCCACGCCAAAAAGCCATCCGCGATGCCACTGCGCCACCTGGTGCACAAGCAAAGTGCTGCATCTCTTCGCTGCCTCGCACAAGGAGCAAGCACTGTGCATGTTGGCTGTCTCACAAACAAGGAGCCTGCTGAATCTCTTCGCTGCCTTGCCAACAAGCAAACCGCTGCATCTCTTCGCTGCCTCACCAACAAGCAAACCAGTCGATCTGCTCGCCGCCTCGCCAGCATGCAAAGCGCCGCGTCTCTTGGCCGCCTCGCAAACTAAACGCTGCATCTGTTCACTGCCTCGCCAAAAAGCAGAGCGCTGCGTGTATTCGCTGAGTGGCAGAAAGCACAGCACGGCGCCTGTTCGCTGCCTGGCCAACAAGCAAAGCGCTCCATCTCTTCGCTGCCTCGCAAACGAAGGAAGCGCTGCGTGCCTTCGGCGCCTAGCAAAGCAGCGCGTGCCTTCGCTGCCTCGCCGCCTAAGAGAGCGCTGCGTGCCTTCTCGCCCTCGCCGCCTAGCAAAGCGCCGTGTGCCTTCGCCGCCTCCCCAATCGCTTCGTGCCTTCGCCGCCTAGCAAAGCGCCTAGCAAAGCGTCCTCAGCCTTCGCTGCCTAGCAAAGCTCCACGTCGGCTCGCCGCCTAGCAAAGCACTGTGTGCCCTCACCGCCTCGCACAGCGCTGCGTGCCTTCGGCGCCCGGCAAAGCGCTGAGTGCCTTCGGCGCCTGGCAAAGCACTGTGTGCCCTCGCCGCCTCGCACAGCGCTGCGTGCCTTCGGCGCCTGGCAAAGCGCTGCGTGCCCTCGCCGCCTCGCACAGCGCTGCGTCCTTGGGCGCCTGGCAAAGCGCTGCGTGCCTTCGCCGCCTCGCCGCCTAGCAAGGCGCCCTAGCCCGTCCACCACCATCAGATCGCTGCGTGCCTTCGCTGCCTCGGTGCTTAGCAAAGCGCCACGTGCCTTCGGCGCCTACAAAAGCGCCGTGTGCTTTCGGCGCTACTACGGCGTTTGCTAAGCAGCGAGGCGGCGAAGGGACGCAGCGGTGTGTGAGGCGGCGAAGGCAAGCAGCGCTTTGCTGGGCGGCGAGGCGGCGAAGGGCCGAAGCGATTGGGGAGGCGGTGAAGGGACAGGGCGCTTTGTTGGGCGGCGAGGGCGAAAGGGACGCAGCGCTTTCTTAGGCGGCGAGGCGGCGAAGGCACGCGCTGCTTTGCTAGGCGCCGAAGGAACACGGCGCTTTGCTAGGCGGCGACGGCACGCGCAGCTTTGCTAGGCGGCGAGGCGGTGAAGGGACACGGCGCTTTGCTAGGCGGCGAGGGCGAGAAGGCACGCAGCGCTTTCTCAGGCGGCGAGGCGGCGAAGGCACGCACGGCTTTGCCAGCCGCCGAAGGCACGCAGCGCTTTGCTAGGCTGCGATGCGGCGAGGCTCCGAACGCAGGCAGTTCCTTGCTGGGCGCCCAAGGAACACGGCGCTTTGCCTGACGGCGACGGCACGCGCAGCTTTGCTAGGCGCCCAAGGCAGACGACGCTTTGCTAGGCAGCGAGGCGGCGAAGGCACAAAGCGATTTGCTCGGCGGTGATTCGCTGCCTCGCACAAGAGCTAACCACTGGGCATGTTGGCTGTCTCACAAACAAGCAGACTGCTGCGTCTCTTCGCTGCCTCGCCAACTAGCAAAGTGCTGCCTCGCTTCGCCTCCACGCCAAAAAGCCATCCGCGATGCCACTGCGCCACCTGGTGCACAAGCAAAGTGCTGCATCTCTTCGCTGCCTCGCACAAGGAGCAAGCACTGTGCATGTTGGCTGTCTCACAAACAAGGAGCCTGCTGAATCTCTTCGCTGCCTTGCCAACAAGCAAACCACTCGATCTGCTCGCCGCCTCGCCAGCATGCAAAGCGCCGCGTCTCTTGGCCGCCTCGCAAACTAAACGCTGCATCTGTTCACTGCCTCGCCAAAAAGCAGAGCGCTGCGTGTATTCGCTGAGTGGCAGAAAGCACAGCACGGCGCCTGTTCGCTGCCTGGCCAACAAGCAAAGCGCTCCATCTCTTCGCTGCCTCGCAAATGAAGGAAGCGCTGCGTGCCTTCGGCGCCTAGCAAAGCAGCGCGTGCCTTCGCTGCCTCGCCGCCTAAGAGAGCGCTGCGTGCCTTCTCGCCCTCGCCGCCTAGCAAAGCGCCGTGTGCCTTCGCCGCCTCCCCAATCGCTTCGTGCCTTCGCCGCCTACCAAAGCGCCTAGCAAAGCGTCCTCAGGCTTCGCTGCCTAGCAAAGCTGCACGTCGGCTCGCCGCCTAGCAAAGCACTGGGTGCCCTCACCGCCTCGCACAGCGCTGAGTGCCTTCGGCGCCTGGCAAAGCGCTGCGTGCCCTCGCCGCTTCGCACAGCGCTGCGTCCTTGGGCGCCTGGCAAAGCGCTGAGTGCCTTCGGCGCCTGGCAAAGCACTGCGTGCCCTCGCCGCCTCGCACAGCGCTGCGTCCTTGGGCGCCTGGCAAAGCGCTGCGTGCCTTCGCCGCCTCGCCGCCTAGCAAGGCGCCCTAGCCCGTCCACCACCATCAGATCGCTGCGTGCCTTCGCTGCCTCGGTGCTTAGCAAAGCGCCACGTGCCTTCGGCGCCTACAAAAGCGCCGTGTGCCTTCGGCGCTACTACGGCGTTTGCTAAGCGGCGAGGCGGCGAAGGGACGCAGCGGTGTGTGAGGCGGCGAAGGCAAGCAGCGCTTTGCTGGGCGGCGAGGCGGCGAAGGGCCGAAGCGATTGGGGAGGCGGTGAAGGGACAGGGCGCTTTGTTGGGCGGCGAGGGCGAAAGGGACGCAGCGCTTTCTTAGGCGGCGAGTCGGCGAAGGCACGCGCTGCTTTGCTAGGCGCCGAAGGAACACGGCGCTTTGCTAGGCGGCGACGGCACGCGCAGCTTTGCTAGGCGGCGAGGCGGTGAAGGGACACGGCGCTTTGCTAGGCGGCGAGGGCGAGAAGGCACGCAGCGCTTTCTCAGGCGGCGAGGCGGCGAAGGCACGCGCTGCTCTGCCAGGCGGCGAAGGCACGCCGCGGTGTTTGAGGCGGCGAAGGCACGCACGGCTTTGCCAGCCGCCGAAGGCACGCAGCGCTTTGCTAGGCTGCGATGCGGTGAGGCGCCGAACGCAGGCAGTTCCTTGCTAGGCGCCCAAGGAACACGGCGCTTTGCTTGACGGCGACGGCACGCGCAGCTTTGCTAGGCGCCCAAGGCAGACGACGCTTTGCTAGGCAGCGAGGCGGCGAACGCACAAAGCCATTTGCTCGGCGGTCATTCGCTGCCTCGCACAAGAGCTAACCACTGGGCATGTTGGCTGTCTCACAAACAAGCAGACTGCTGCGTCTCTTTGCTGCCTCGCCAACTAGCAAAGTGCTGCCTCGCTTCGCCTCCACGCCAAAAAGCCATCCGCGATGCCACTGCGCCACCTGGTGCACAAGCAAAGTGCTGCATCTCTTCGCTGCCTCGCACAAGGAGCAAGCACTGTGCATGTTGGCTGTCTCACAAACAAGGAGCCTGCTGAATCTCTTCGCTGCCTTGCCAACAAGCAAACCGCTGCATCTCTTCGCTGCCTCACCAACAAGCAAACCACTCGATCTGCTCGCCGCCTCGCCAGCATGCAAAGCGCCGCGTCTCTTGGCCGCCTCGCAAACTAAACGCTGCATCTGTTCACTGCCTCGCCAAAAAGCAGAGCGCTGCGTGTATTCGCTGAGTGGCAGAAAGCACAGCACGGCGCCTGTTCGCTGCCTGGCCAACAAGCAAAGCGCTCCATCTCTTCGCTGCCTCGCAAACGAAGGAAGCGCTGCGTGCCTTCGGCGCCTAGCAAAGCAGCGCGTGCCTTCGCTGCCTCGCCGCCTAAGAGAGCGCTGCGTGCCTTCTCGCCCTCGCCGCCTAGCAAAGCGCCGTGTGCCTTCGCCGCCTCCCCAATCGCTTCGTGCCTTCGCCGCCTAGCAAAGCGCCTAGCAAAGCGTCCTCAGCCTTCGCTGCCTAGCAAAGCTCCACGTCGGCTCGCCGCCTAGCAAAGCACTGTGTGCCCTCACCGCCTCGCACAGCGCTGCGTGCCTTCGGCGCCCGGCAAAGCGCTGAGTGCCTTCGGCGCCTGGCAAAGCACTGTGTGCCCTCGCCGCCTCGCACAGCGCTGCGTGCCTTCGGCGCCTGGCAAAGCGCTGCGTGCCCTCGCCGCCTCGCACAGCGCTGCGTCCTTGGGCGCCTGGCAAAGCGCTGCGTGCCTTCGCCGCCTCGCCGCCTAGCAAGGCGCCCTAGCCCGTCCACCACCATCAGATCGCTGCGTGCCTTCGCTGCCTCGGTGCTTAGCAAAGCGCCACGTGCCTTCGGCGCCTACAAAAGCGCCGTGTGCCTTCGGCGCTACTACGGCGTTTGCTAAGCGGCGAGGCGGCGAAGGGACGCAGCGGTGTGTGAGGCGGCGAAGGCAAGCAGCGCTTTGCTGGGCGGCGAGGCGGCGAAGGGCCGAAGCGATTGGGGAGGCGGTGAAGGGACAGGGCGCTTTGTTGGGCGGCGAGGGCGAAAGGGACGCAGCGCTTTCTTAGGCGGCGAGTCGGCGAAGGCACGCGCTGCTTTGCTAGGCGCCGAAGGAACACGGCGCTTTGCTAGGCGGCGACGGCACGCGCAGCTTTGCTAGGCGGCGAGGCGGTGAAGGGACACGGCGCTTTGCTAGGCGGCGAGGGCGAGAAGGCACGCAGCGCTTTCTCAGGCGGCGAGGCGGCGAAGGCACGCACGGCTTTGCCAGCCGCCGAAGGCACGCAGCGCTTTGCTAGGCTGCGATGCGGCGAGGCTCCGAACGCAGGCAGTTCCTTGCTAGGCGCCCAAGGAACACGGCGCTTTGCCTGACGGCGACGGCACGCGCAGCTTTGCTAGGCGCCCAAGGCAGACGACGCTTTGCTAGGCAGCGAGGCGGCGAAAGCACAAAGCGATTTGCTCGGCGGTCATTCGCTGCCTCGCACAAGAGCTAACCACTGGGCATGTTGGCTGTCTCACAAACAAGCAGACTGCTGCGTCTCTTCGCTGCCTCGCCAACTAGCAAAGTGCTGCCTCGCTTCGCCTCCACGCCAAAAAGCCATCCGCGATGCCACTGCGCCACCTGGTGCACAAGCAAAGTGCTGCATCTCTTCGCTGCCTCGCACAAGGAGCAAGCACTGTGCATGTTGGCTGTCTCACAAACAAGGAGCCTGCTGAATCTCTTCGCTGCCTTGCCAACAAGCAAACCGCTGCATCTCTTCGCTGCCTCACCAACAAGCAAACCACTCGATCTGCTCGCCGCCTCGCCAGCATGCAAAGCGCCGCGTCTCTTGGCCGCCTCGCAAACTAAACGCTGCATCTGTTCACTGCCTCGCCAAAAAGCAGAGCGCTGCGTCTATTCGCTGAGTGGCAGAAAGCACAGCACGGCGCCTGTTCGCTGCCTGGCCAACAAGCAAAGCGCTCCATCTCTTCGCTGCCTCGCAAACGAAGGAAGCGCTGCGTGCCTTCGGCGCCTAGCAAAGCAGCGCGTGCCTTCGCTGCCTCGCCGCCTAAGAGAGCGCTGCGTGCCTTCTCGCCCTCGCCGCCTAGCAAAGCGCCGTGTGCCTTCGCCGCCTCCCCAATCGCTTCGTGCCTTCGCCGCCTAGCAAAGCGCCTAGCAAAGCGTCCTCAGCCTTCGCTGCCTAGCAAAGCTCCACGTCGGCTCGCCGCCTAGCAAAGCACTGTGTGCCCTCACCGCCTCGCACAGCGCTGCGTGCCTTCGGCGCCTGGCAAAGCGCTGAGTGCCTTCGGCGCCTGGCAAAGCACTGCGTGCCCTCGCCGCCTCGCACAGCGCTGCGTCCTTGAGGCCTGGCAAAGCGCTGAGTGCCTTCGGCGCCTGCCAAAGCACTGCGTGCCCTCGCCGCCTCGCACAGCGCTGCGTCCTTGGGCGCCTGGCAAAGCGCTGCGTGCCTTCGCCGCCTCGCCGCCTAGCAAGGCGCCCTAGCCCGTCCACCACCATCAGATCGCTGCGTGCCTTCGCTGCCTCGGTGCTTAGCAAAGCGCCACGTGCCTTCGGCGCCTACAAAAGCGCCGTGTGCCTTCGGCGCTACTACGGCGTTTGCTAAGCGGCGAGGCGGCGAAGGGACGCAGCGGTGTGTGAGGCGGCGAAGGCAAGCAGCGCTTTGCTGGGCGGCGAGGCGGCGAAGGGCCGAAGCGATTGGGGAGGCGGTGAAGGGACACGGCGCTTTGTTGGGCGGCGAGGGCGAAAGGCACGCAGCGCTTTCTTAGGCGGCGAGGCGGCGAAGGCACGCGCTGCTTTGCTAGGCGCCGAAGGAACACGGCGCTTTGCTAGGCGGCGAGGGCGAGAAGGCACGCAGCGCTTTCTCAGGCGGCGAGGCGGCGAAGGCACGCGCTGCTCTGCCAGGCGGCGAAGGCACGCCGCGGTGTTTGAGGCGGCGAAGGCACGCACGGCTTTGCCAGCCGCCGAAGGCACGCAGCGCTTTGCTAGGCTGCGATGCGGCGAGGCGCCGAACGCAGGCAGTTCCTTGCTGGGCGCCCAAGGAACACGGCGCTTTGCCTGACGGCGACGGCACGCGCAGCTTTGCTAGGCGCCCAAGGCAGACGACGCTTTGCTAGGCAGCGAGGCGGCGAAGGCACAAAGCGATTTGCTCTGCGGTGATTCGCTGCCTCGCACAAGAGCTAACCACTGGGCATGTTGGCTGTCTCACAAACAAGCAGCCTGCTGCGTCTCTTCGCTGCCTCGCCAACTAGCAAAGTGCTGCCTCGCTTCGCCTCCACGCCAAAAAGCCATCCGCGATGCCACTGCGCCACCTGGTGCACAAGCAAAGTGCTGCATCTCTTCGCTGCCTCGCACAAGGAGCAAGCACTGTGCATGTTGGCTGTCTCACAAACAAGGAGCCTGCTGAATCTCTTCGCTGCCTTGCCAACAAGCAAACCGCTGCATCTCTTCGCTGCCTCACCAACAAGCAAACCAGTCGATCTGCTCGCCGCCTCGCCAGCATGCAAAGCGCCGCGTCTCTTGGCCGCCTCGCAAACTAAACGCTGCATCTGTTCACTGCCTCGCCAAAAAGCAGAGCGCTGCGTGTATTCGCTGAGTGGCAGAAAGCACAGCACGGCGCCTGTTCGCTGCCTGGCCAACAAGCAAAGCGCTCCATCTCTTCGCTGCCTCGCAAACGAAGGAAGCGCTGCGTGCCTTCGGCGCCTAGCAAAGCAGCGCGTGCCTTCGCTGCCTCGCCGCCTAAGAGAGCGCTGCGTGCCTTCTCGCCCTCGCCGCCTAGCAAAGCGCCGTGTGCCTTCGCCGCCTCCCCAATCGCTTCGTGCCTTCGCCGCCTACCAAAGCGCCTAGCAAAGCGTCCTCAGCCTTCGCTGCCTAGCAAAGCTCCACGTCGGCTCGCCGCCTAGCAAAGCACTGTGTGCCCTCACCGCCTCGCACAGCGCTGCGTGCCTTCGGCGCCCGGCAAAGCGCTGAGTGCCTTCGGCGCCTGGCAAAGCACTGTGTGCCCTCGCCGCCTCGCACAGCGCTGCGTGCCTTCGGCGCCTGGCAAAGCGCTGCGTGCCCTCGCCGCCTCGCACAGCGCTGCGTCCTTGGGCGCCTGGCAAAGCGCTGCGTGCCTTCGCCGCCTCGCCGCCTAGCAAGGCGCCCTAGCCCGTCCACCACCATCAGATCGCTGCGTGCCTTCGCTGCCTCGGTGCTTAGCAAAGCGCCACGTGCCTTCGGCGCCTACAAAAGCGCCGTGTGCCTTCGGCGCTACTACGGCGTTTGCTAAGCGGCGAGGCGGCGAAGGGACGCAGCGGTGTGTGAGGCGGCGAAGGCAAGCAGCGCTTTGCTGGGCGGCGAGGCGGCGAAGGGCCGAAGCGATTGGGGAGGCGGTGAAGGGACAGGGCGCTTTGTTGGGCGGCGAGGGCGAAAGGCACGCAGCGCTTTCTTAGGCGGCGAGGCGGCGAAGGCACGCGCTGCTTTGCTAGGCGCCGAAGGAACACGGCGCTTTGCTAGGCGGCGAGGGCGAGAAGGCACGCAGCGCTTTCTCAGGCGGCGAGGCGGCGAAGGCACGCGCTGCTCTGCCAGGCGGCGAAGGCACGCCGCGGTGTTTGAGGCGGCGAAGGCACGCACGGCTTTGCCAGCCGCCGAAGGCACGCAGCGCTTTGCTAGGCTGCGATGCGGCGAGGCGCGAACGCAGGCAGTTCCTTGCTGGGCGCCCAAGGAACACGGCGCTTTGCCTGACGGCGACGGCACGCGCAGCTTTGCTAGGCGCCCAAGGCAGACGACGCTTTGCTAGGCAGCGAGGCGGCGAAGGCACAAAGCGATTTGCTCGGCGGTGATTCGCTGCCTCGCACAAGAGCTAACCACTGGGCATGTTGGCTGTCTCACAAACAAGCAGACTGCTGCGTCTCTTCGCTGCCTCGCCAACTAGCAAAGTGCTGCCTCGCTTCGCCTCCACGCCAAAAAGCCATCCGCGATGCCACTGCGCCACCTGGTGCACAAGCAAAGTGCTGCATCTCTTCGCTGCCTCGCACAAGGAGCAAGCACTGTGCATGTTGGCTGTCTCACAAACAAGGAGCCTGCTGAATCTCTTCGCTGCCTTGCCAACAAGCAAACCACTCGATCTGCTCGCCGCCTCGCCAGCATGCAAAGCGCCGCGTCTCTTGGCCGCCTCGCAAACTAAACGCTGCATCTGTTCACTGCCTCGCCAAAAAGCAGAGCGCTGCGTGTATTCGCTGAGTGGCAGAAAGCACAGCACGGCGCCTGTTCGCTGCCTGGCCAACAAGCAAAGCGCTCCATCTCTTCGCTGCCTCGCAAATGAAGGAAGCGCTGCGTGCCTTCGGCGCCTAGCAAAGCAGCGCGTGCCTTCGCTGCCTCGCCGCCTAAGAGAGCGCTGCGTGCCTTCTCGCCCTCGCCGCCTAGCAAAGCGCCGTGTGCCTTCGCCGCCTCCCCAATCGCTTCGTGCCTTCGCCGCCTACCAAAGCGCCTAGCAAAGCGTCCTCAGGCTTCGCTGCCTAGCAAAGCTGCACGTCGGCTCGCCGCCTAGCAAAGCACTGGGTGCCCTCACCGCCTCGCACAGCGCTGAGTGCCTTCGGCGCCTGGCAAAGCGCTGCGTGCCCTCGCCGCTTCGCACAGCGCTGCGTCCTTGGGCGCCTGGCAAAGCGCTGAGTGCCTTCGGCGCCTGGCAAAGCACTGCGTGCCCTCGCCGCCTCGCACAGCGCTGCGTCCTTGGGCGCCTGGCAAAGCGCTGCGTGCCTTCGCCGCCTCGCCGCCTAGCAAGGCGCCCTAGCCCGTCCACCACCATCAGATCGCTGCGTGCCTTCGCTGCCTCGGTGCTTAGCAAAGCGCCACGTGCCTTCGGCGCCTACAAAAGCGCCGTGTGCCTTCGGCGCTACTACGGCGTTTGCTAAGCGGCGAGGCGGCGAAGGGACGCAGCGGTGTGTGAGGCGGCGAAGGCAAGCAGCGCTTTGCTGGGCGGCGAGGCGGCGAAGGGCCGAAGCGATTGGGGAGGCGGTGAAGGGACAGGGCGCTTTGTTGGGCGGCGAGGGCGAAAGGGACGCAGCGCTTTCTTAGGCGGCGAGTCGGCGAAGGCACGCGCTGCTTTGCTAGGCGCCGAAGGAACACGGCGCTTTGCTAGGCGGCGACGGCACGCGCAGCTTTGCTAGGCGGCGAGGCGGTGAAGGGACACGGCGCTTTGCTAGGCGGCGAGGGCGAGAAGGCACGCAGCGCTTTCTCAGGCGGCGAGGCGGCGAAGGCACGCACGGCTTTGCCAGCCGCCGAAGGCACGCAGCGCTTTGCTAGGCTGCGATGCGGCGAGGCTCCGAACGCAGGCAGTTCCTTGCTAGGCGCCCAAGGAACACGGCGCTTTGCCTGACGGCGACGGCACGCGCAGCTTTGCTAGGCGCCCAAGGCAGACGACGCTTTGCTAGGCAGCGAGGCGGCGAACGCACAAAGCCATTTGCTCGGCGGTCATTCGCTGCCTCGCACAAGAGCTAACCACTGGGCATGTTGGCTGTCTCACAAACAAGCAGACTGCTGCGTCTCTTCGCTGCCTCGCCAACTAGCAAAGTGCTGCCTCGCTTCGCCTCCACGCCAAAAAGCCATCCGCGATGCCACTGCGCCACCTGGTGCACAAGCAAAGTGCTGCATCTCTTCGCTGCCTCGCACAAGGAGCAAGCACTGTGCATGTTGGCTGTCTCACAAACAAGGAGCCTGCTGAATCTCTTCGCTGCCTTGCCAACAAGCAAACCGCTGCATCTCTTCGCTGCCTCACCAACAAGCAAACCACTCGATCTGCTCGCCGCCTCGCCAGCATGCAAAGCGCCGCGTCTCTTGGCCGCCTCGCAAACTAAACGCTGCATCTGTTCACTGCCTCGCCAAAAAGCAGAGCGCTGCGTCTATTCGCTGAGTGGCAGAAAGCACAGCACGGCGCCTGTTCGCTGCCTGGCCAACAAGCAAAGCGCTCCATCTCTTCGCTGCCTCGCAAACGAAGGAAGCGCTGCGTGCCTTCGGCGCCGAGCAAAGCAGCGCGTGCCTTCGCTGCCTCGCCGCCTAAGAGAGCGCTGCGTGCCTTCTCGCCCTCGCCGCCTAGCAAAGCGCCGTGTGCCTTCGCCGCCTCCCCAATCGCTTCGTGCCTTCGCCGCCTAGCAAAGCGCCTAGCAAAGCGTCCTCAGCCTTCGCTGCCTAGCAAAGCTCCACGTCGGCTCGCCGCCTAGCAAAGCACTGTGTGCCCTCACCGCCTCGCACAGCGCTGCGTGCCTTCGGCGCCCGGCAAAGCGCTGAGTGCCTTCGGCGCCTGGCAAAGCACTGTGTGCCCTCGCCGCCTCGCACAGCGCTGCGTGCCTTCGGCGCCTGGCAAAGCGCTGCGTGCCCTCGCCGCCTCGCACAGCGCTGCGTCCTTGGGCGCCTGGCAAAGCGCTGCGTGCCTTCGCCGCCTCGCCGCCTAGCAAGGCGCCCTAGCCCGTCCACCACCATCAGATCGCTGCGTGCCTTCGCTGCCTCGGTGCTTAGCAAAGCGCCACGTGCCTTCGGCGCCTACAAAAGCGCCGTGTGCTTTCGGCGCTACTACGGCGTTTGCTAAGCAGCGAGGCGGCGAAGGGACGCAGCGGTGTGTGAGGCGGCGAAGGCAAGCAGCGCTTTGCTGGGCGGCGAGGCGGCGAAGGGCCGAAGCGATTGGGGAGGCGGTGAAGGGACAGGGCGCTTTGTTGGGCGGCGAGGGCGAAAGGGACGCAGCGCTTTCTTAGGCGGCGAGGCGGCGAAGGCACGCGCTGCTTTGCTAGGCGCCGAAGGAACACGGCGCTTTGCTAGGCGGCGACGGCACGCGCAGCTTTGCTAGGCGGCGAGGCGGTGAAGGGACACGGCGCTTTGCTAGGCGGCGAGGGCGAGAAGGCACGCAGCGCTTTCTCAGGCGGCGAGGCGGCGAAGGCACGCACGGCTTTGCCAGCCGCCGAAGGCACGCAGCGCTTTGCTAGGCTGCGATGCGGCGAGGCTCCGAACGCAGGCAGTTCCTTGCTGGGCGCCCAAGGAACACGGCGCTTTGCCTGACGGCGACGGCACGCGCAGCTTTGCTAGGCGCCCAAGGCAGACGACGCTTTGCTAGGCAGCGAGGCGGCGAAGGCACAAAGCGATTTGCTCGGCGGTGATTCGCTGCCTCGCACAAGAGCTAACCACTGGGCATGTTGGCTGTCTCACAAACAAGCAGACTGCTGCGTCTCTTCGCTGCCTCGCCAACTAGCAAAGTGCTGCCTCGCTTCGCCTCCACGCCAAAAAGCCATCCGCGATGCCACTGCGCCACCTGGTGCACAAGCAAAGTGCTGCATCTCTTCGCTGCCTCGCACAAG
This sequence comes from Apteryx mantelli, assembly GCF_036417845.1. NCBI lineage: Eukaryota > Metazoa > Chordata > Aves > Apterygiformes > Apterygidae > Apteryx > Apteryx mantelli. Next base: position 712,675 of record NC_089995.1, read on the forward strand.
GAGCAAGCACTGTGCATGTTGGCTGTCTCACAAACAAGGAGCCTGCTGAATCTCTTCGCTGCCTTGCCAACAAGCAAACCGCTGCATCTCTTCGCTGCCTCACCAACAAGCAAACCACTCGATCTGCTCGCCGCCTCGCCAGCATGCAAAGCGCCGCGTCTCTTGGCCGCCTCGCAAACTAAACGCTGCATCTGTTCACTGCCTCGCCAAAAAGCAGAGCGCTGCGTCTATTCGCTGAGTGGCAGAAAGCACAGCACGGCGCCTGTTCGCTGCCTGGCCAACAAGCAAAGCGCTCCATCTCTTCGCTGCCTCGCAAACGAAGGAAGCGCTGCGTGCCTTCGGCGCCTAGCAAAGCAGCGCGTGCCTTCGCTGCCTCGCCGCCTAAGAGAGCGCTGCGTGCCTTCTCGCCCTCGCCGCCTAGCAAAGCGCCGTGTGCCTTCGCCGCCTCCCCAATCGCTTCGTGCCTTCGCCGCCTAGCAAAGCGCCTAGCAAAGCGTCCTCAGCCTTCGCTGCCTAGCAAAGCTCCACGTCGGCTCGCCGCCTAGCAAAGCACTGTGTGCCCTCACCGCCTCGCACAGCGCTGCGTGCCTTCGGCGCCTGGCAAAGCGCTGAGTGCCTTCGGCGCCTGGCAAAGCACTGCGTGCCCTCGCCGCCTCGCACAGCGCTGCGTCCTTGAGGCCTGGCAAAGCGCTGAGTGCCTTCGGCGCCTGCCAAAGCACTGCGTGCCCTCGCCGCCTCGCACAGCGCTGCGTCCTTGGGCGCCTGGCAAAGCGCTGCGTGCCTTCGCCGCCTCGCCGCCTAGCAAGGCGCCCTAGCCCGTCCACCACCATCAGATCGCTGCGTGCCTTCGCTGCCTCGGTGCTTAGCAAAGCGCCACGTGCCTTCGGCGCCTACAAAAGCGCCGTGTGCCTTCGGCGCTACTACGGCGTTTGCTAAGCGGCGAGGCGGCGAAGGGACGCAGCGGTGTGTGAGGCGGCGAAGGCAAGCAGCGCTTTGCTGGGCGGCGAGGCGGCGAAGGGCCGAAGCGATTGGGGAGGCGGTGAAGGGAGACGGCGCTTTGTTGGGCGGCGAGGGCGAAAGGGACGCAGCGCTTTCTTAGGCGGCGAGTCGGCGAAGGCACGCGCTGCTTTGCTAGGCGCCGAAGGAACACGGCGCTTTGCTAGGCGGCGACGGCACGCGCAGCTTTGCTAGGCGGCGAGGCGGTGAAGGGACACGGCGCTTTGCTAGGCGGCGAGGGCGAGAAGGCACGCAGCGCTTTCTCAGGCGGCGAGGCGGCGAAGGCACGCACGGCTTTGCCAGCCGCCGAAGGCACGCAGCGCTTTGCTAGGCTGCGATGCGGCGAGGCTCCGAACGCAGGCAGTTCCTTGCTAGGCGCCCAAGGAACACGGCGCTTTGCCTGACGGCGACGGCACGCGCAGCTTTGCTAGGCGCCCAAGGCAGACGACGCTTTGCTAGGCAGCGAGGCGGCGAACGCACAAAGCCATTTGCTCGGCGGTCATTCGCTGCCTCGCACAAGAGCTAACCACTGGGCATGTTGGCTGTCTCACAAACAAGCAGACTGCTGCGTCTCTTCGCTGCCTCGCCAACTAGCAAAGTGCTGCCTCGCTTCGCCTCCACGCCAAAAAGCCATCCGCGATGCCACTGCGCCACCTGGTGCACAAGCAAAGTGCTGCATCTCTTCGCTGCCTCGCACAAGGAGCAAGCACTGTGCATGTTGGCTGTCTCACAAACAAGGAGCCTGCTGAATCTCTTCGCTGCCTTGCCAACAAGCAAACCGCTGCATCTCTTCGCTGCCTCACCAACAAGCAAACCACTCGATCTGCTCGCCGCCTCGCCAGCATGCAAAGCGCCGCGTCTCTTGGCCGCCTCGCAAACTAAACGCTGCATCTGTTCACTGCCTCGCCAAAAAGCAGAGCGCTGCGTCTATTCGCTGAGTGGCAGAAAGCACAGCACGGCGCCTGTTCGCTGCCTGGCCAACAAGCAAAGCGCTCCATCTCTTCGCTGCCTCGCAAACGAAGGAAGCGCTGCGTGCCTTCGGCGCCGAGCAAAGCAGCGCGTGCCTTCGCTGCCTCGCCGCCTAAGAGAGCGCTGCGTGCCTTCTCGCCCTCGCCGCCTAGCAAAGCGCCGTGTGCCTTCGCCGCCTCCCCAATCGCTTCGTGCCTTCGCCGCCTAGCAAAGCGCCTAGCAAAGCGTCCTCAGCCTTCGCTGCCTAGCAAAGCTCCACGTCGGCTCGCCGCCTAGCAAAGCACTGTGTGCCCTCACCGCCTCGCACAGCGCTGCGTGCCTTCGGCGCCCGGCAAAGCGCTGAGTGCCTTCGGCGCCTGGCAAAGCACTGTGTGCCCTCGCCGCCTCGCACAGCGCTGCGTGCCTTCGGCGCCTGGCAAAGCGCTGCGTGCCCTCGCCGCCTCGCACAGCGCTGCGTCCTTGGGCGCCTGGCAAAGCGCTGCGTGCCTTCGCCGCCTCGCCGCCTAGCAAGGCGCCCTAGCCCGTCCACCACCATCAGATCGCTGCGTGCCTTCGCTGCCTCGGTGCTTAGCAAAGCGCCACGTGCCTTCGGCGCCTACAAAAGCGCCGTGTGCTTTCGGCGCTACTACGGCGTTTGCTAAGCAGCGAGGCGGCGAAGGGACGCAGCGGTGTGTGAGGCGGCGAAGGCAAGCAGCGCTTTGCTGGGCGGCGAGGCGGCGAAGGGCCGAAGCGATTGGGGAGGCGGTGAAGGGACAGGGCGCTTTGTTGGGCGGCGAGGGCGAAAGGGACGCAGCGCTTTCTTAGGCGGCGAGGCGGCGAAGGCACGCGCTGCTTTGCTAGGCGCCGAAGGAACACGGCGCTTTGCTAGGCGGCGACGGCACGCGCAGCTTTGCTAGGCGGCGAGGCGGTGAAGGGACACGGCGCTTTGCTAGGCGGCGAGGGCGAGAAGGCACGCAGCGCTTTCTCAGGCGGCGAGGCGGCGAAGGCACGCACGGCTTTGCCAGCCGCCGAAGGCACGCAGCGCTTTGCTAGGCTGCGATGCGGCGAGGCTCCGAACGCAGGCAGTTCCTTGCTGGGCGCCCAAGGAACACGGCGCTTTGCCTGACGGCGACGGCACGCGCAGCTTTGCTAGGCGCCCAAGGCAGACGACGCTTTGCTAGGCAGCGAGGCGGCGAAGGCACAAAGCGATTTGCTCGGCGGTGATTCGCTGCCTCGCACAAGAGCTAACCACTGGGCATGTTGGCTGTCTCACAAACAAGCAGACTGCTGCGTCTCTTCGCTGCCTCGCCAACTAGCAAAGTGCTGCCTCGCTTCGCCTCCACGCCAAAAAGCCATCCGCGATGCCACTGCGCCACCTGGTGCACAAGCAAAGTGCTGCATCTCTTCGCTGCCTCGCACAAGGAGCAAGCACTGTGCATGTTGGCTGTCTCACAAACAAGGAGCCTGCTGAATCTCTTCGCTGCCTTGCCAACAAGCAAACCGCTGCATCTCTTCGCTGCCTCACCAACAAGCAAACCACTCGATCTGCTCGCCGCCTCGCCAGCATGCAAAGCGCCGCGTCTCTTGGCCGCCTCGCAAACTAAACGCTGCATCTGTTCACTGCCTCGCCAAAAAGCAGAGCGCTGCGTCTATTCGCTGAGTGGCAGAAAGCACAGCACGGCGCCTGTTCGCTGCCTGGCCAACAAGCAAAGCGCTCCATCTCTTCGCTGCCTCGCAAACGAAGGAAGCGCTGCGTGCCTTCGGCGCCTAGCAAAGCAGCGCGTGCCTTCGCTGCCTCGCCGCCTAAGAGAGCGCTGCGTGCCTTCTCGCCCTCGCCGCCTAGCAAAGCGCCGTGTGCCTTCGCCGCCTCCCCAATCGCTTCGTGCCTTCGCCGCCTAGCAAAGCGCCTAGCAAAGCGTCCTCAGCCTTCGCTGCCTAGCAAAGCTCCACGTCGGCTCGCCGCCTAGCAAAGCACTGTGTGCCCTCACCGCCTCGCACAGCGCTGCGTGCCTTCGGCGCCTGGCAAAGCGCTGAGTGCCTTCGGCGCCTGGCAAAGCACTGCGTGCCCTCGCCGCCTCGCACAGCGCTGCGTCCTTGAGGCCTGGCAAAGCGCTGAGTGCCTTCGGCGCCTGCCAAAGCACTGCGTGCCCTCGCCGCCTCGCACAGCGCTGCGTCCTTGGGCGCCTGGCAAAGCGCTGCGTGCCTTCGCCGCCTCGCCGCCTAGCAAGGCGCCCTAGCCCGTCCACCACCATCAGATCGCTGCGTGCCTTCGCTGCCTCGGTGCTTAGCAAAGCGCCACGTGCCTTCGGCGCCTACAAAAGCGCCGTGTGCCTTCGGCGCTACTACGGCGTTTGCTAAGCGGCGAGGCGGCGAAGGGACGCAGCGGTGTGTGAGGCGGCGAAGGCAAGCAGCGCTTTGCTGGGCGGCGAGGCGGCGAAGGGCCGAAGCGATTGGGGAGGCGGTGAAGGGAGACGGCGCTTTGTTGGGCGGCGAGGGCGAAAGGCACGCAGCGCTTTCTTAGGCGGCGAGGCGGCGAAGGCACGCGCTGCTTTGCTAGGCGCCGAAGGAACACGGCGCTTTGCTAGGCGGCGAGGGCGAGAAGGCACGCAGCGCTTTCTCAGGCGGCGAGGCGGCGAAGGCACGCGCTGCTCTGCCAGGCGGCGAAGGCACGCCGCGGTGTTTGAGGCGGCGAAGGCACGCACGGCTTTGCCAGCCGCCGAAGGCACGCAGCGCTTTGCTAGGCTGCGATGCGGTGAGGCGCCGAACGCAGGCAGTTCCTTGCTAGGCGCCCAAGGAACACGGCGCTTTGCCTGACGGCGACGGCACGCGCAGCTTTGCTAGGCGCCCAAGGCAGACGACGCTTTGCTAGGCAGCGAGGCGGCGAACGCACAAAGCCATTTGCTCGGCGGTCATTCGCTGCCTCGCACAAGAGCTAACCACTGGGCATGTTGGCTGTCTCACAAACAAGCAGACTGCTGCGTCTCTTTGCTGCCTCGCCAACTAGCAAAGTGCTGCCTCGCTTCGCCTCCACGCCAAAAAGCCATCCGCGATGCCACTGCGCCACCTGGTGCACAAGCAAAGTGCTGCATCTCTTCGCTGCCTCGCACAAGGAGCAAGCACTGTGCATGTTGGCTGTCTCACAAACAAGGAGCCTGCTGAATCTCTTCGCTGCCTTGCCAACAAGCAAACCGCTGCATCTCTTCGCTGCCTCACCAACAAGCAAACCAGTCGATCTGCTCGCCGCCTCGCCAGCATGCAAAGCGCCGCGTCTCTTGGCCGCCTCGCAAACTAAACGCTGCATCTGTTCACTGCCTCGCCAAAAAGCAGAGCGCTGCGTGTATTCGCTGAGTGGCAGAAAGCACAGCACGGCGCCTGTTCGCTGCCTGGCCAACAAGCAAAGCGCTCCATCTCTTCGCTGCCTCGCAAACGAAGGAAGCGCTGCGTGCCTTCGGCGCCTAGCAAAGCAGCGCGTGCCTTCGCTGCCTCGCCGCCTAAGAGAGCGCTGCGTGCCTTCTCGCCCTCGCCGCCTAGCAAAGCGCCGTGTGCCTTCGCCGCCTCCCCAATCGCTTCGTGCCTTCGCCGCCTAGCAAAGCGCCTAGCAAAGCGTCCTCAGCCTTCGCTGCCTAGCAAAGCTCCACGTCGGCTCGCCGCCTAGCAAAGCACTGTGTGCCCTCACCGCCTCGCACAGCGCTGCGTGCCTTCGGCGCCCGGCAAAGCGCTGAGTGCCTTCGGCGCCTGGCAAAGAACTGTGTGCCCTCGCCGCCTCGCACAGCGCTGCGTGCCTTCGGCGCCTGGCAAAGCGCTGCGTGCCCTCGCCGCCTCGCACAGCGCTGCGTCCTTGGGCGCCTGGCAAAGCGCTGCGTGCCTTCGCCGCCTCGCCGCCTAGCAAGGCGCCCTAGCCCGTCCACCACCATCAGATCGCTGCGTGCCTTCGCTGCCTCGGTGCTTAGCAAAGCGCCACGTGCCTTCGGCGCCTACAAAAGCGCCGTGTGCCTTCGGCGCTACTACGGCGTTTGCTAAGCGGCGAGGCGGCGAAGGGACGCAGCGGTGTGTGAGGCGGCGAAGGCAAGCAGCGCTTTGCTGGGCGGCGAGGCGGCGAAGGGCCGAAGCGATTGGGGAGGCGGTGAAGGGACAGGGCGCTTTGTTGGGCGGCGAGGGCGAAAGGCACGCAGCGCTTTCTTAGGCGGCGAGGCGGCGAAGGCACGCGCTGCTTTGCTAGGCGCCGAAGGAACACGGCGCTTTGCTAGGCGGCGAGGGCGAGAAGGCACGCAGCGCTTTCTCAGGCGGCGAGGCGGCGAAGGCACGCGCTGCTCTGCCAGGCGGCGAAGGCACGCCGCGGTGTTTGAGGCGGCGAAGGCACGCACGGCTTTGCCAGCCGCCGAAGGCACGCAGCGCTTTGCTAGGCTGCGATGCGGCGAGGCGCCGAACGCAGGCAGTTCCTTGCTGGGCGCCCAAGGAACACGGCGCTTTGCCTGACGGCGACGGCACGCGCAGCTTTGCTAGGCGCCCAAGGCAGACGACGCTTTGCTAGGCAGCGAGGCGGCGAAGGCACAAAGCGATTTGCTCGGCGGTGATTCGCTGCCTCGCACAAGAGCTAACCACTGGGCATGTTGGCTGTCTCACAAACAAGCAGACTGCTGCGTCTCTTCGCTGCCTCGCCAACTAGCAAAGTGCTGCCTCGCTTCGCCTCCACGCCAAAAAGCCATCCGCGATGCCACTGCGCCACCTGGTGCACAAGCAAAGTGCTGCATCTCTTCGCTGCCTCGCACAAGGAGCAAGCACTGTGCATGTTGGCTGTCTCACAAACAAGGAGCCTGCTGAATCTCTTCGCTGCCTTGCCAACAAGCAAACCACTCGATCTGCTCGCCGCCTCGCCAGCATGCAAAGCGCCGCGTCTCTTGGCCGCCTCGCAAACTAAACGCTGCATCTGTTCACTGCCTCGCCAAAAAGCAGAGCGCTGCGTGTATTCGCTGAGTGGCAGAAAGCACAGCACGGCGCCTGTTCGCTGCCTGGCCAACAAGCAAAGCGCTCCATCTCTTCGCTGCCTCGCAAATGAAGGAAGCGCTGCGTGCCTTCGGCGCCTAGCAAAGCAGCGCGTGCCTTCGCTGCCTCGCCGCCTAAGAGAGCGCTGCGTGCCTTCTCGCCCTCGCCGCCTAGCAAAGCGCCGTGTGCCTTCGCCGCCTCCCCAATCGCTTCGTGCCTTCGCCGCCTACCAAAGCGCCTAGCAAAGCGTCCTCAGGCTTCGCTGCCTAGCAAAGCTGCACGTCGGCTCGCCGCCTAGCAAAGCACTGGGTGCCCTCACCGCCTCGCACAGCGCTGAGTGCCTTCGGCGCCTGGCAAAGCGCTGCGTGCCCTCGCCGCTTCGCACAGCGCTGCGTCCTTGGGCGCCTGGCAAAGCGCTGAGTGCCTTCGGCGCCTGGCAAAGCACTGCGTGCCCTCGCCGCCTCGCACAGCGCTGCGTCCTTGGGCGCCTGGCAAAGCGCTGCGTGCCTTCGCCGCCTCGCCGCCTAGCAAGGCGCCCTAGCCCGTCCACCACCATCAGATCGCTGCGTGCCTTCGCTGCCTCGGTGCTTAGCAAAGCGCCACGTGCCTTCGGCGCCTACAAAAGCGCCGTGTGCCTTCGGCGCTACTACGGCGTTTGCTAAGCGGCGAGGCGGCGAAGGGACGCAGCGGTGTGTGAGGCGGCGAAGGCAAGCAGCGCTTTGCTGGGCGGCGAGGCGGCGAAGGGCCGAAGCGATTGGGGAGGCGGTGAAGGGACAGGGCGCTTTGTTGGGCGGCGAGGGCGAAAGGCACGCAGCGCTTTCTTAGGCGGCGAGGCGGCGAAGGCACGCGCTGCTTTGCTAGGCGCCGAAGGAACACGGCGCTTTGCTAGGCGGCGACGGCACGCGCAGCTTTGCTAGGCGGCGAGGCGGTGAAGGGACACGGCGCTTTGCTAGGCGGCGAGGGCGAGAAGGCACGCAGCGCTTTCTCAGGCGGCGAGGCGGCGAAGGCACGCACGGCTTTGCCAGCCGCCGAAGGCACGCAGCGCTTTGCTAGGCTGCGATGCGGCGAGGCTCCGAACGCAGGCAGTTCCTTGCTAGGCGCCCAAGGAACACGGCGCTTTGCCTGACGGCGACGGCACGCGCAGCTTTGCTAGGCGCCCAAGGCAGACGACGCTTTGCTAGGCAGCGAGGCGGCGAACGCACAAAGCCATTTGCTCGGCGGTCATTCGCTGCCTCGCACAAGAGCTAACCACTGGGCATGTTGGCTGTCTCACAAACAAGCAGACTGCTGCGTCTCTTCGCTGCCTCGCCAACTAGCAAAGTGCTGCCTCGCTTCGCCTCCACGCCAAAAAGCCATCCGCGATGCCACTGCGCCACCTGGTGCACAAGCAAAGTGCTGCATCTCTTCGCTGCCTCGCACAAGGAGCAAGCACTGTGCATGTTGGCTGTCTCACAAACAAGGAGCCTGCTGAATCTCTTCGCTGCCTTGCCAACAAGCAAACCGCTGCATCTCTTCGCTGCCTCACCAACAAGCAAACCACTCGATCTGCTCGCCGCCTCGCCAGCATGCAAAGCGCCGCGTCTCTTGGCCGCCTCGCAAACTAAACGCTGCATCTGTTCACTGCCTCGCCAAAAAGCAGAGCGCTGCGTCTATTCGCTGAGTGGCAGAAAGCACAGCACGGCGCCTGTTCGCTGCCTGGCCAACAAGCAAAGCGCTCCATCTCTTCGCTGCCTCGCAAACGAAGGAAGCGCTGCGTGCCTTCGGCGCCTAGCAAAGCAGCGCGTGCCTTCGCTGCCTCGCCGCCTAAGAGAGCGCTGCGTGCCTTCTCGCCCTCGCCGCCTAGCAAAGCGCCGTGTGCCTTCGCCGCCTCCCCAATCGCTTCGTGCCTTCGCCGCCTAGCAAAGCGCCTAGCAAAGCGTCCTCAGCCTTCGCTGCCTAGCAAAGCTCCACGTCGGCTCGCCGCCTAGCAAAGCACTGTGTGCCCTCACCGCCTCGCACAGCGCTGCGTGCCTTCGGCGCCTGGCAAAGCGCTGAGTGCCTTCGGCGCCTGCCAAAGCGCTGCGTGCCCTCGCCGCCTCGCACAGCGCTGCGTCCTTGGGCGCCTGGCAAAGCGCTGAGTGCCTTCGGCGCCTGCCAAAGCACTGCGTGCCCTCGCCGCCTCGCACAGCGCTGCGTCCTTGGGCGCCTGGCAAAGCGCTGCGTGCCTTCGCCGCCTCGCCGCCTAGCAAGGCGCCCTAGCCCGTCCACCACCATCAGATCGCTGCGTGCCTTCGCTGCCTCGGTGCTTAGCAAAGCGCCACGTGCCTTCGGCGCCTACAAAAGCGCCGTGTGCCTTCGGCGCTACTACGGCGTTTGCTAAGCGGCGAGGCGGCGAAGGGACGCAGCGGTGTGTGAGGCGGCGAAGGCAAGCAGCGCTTTGCTGGGCGGCGAGGCGGCGAAGGGCCGAAGCGATTGGGGAGGCGGTGAAGGGACAGGGCGCTTTGTTGGGCGGCGAGGGCGAAAGGCACGCAGCGCTTTCTTAGGCGGCGAGGCGGCGAAGGCACGCGCTGCTTTGCTAGGCGCCGAAGGAACACGGCGCTTTGCTAGGCGGCGAGGGCGAGAAGGCACGCAGCGCTTTCTCAGGCGGCGAGGAGGCGAAGGCACGCGCTGCTCTGCCAGGCGGCGAAGGCACGCCGCGGTGTTTGAGGCGGCGAAGGCACGCACGGCTTTGCCAGCCGCCGAAGGCACGCAGCGCTTTGCTAGGCTGCGATGCGGTGAGGCGCCGAACGCAGGCAGTTCCTTGCTAGGCGCCCAAGGAACACGGCGCTTTGCTTGACGGCGACGGCACGCGCAGCTTTGCTAGGCGCCCAAGGCAGACGACGCTTTGCTAGGCAGCGAGGCGGCGAACGCACAAAGCCATTTGCTCGGCGGTCATTCGCTGCCTCGCACAAGAGCTAACCACTGGGCATGTTGGCTGTCTCACAAACAAGCAGACTGCTGCGTCTCTTTGCTGCCTCGCCAACTAGCAAAGTGCTGCCTCGCTTCGCCTCCACGCCAAAAAGCCATCCGCGATGCCACTGCGCCACCTGGTGCACAAGCAAAGTGCTGCATCTCTTCGCTGCCTCGCACAAGGAGCAAGCACTGTGCATGTTGGCTGTCTCACAAACAAGGAGCCTGCTGAATCTCTTCGCTGCCTTGCCAACAAGCAAACCGCTGCATCTCTTCGCTGCCTCACCAACAAGCAAACCACTCGATCTGCTCGCCGCCTCGCCAGCATGCAAAGCGCCGCGTCTCTTGGCCGCCTCGCAAACTAAACGCTGCATCTGTTCACTGCCTCGCCAAAAAGCAGAGCGCTGCGTGTATTCGCTGAGTGGCAGAAAGCACAGCACGGCGCCTGTTCGCTGCCTGGCCAACAAGCAAAGCGCTCCATCTCTTCGCTGCCTCGCAAACGAAGGAAGCGCTGCGTGCCTTCGGCGCCTAGCAAAGCAGCGCGTGCCTTCGCTGCCTCGCCGCCTAAGAGAGCGCTGCGTGCCTTCTCGCCCTCGCCGCCTAGCAAAGCGCCGTGTGCCTTCGCCGCCTCCCCAATCGCTTCGTGCCTTCGCCGCCTACCAAAGCGCCTAGCAAAGCGTCCTCAGCCTTCGCTGCCTAGCAAAGCTCCACGTCGGCTCGCCGCCTAGCAAAGCACTGTGTGCCCTCACCGCCTCGCACAGCGCTGCGTGCCTTCGGCGCCTGGCAAAGCGCTGAGTGCCTTCGGCGCCTGCCAAAGCACTGTGTGCCCTCGCCGCCTCGCACAGCGCTGCGTGCCTTCGGCGCCTGGCAAAGCGCTGCGTGCCCTCGCCGCCTCGCACAGCGCTGCGTCCTTGGGCGCCTGGCAAAGCGCTGCGTGCCTTCGCCGCCTCGCCGCCTAGCAAGGCGCCCTAGCCCGTCCACCACCATCAGATCGCTGCGTGCCTTCGCTGCCTCGGTGCTTAGCAAAGCGCCACGTGCCTTCGGCGCCTACAAAAGCGCCGTGTGCCTTCGGCGCTACTACGGCGTTTGCTAAGCGGCGAGGCGGCGAAGGGACGCAGCGGTGTGTGAGGCGGCGAAGGCAAGCAGCGCTTTGCTGGGCGGCGAGGCGGCGAAGGGCCGAAGCGATTGGGGAGGCGGTGAAGGGACAGGGCGCTTTGTTGGGCGGCGAGGGCGAAAGGCACGCAGCGCTTTCTTAGGCGGCGAGGCGGCGAAGGCACGCGCTGCTTTGCTAGGCGCCGAAGGAACACGGCGCTTTGCTAGGCGGCGAGGGCGAGAAGGCACGCAGCGCTTTCTCAGGCGGCGAGGCGGCGAAGGCACGCGCTGCTCTGCCAGGCGGCGAAGGCACGCCGCGGTGTTTGAGGCGGCGAAGGCACGCACGGCTTTGCCAGCCGCCGAAGGCACGCAGCGCTTTGCTAGGCTGCGATGCGGCGAGGCGCCGAACGCAGGCAGTTCCTTGCTGGGCGCCCAAGGAACACGGCGCTTTGCCTGACGGCGACGGCACGCGCAGCTTTGCTAGGCGCCCAAGGCAGACGACGCTTTGCTAGGCAGCGAGGCGGCGAAGGCACAAAGCGATTTGCTCGGCGGTGATTCGCTGCCTCGCACAAGAGCTAACCACTGGGCATGTTGGCTGTCTCACAAACAAGCAGACTGCTGCGTCTCTTCGCTGCCTCGCCAACTAGCAAAGTGCTGCCTCGCTTCGCCTCCACGCCAAAAAGCCATCCGCGATGCCACTGCGCCACCTGGTGCACAAGCAAAGTGCTGCATCTCTTCGCTGCCTCGCACAAGGAGCAAGCACTGTGCATGTTGGCTGTCTCACAAACAAGGAGCCTGCTGAATCTCTTCGCTGCCTTGCCAACAAGCAAACCGCTGCATCTCTTCGCTGCCTCACCAACAAGCAAACCAGTCGATCTGCTCGCCGCCTCGCCAGCATGCAAAGCGCCGCGTCTCTTGGCCGCCTCGCAAACTAAACGCTGCATCTGTTCACTGCCTCGCCAAAAAGCAGAGCGCTGCGTGTATTCGCTGAGTGGCAGAAAGCACAGCACGGCGCCTGTTCGCTGCCTGGCCAACAAGCAAAGCGCTCCATCTCTTCGCTGCCTCGCAAACGAAGGAAGCGCTGCGTGCCTTCGGCGCCTAGCAAAGCAGCGCGTGCCTTCGCTGCCTCGCCGCCTAAGAGAGCGCTGCGTGCCTTCTCGCCCTCGCCGCCTAGCAAAGCGCCGTGTGCCTTCGCCGCCTCCCCAATGGCTTCGTGCCTTCGCCGCCTAGCAAAGCGCCTAGCAAAGCGTCCTCAGCCTTCGCTGCCTAGCAAAGCTCCACGTCGGCTCGCCGCCTAGCAAAGCACTGTGTGCCCTCACCGCCTCGCACAGCGCTGCGTCCTTGGGCGCCTGGCAAAGCGCTGAGTGCCTTCGGCGCCTGGCAAAGCACTGCGTGCCCTCGCCGCCTCGCACAGCGCTGCGTCCTTGGGCGCCTGGCAAAGCGCTGCGTGCCTTCGCCGCCTCGCCGCCTAGCAAGGCGCCCTAGCCCGTCCACCACGATCAGATCGCTGCGTGCCTTCGCTGCCTCGGTGCTTAGCAAAGCGCCACGTGCCTTCGGCGCCTACAAAAGCGCCGTGTGCCTTCGGCGCTACTACGGCGTTTGCTAAGCGGCGAGGCGGCGAAGGGACGCAGCGGTGTGTGAGGCGGCGAAGGCAAGCAGCGCTTTGCTGGGCGGCGAGGCGGCGAAGGGCCGAAGCGATTGGGGAGGCGGTGAAGGGACAGGGCGCTTTGTTGGGCGGCGAGGGCGAAAGGGACGCAGCGCTTTCTTAGGCGGCGAGGCGGCGAAGGCACGCGCTGCTTTGCTAGGTGCCGAAGGAACACGGCGCTTTGCTAGGCGGCGACGGCACGCGCAGCTTTGCTAGGCGGCGAGGCGGTGAAGGGACACGGCGCTTTGCTAGGCGGCGAGGGCGAGAAGGCACGCAGCGCTTTCTCAGGCGGCGAGGCGGCGAAGGCACGCGCTGCTCTGCCAGGCGGCGAAGGCACGCCGCGGTGTGTGAGGCGGCGAAGGCACGCACGGCTTTGCCAGCCGCCGAAGGCACGCAGCGCTTTGCTAGGCTGCGATGCGGCGAGGCGCCGAACGCAGGCAGTTCCTTGCTGGGCGCCCAAGGAACACGGCGCTTTGCTTGACGGCGACGGCACGCGCAGCTTTGCTAGGCGCCCAAGGCAGACGACGCTTTGCTAGGCAGCGAGGCGGCGAACGCACAAAGCCATTTGCTCGGCGGTCATTCGCTGCCTCGCACAAGAGCTAACCACTGGGCATGTTGGCTGTCTCACAAACAAGCAGACTGCTGCGTCTCTTCGCTGCCTCGCCAACTAGCAAAGTGCTGCCTCGCTTCGCCTCCACGCCAAAAAGCCATCCGCGATGCCACTGCGCCACCTGCTGCACAAGCAAAGTGCTGCATCTCTTCGCTGCCTCGCACAAGGAGCAAGCACTGTGCATGTTGGCTGTCTCACAAACAAGGAGCCTGCTGAATCTCTTCGCTGCCTTGCCAACAAGCAAACCGCTGCATCTCTTCGCTGCCTCACCAACAAGCAAAGCACTCGATCTGCTCGCCGCCTCGCCAGCATGCAAAGCGCCGCGTCTCTTGGCCGCCTCGCAAACTAAACGCTGCATCTGTTCACTGCCTCGCCAAAAAGCAGAGCGCTGCGTGTATTCGCTGAGTGGCAGAAAGCACAGCACGGCGCCTGTTCACTGCCTGGCCAACAAGCAAAGCGCTCCATCTCTTCGCTGCCTCGCAAACGAAGGAAGCGCTGCGTGCCTTCGGCGCCTAGCAAAGCAGCGCGTGCCTTCGCTGCCTCGCCGCCTAAGAGAGCGCTGCGTGCCTTCTCGCCCTCGCCGCCTAGCAAAGCGCCGTGTGCCTTCGCCGCCTCCCCAATCGCTTCGTGCCTTCGCCGCCTAGCAAAGCGCCTAGCAAAGCGTCCTCAGCCTTCGCTGCCTAGCAAAGCTCCACGTCGGCTCGCCGCCTAGCAAAGCACTGTGTGCCCTCACCGCCTCGCACAGCGCTGCGTGCCTTCGGCGCCTGGCAAAGCGCTGAGTGCCTTCGGCGCCTGCCAAAGCGCTGCGTGCCCTCGCCGCCTCGCACAGCGCTGCGTCCTTGGGCGCCTGGCAAAGCGCTGAGTGCCTTCGGCGCCTGCCAAAGCACTGCGTGCCCTCGCCGCCTCGCACAGCGCTGCGTCCTTGGGCGCCTGGCAAAGCGCTGCGTGCCTTCGCCGCCTCGCCGCCTAGCAAGGCGCCCTAGCCCGTCCACCACGATCAGATCGCTGCGTGCCTTCGCTGCCTCGGTGCTTAGCAAAGCGCCGTGTGCCTTCGGCGCTACTACGGCGTTTGCTAAGCAGCGAGGCGGCGAAGGGACGCAGCGGTGTGTGAGGCGGCGAAGGCAAGCAGCGCTTTGCTGGGCGGCGAGGCGGCGAAGGGCCGAAGCGATTGGGGAGGCGGTGAAGGGACAGGGCTCTTTGTTGGGCAGCGAGGGCGAAAGGGATGCAGCGCTTTCTTAGGCGGCGAGACGGCGAAGGCACGCGCTGCTTTGCTAGGCGCCGAAGGAACACGGCGCTTTGCTAGGCGGCGACGGCACGCGCAGCTTTGCTAGGCGGCGAGGCGGTGAAGGGACACGGCGCTTTGCTAGGCGGCGAGGGCGAGAAGGCACGCAGCGCTTTCTCAGGCGGCGAGGCGGCGAAGGCACGCGCTGCTCTGCCAGGCGGCGAAGGCACGCCGCGGTGTTTGAGGCGGCGAAGGCACGCACGGCTTTGCCAGCCGCCGAAGGCACGCAGCGCTTTGCTAGGCTGCGATGCGGCGAGGCGCCGAACGCAGGCAGTTCCTTGCTAGGCGCCCAAGGAACACGGCGCTTTGCTTGACGGCGACGGCACGCGCAGCTTTGCTAGGCGCCCAAGGCAGACGACGCTTTGCTAGGCAGCGAGGCGGCGAACGCACAAAGCCATTTGCTCGGCGGTCATTCGCTGCCTCGCACAAGAGCTAACCACTGGGCATGTTGGCTGTCTCACAAACAAGCAGACTGCTGCGTCTCTTCGCTGCCTCGCCAACTAGCAAAGTGCTGCCTCGCTTCGCCTCCACGCCAAAAAGCCATCCGCGATGCCACTGCGCCACCTGCTGCACAAGCAAAGTGCTGCATCTCTTCGCTGCCTCGCACAAGGAGCAAGCACTGTGCATGTTGGCTGTCTCACAAACAAGGAGCCTGCTGAATCTCTTCGCTGCCTCACCAACAAGCAAACCACTCGATCTGCTCGCCGCCTCGCCAGCATGCAAAGCGCCGCGTCTCTTGGCCGCCTCGCAAACTAAACGCTGCATCTGTTCACTGCCTCGCCAAAAAGCAGAGCGCTGCGTCTATTCGCTGAGTGGCAGAAAGCACAGCACGGCGCCTGTTCGCTGCCTGGCCAACAAGCAAAGCGCTCCATCTCTTCGCTGCCTCGCAAACGAAGGAAGCGCTGCGTGCCTTCGGCGCCTAGCAAAGCAGCGCGTGCCTTCGCTGCCTCGCCGCCTAAGAGAGCGCTGCGTGCCTTCTCGCCCTCGCCGCCTAGCAAAGCGCCGTGTGCCTTCGCCGCCTCCCCAATCGCTTCGTGCCTTCGCCGCCTAGCAAAGCGCCTAGCAAAGCGTCCTCAGCCTTCGCTGCCTAGCAAAGCTCCACGTCGGCTCGCCGCCTAGCAAAGCACTGTGTGCCCTCACCGCCTCGCACAGCGCTGCGTGCCTTCGGCGCCTGGCAAAGCGCTGAGTGCCTTCGGCGCCTGCCAAAGCACTGCGTGCCCTCGCCGCCTCGCACAGCGCTGCGTCCTTGGGCGCCTGGCAAAGCGCTGCGTGCCTTCGCCGCCTCGCCGCCTAGCAAGGCGCCCTAGCCCGTCCACCACCATCAGATCGCTGCGTGCCTTCGCTGCCTCGGTGCTTAGCAAAGCGCCACGTGCCTTCGGCGCCTACAAAAGCGCCGTGTGCCTTCGGCGCTACTACGGCGTTTGCTAAGCGGCGAGGCGGCGAAGGGACGCAGCGGTGTGTGAGGCGGCGAAGGCAAGCAGCGCTTTGCTGGGCGGCGAGGCGGCGAAGGGCCGAAGCGATTGGGGAGGCGGTGAAGGGACAGGGCGCTTTGTTGGGCGGCGAGGGCGAAAGGCACGCAGCGCTTTCTTAGGCGGCGAGGCGGCGAAGGCACGCGCTGCTTTGCTAGGCGCCGAAGGAACACGGCGCTTTGCTAGGCGGCGACGGCACGCGCAGCTTTGCTAGGCGGCGAGGCGGTGAAGGGACACGGCGCTTTGCTAGGCGGCGAGGGCGAGAAGGCACGCAGCGCTTTCTCAGGCGGCGAGGCGGCGAAGGCACGCACGGCTTTGCCAGCCGCCGAAGGCACGCAGCGCTTTGCTAGGCTGCGATGCGGCGAGGCTCCGAACGCAGGCAGTTCCTTGCTGGGCGCCCAAGGAACACGGCGCTTTGCCTGACGGCGACGGCACGCGCAGCTTTGCTAGGCGCCCAAGGCAGACGACGCTTTGCTAGGCAGCGAGGCGGCGAAGGCACAAAGCCATTTGCTCGGCGGTCATTCGCTGCCTCGCACAAGAGCTAACCACTGGGCATGTTGGCTGTCTCACAAACAAGCAGCCTGCTGCGTCTCTTCGCTGCCTCGCCAACTAGCAAAGTGCTGCCTCGCTTCGCCTCCACGCCAAAAAGCCATCCGCGATGCCACTGCGCCACCTGGTGCACAAGCAAAGTGCTGCATCTCTTCGCTGCCTCGCACAAGGAGCAAGCACTGTGCATGTTGGCTGTCTCACAAACAAGGAGCCTGCTGAATCTCTTCGCTGCCTTGCCAACAAGCAAACCGCTGCATCTCTTCGCTGCCTCACCAACAAGCAAACCAGTCGATCTGCTCGCCGCCTCGCCAGCATGCAAAGCGCCGCGTCTCTTGGCCGCCTCGCAAACTAAACGCTGCATCTGTTCACTGCCTCGCCAAAAAGCAGAGCGCTGCGTCTATTCGCTGAGTGGCAGAAAGCACAGCACGGCGCCTGTTCGCTGCCTGGCCAACAAGCAAAGCGCTCCATCTCTTCGCTGCCTCGCAAACGAAGGAAGCGCTGCGTGCCTTCGGCGCTAGCAAAGCAGCGCGTGCCTTCGCTGCCTCGCCGCCTAAGAGAGCGCTGCGTGCCTTCTCGCCCTCGCCGCCTAGCAAAGCGCCGTGTGCCTTCGCCGCCTCCCCAATGGCTTCGTGCCTTCGCCGCCTAGCAAAGCGCCTAGCAAAGCGTCCTCAGCCTTCGCTGCCTAGCAAAGCTCCACGTCGGCTCGCCGCCTAGCAAAGCACTGTGTGCCCTCACCGCCTCGCACAGCGCTGCGTCCTTGGGCGCCTGGCAAAGCGCTGAGTGCCTTCGGCGCCTGGCAAAGCACTGCGTGCCCTCGCCGCCTCGCACAGCGCTGCGTCCTTGGGCGCCTGGCAAAGCGCTGCGTGCCTTCGCCGCCTCGCCGCCTAGCAAGGCGCCCTAGCCCGTCCACCACCATCAGATCGCTGCGTGCCTTCGCTGCCTCGGTGCTTAGCAAAGCGCCACGTGCCTTCGGCGCCTACAAAAGCGCCGTGTGCCTTCGGCGCTACTACGGCGTTTGCTAAGCGGCGAGGCGGCGAAGGGACGCAGCGGTGTGTGAGGCGGCGAAGGCAAGCAGCGCTTTGCTGGGCGGCGAGGCGGCGAAGGGCCGAAGCGATTGGGGAGGCGGTGAAGGGACAGGGCGCTTTGTTGGGCGGCGAGGGCGAAAGGGACGCAGCGCTTTCTTAGGCGGCGAGGCGGCGAAGGCACGCGCTGCTTTGCTAGGCGCCGAAGGAACACGGCGCTTTGCTAGGCGGCGACGGCACGCGCAGCTTTGCTAGGCGGCGAGGCGGTGAAGGGACACGGCGCTTTGCTAGGCGGCGAGGGCGAGAAGGCACGCAGCGCTTTCTCAGGCGGCGAGGCGGCGAAGGCACGCGCTGCTCTGCCAGGCGGCGAAGGCACGCTGCGGTGTGTGAGGCGGCGAAGGCACGCACGGCTTTGCCAGCCGCCGAAGGCACGCAGCGCTTTGCTAGGCTGCGATGCGGCGAGGCGCCGAACGCAGGCAGTTCCTTGCTGGGCGCCCAAGGAACACGGCGCTTTGCCTGACGGCGACGGCACGCGCAGCTTTGCTAGGCGCCCAAGGCAGACGACGCTTTGCTAGGCAGCGAGGCGGCGAAGGCACAAAGCCATTTGCTCGGCGGTCATTCGCTGCCTCGCACAAGAGCTAACCACTGTGCATGTTGGCTGTCTCACAAACAAGCAGACTGCTGCGTCTCTTCGCTGCCTCGCCAACTAGCAAAGTGCTGCCTCGCTTCGCCTCCACGCCAAAAAGCCATCCGCGATGCCACTGCGCCACCTGGTGCACAAGCAAAGTGCTGCATCTCTTCGCTGCCTCGCACAAGGAGCAAGCACTGTGCATGTTGGCTGTCTCACAAACAAGGAGCCTGCTGAATCTCTTCGCTGCCTTGCCAACAAGCAAACCGCTGCATCTCTTCGCTGCCTCACCAACAAGCAAAGCACTCGATCTGCTCGCCGCCTCGCCAGCATGCAAAGCGCCGCGTCTCTTGGCCGCCTCGCAAACTAAACGCTGCATCTGTTCACTGCCTCGCCAAAAAGCAGAGCGCTGCGTGTATTCGCTGAGTGGCAGAAAGCACAGCACGGCGCCTGTTCACTGCCTGGCCAACAAGCAAAGCGCTCCATCTCTTCGCTGCCTCGCAAACGAAGGAAGCGCTGCGTGCCTTCGGCGCCTAGCAAAGCAGCGCGTGCCTTCGCTGCCTCGCCGCCTAAGAGAGCGCTGCGTGCCTTCTCGCCCTCGCCGCCTAGCAAAGCGCCGTGTGCCTTCGCCGCCTCCCCAATCGCTTCGTGCCTTCGCCGCCTAGCAAAGCGCCTAGCAAAGCGTCCTCAGCCTTCGCTGCCTAGCAAAGCTCCACGTCGGCTCGCCGCCTAGCAAAGCACTGTGTGCCCTCACCGCCTCGCACAGCGCTGCGTGCCTTCGGCGCCTGGCAAAGCGCTGAGTGCCTTCGGCGCCTGCCAAAGCGCTGCGTGCCCTCGCCGCCTCGCACAGCGCTGCGTCCTTGGGCGCCTGGCAAAGCGCTGAGTGCCTTCGGCGCCTGCCAAAGCACTGCGTGCCCTCGCCGCCTCGCACAGCGCTGCGTCCTTGGGCGCCTGGCAAAGCGCTGCGTGCCTTCGCCGCCTCGCCGCCTAGCAAGGCGCCCTAGCCCGTCCACCACGATCAGATCGCTGCGTGCCTTCGCTGCCTCGGTGCTTAGCAAAGCGCCGTGTGCCTTCGGCGCTACTACGGCGTTTGCTAAGCAGCGAGGCGGCGAAGGGACGCAGCGGTGTGTGAGGCGGCGAAGGCAAGCAGCGCTTTGCTGGGCGGCGAGGCGGCGAAGGGCCGAAGCGATTGGGGAGGCGGTGAAGGGACAGGGCTCTTTGTTGGGCAGCGAGGGCGAAAGGGATGCAGCGCTTTCTTAGGCGGCGAGACGGCGAAGGCACGCGCTGCTTTGCTAGGCGCCGAAGGAACACGGCGCTTTGCTAGGCGGCGACGGCACGCGCAGCTTTGCTAGGCGGCGAGGCGGTGAAGGGACACGGCGCTTTGCTAGGCGGCGAGGGCGAGAAGGCACGCAGCGCTTTCTCAGGCGGCGAGGCGGCGAAGGCACGCGCTGCTCTGCCAGGCGGCGAAGGCACGCCGCGGTGTTTGAGGCGGCGAAGGCACGCACGGCTTTGCCAGCCGCCGAAGGCACGCAGCGCTTTGCTAGGCTGCGATGCGGCGAGGCGCCGAACGCAGGCAGTTCCTTGCTAGGCGCCCAAGGAACACGGCGCTTTGCTTGACGGCGACGGCACGCGCAGCTTTGCTAGGCGCCCAAGGCAGACGACGCTTTGCTAGGCAGCGAGGCGGCGAAGGCACAAAGCCATTTGCTCGGCGGTCATTCGCTGCCTCGCACAAGAGCTAACCACTGGGCATGTTGGCTGTCTCACAAACAAGCAGACTGCTGCGTCTCTTCGCTGCCTCGCCAACTAGCAAAGTGCTGCCTCGCTTCGCCTCCACGCCAAAAAGCCATCCGCGATGCCACTGCGCCACCTGCTGCACAAGCAAAGTGCTGCATCTCTTCGCTGCCTCGCACAAGGAGCAAGCACTGTGCATGTTGGCTGTCTCACAAACAAGGAGCCTGCTGAATCTCTTCGCTGCCTCACCAACAAGCAAACCACTCGATCTGCTCGCCGCCTCGCCAGCATGCAAAGCGCCGCGTCTCTTGGCCGCCTCGCAAACTAAACGCTGCATCTGTTCACTGCCTCGCCAAAAAGCAGAGCGCTGCGTGTATTCGCTGAGTGGCAGAAAGCACAGCACGGCGCCTGTTCGCTGCCTGGCCAACAAGCAAAGCGCTCCATCTCTTCGCTGCCTCGCAAACGAAGGAAGCGCTGCGTGCCTTCGGCGCCTAGCAAAGCAGCGCGTGCCTTCGCTGCCTCGCCGCCTAAGAGAGCGCTGCGTGCCTTCTCGCCCTCGCCGCCTAGCAAAGCGCCGTGTGCCTTCGCCGCCTCCCCAATCGCTTCGTGCCTTCGCCGCCTAGCAAAGCGCCTAGCAAAGCGTCCTCAGCCTTCGCTGCCTAGCAAAGCTCCACGTCGGCTCGCCGCCTAGCAAAGCACTGTGTGCCCTCACCGCCTCGCACAGCGCTGCGTGCCTTCGGCGCCTGGCAAAGCGCTGAGTGCCTTCGGCGCCTGCCAAAGCGCTGCGTGCCCTCGCCGCCTCGCACAGCGCTGCGTCCTTGGGCGCCTGGCAAAGCGCTGCGTGCCTTCGCCGCCTCGCCGCCTAGCAAGGCGCCCTAGCCCGTCCACCACCATCAGATCGCTGCGTGCCTTCGCTGCCTCGGTGCTTAGCAAAGCGCCACGTGCCTTCGGCGCCTACAAAAGCGCCGTGTGCCTTCGGCGCTACTACGGCGTTTGCTAAGCGGCGAGGCGGCGAAGGGACGCAGCGGTGTGTGAGGCGGCGAAGGCAAGCAGCGCTTTGCTGGGCGGCGAGGCGGCGAAGGGCCGAAGCGATTGGGGAGGCGGTGAAGGGACAGGGCGCTTTGTTGGGCGGCGAGGGCGAAAGGCACGCAGCGCTTTCTTAGGCGGCGAGGCGGCGAAGGCACGCGCTGCTTTGCTAGGCGCCGAAGGAACACGGCGCTTTGCTAGGCGGCGACGGCACGCGCAGCTTTGCTAGGCGGCGAGGCGGTGAAGGGACACGGCGCTTTGCTAGGCGGCGAGGGCGAGAAGGCACGCAGCGCTTTCTCAGGCGGCGAGGCGGCGAAGGCACGCACGGCTTTGCCAGCCGCCGAAGGCACGCAGCGCTTTGCTAGGCTGCGATGCGGCGAGGCGCCGAACGCAGGCAGTTCCTTGCTGGGCGCCCAAGGAACACGGCGCTTTGCCTGACGGCGACGGCACGCGCAGCTTTGCTAGGCGCCCAAGGCAGACGACGCTTTGCTAGGCAGCGAGGCGGCGAAGGCACAAAGCCATTTGCTCGGCGGTCATTCGCTGCCTCGCACAAGAGCTAACCACTGGGCATGTTGGCTGTCTCACAAACAAGCAGACTGCTGCGTCTCTTTGCTGCCTCGCCAACTAGCAAAGTGCTGCCTCGCTTCGCCTCCACGCCAAAAAGCCATCCGCGATGCCACTGCGCCACCTGGTGCACAAGCAAAGTGCTGCATCTCTTCGCTGCCTCGCACAAGGAGCAAGCACTGTGCATGTTGGCTGTCTCACAAACAAGGAGCCTGCTGAATCTCTTCGCTGCCTTGCCAACAAGCAAACCGCTGCATCTCTTCGCTGCCTCACCAACAAGCAAACCACTCGATCTGCTCGCCGCCTCGCCAGCATGCAAAGCGCCGCGTCTCTTGGCCGCCTCGCAAACTAAACGCTGCATCTGTTCACTGCCTCGCCAAAAAGCAGAGCGCTGCGTCTATTCGCTGAGTGGCAGAAAGCACAGCACGGCGCCTGTTCGCTGCCTGGCCAACAAGCAAAGCGCTCCATCTCTTCGCTGCCTCGCAAACGAAGGAAGCGCTGCGTGCCTTCGGCGCCTAGCAAAGCAGCGCGTGCCTTCGCTGCCTCGCCGCCTAAGAGAGCGCTGCGTGCCTTCTCGCCCTCGCCGCCTAGCAAAGCGCCGTGTGCCTTCGCCGCCTCCCCAATCGCTTCGTGCCTTCGCCGCCTACCAAAGCGCCTAGCAAAGCGTCCTCAGCCTTCGCTGCCTAGCAAAGCTCCACGTCGGCTCGCCGCCTAGCAAAGCACTGTGTGCCCTCACCGCCTCGCACAGCGCTGCGTGCCTTCGGCGCCTGGCAAAGCGCTGAGTGCCTTCGGCGCCTGCCAAAGCGCTGCGTGCCCTCGCCGCCTCGCACAGCGCTGCGTCCTTGGGCGCCTGGCAAAGCGCTGAGTGCCTTCGGCGCCTGCCAAAGCACTGCGTGCCCTCGCCGCCTCGCACAGCGCTGCGTCCTTGGGCGCCTGGCAAAGCGCTGCGTGCCTTCGCCGCCTCGCCGCCTAGCAAGGCGCCCTAGCCCGTCCACCACCATCAGATCGCTGCGTGCCTTCGCTGCCTCGGTGCTTAGCAAAGCGCCACGTGCCTTCGGCGCCTACAAAAGCGCCGTGTGCCTTCGGCGCTACTACGGCGTTTGCTAAGCGGCGAGGCGGCGAAGGGACGCAGCGGTGTGTGAGGCGGCGAAGGCAAGCAGCGCTTTGCTGGGCGGCGAGGCGGCGAAGGGCCGAAGCGATTGGGGAGGCGGTGAAGGGACACGGCGCTTTGTTGGGCGGCGAGGGCGAAAGGCACGCAGCGCTTTCTTAGGCGGCGAGGCGGCGAAGGCACGCGCTGCTTTGCTAGGCGCCGAAGGAACACGGCGCTTTGCTAGGCGGCGACGGCACGCGCAGCTTTGCTAGGCAGCGAGGCGGTGAAGGGACACGGCGCTTTGCTAGGCGGCGAGGGCGAGAAGGCACGCAGAGCTTTCTCAGGCGGCCAGGCGGCGAAGGCACGCACGGCTTTGCCAGCCGCCGAAGGCACGCAGCGCTTTGCTAGGCTGCGATGCGGCGAGGCGCCGAACGCAGGCAGTTCCTTGCTAGGCGCCCAAGGAACACGGCGCTTTGCCTGACGGCGACGGCACGCGCAGCTTTGCTAGGCGCCCAAGGCAGACGACGCTTTGCTAGGCAGCGAGGCGGCGAACGCACAAAGCCATTTGCTCGGCGGTCATTCGCTGCCTCGCACAAGAGCTAACCACTGGGCATGTTGGCTGTCTCACAAACAAGCAGACTGCTGCGTCTCTTCGCTGCCTCGCCAACTAGCAAAGTGCTGCCTCGCTTCGCCTCCACGCCAAAAAGCCATCCGCGATGCCACTGCGCCACCTGCTGCACAAGCAAAGTGCTGCATCTCTTCGCTGCCTCGCACAAGGAGCAAGCACTGTGCATGTTGGCTGTCTCACAAACAAGGAGCCTGCTGAATCTCTTCGCTGCCTCACCAACAAGCAAACCACTCGATCTGCTCGCCGCCTCGCCAGCATGCAAAGCGCCGCGTCTCTTGGCCGCCTCGCAAACTAAACGCTGCATCTGTTCACTGCCTCGCCAAAAAGCAGAGCGCTGCGTCTATTCGCTGAGTGGCAGAAAGCACAGCACGGCGCCTGTTCGCTGCCTGGCCAACAAGCAAAGCGCTCCATCTCTTCGCTGCCTCGCAAACGAAGGAAGCGCTGCGTGCCTTCGGCGCTAGCAAAGCAGCGCGTGCCTTCGCTGCCTCGCCGCCTAAGAGAGCGCTGCGTGCCTTCTCGCCCTCGCCGCCTAGCAAAGCGCCGTGTGCCTTCGCCGCCTCCCCAATGGCTTCGTGCCTTCGCCGCCTAGCAAAGCGCCTAGCAAAGCGTCCTCAGCCTTCGCTGCCTAGCAAAGCTCCACGTCGGCTCGCCGCCTAGCAAAGCACTGTGTGCCCTCACCGCCTCGCACAGCGCTGCGTCCTTGGGCGCCTGGCAAAGCGCTGAGTGCCTTCGGCGCCTGGCAAAGCACTGCGTGCCCTCGCCGCCTCGCACAGCGCTGCGTCCTTGGGCGCCTGGCAAAGCGCTGCGTGCCTTCGCCGCCTCGCCGCCTAGCAAGGCGCCCTAGCCCGTCCACCACCATCAGATCGCTGCGTGCCTTCGCTGCCTCGGTGCTTAGCAAAGCGCCACGTGCCTTCGGCGCCTACAAAAGCGCCGTGTGCCTTCGGCGCTACTACGGCGTTTGCTAAGCGGCGAGGCGGCGAAGGGACGCAGCGGTGTGTGAGGCGGCGAAGGCAAGCAGCGCTTTGCTGGGCGGCGAGGCGGCGAAGGGCCGAAGCGATTGGGGAGGCGGTGAAGGGACAGGGCGCTTTGTTGGGCGGCGAGGGCGAAAGGGACGCAGCGCTTTCTTAGGCGGCGAGGCGGCGAAGGCACGCGCTGCTTTGCTAGGCGCCGAAGGAACACGGCGCTTTGCTAGGCGGCGACGGCACGCGCAGCTTTGCTAGGCGGCGAGGCGGTGAAGGGACACGGCGCTTTGCTAGGCGGCGAGGGCGAGAAGGCACGCAGCGCTTTCTCAGGCGGCGAGGCGGCGAAGGCACGCGCTGCTCTGCCAGGCGGCGAAGGCACGCCGCGGTGTGTGAGGCGGCGAAGGCACGCACGGCTTTGCCAGCCGCCGAAGGCACGCAGCGCTTTGCTAGGCTGCGATGCGGCGAGGCGCCGAACGCAGGCAGTTCCTTGCTGGGCGCCCAAGGAACACGGCGCTTTGCCTGACGGCGACGGCACGCGCAGCTTTGCTAGGCGCCCAAGGCAGACGACGCTTTGCTAGGCAGCGAGGCGGCGAAGGCACAAAGCCATTTGCTCGGCGGTCATTCGCTGCCTCGCACAAGAGCTAACCACTGTGCATGTTGGCTGTCTCACAAACAAGCAGACTGCTGCGTCTCTTCGCTGCCTCGCCAACTAGCAAAGTGCTGCCTCGCTTCGCCTCCACGCCAAAAAGCCATCCGCGATGCCACTGCGCCACCTGGTGCACAAGCAAAGTGCTGCATCTCTTCGCTGCCTCGCACAAGGAGCAAGCACTGTGCATGTTGGCTGTCTCACAAACAAGGAGCCTGCTGAATCTCTTCGCTGCCTTGCCAACAAGCAAACCGCTGCATCTCTTCGCTGCCTCACCAACAAGCAAAGCACTCGATCTGCTCGCCGCCTCGCCAGCATGCAAAGCGCCGCGTCTCTTGGCCGCCTCGCAAACTAAACGCTGCATCTGTTCACTGCCTCGCCAAAAAGCAGAGCGCTGCGTGTATTCGCTGAGTGGCAGAAAGCACAGCACGGCGCCTGTTCACTGCCTGGCCAACAAGCAAAGCGCTCCATCTCTTCGCTGCCTCGCAAACGAAGGAAGCGCTGCGTGCCTTCGGCGCCTAGCAAAGCAGCGCGTGCCTTCGCTGCCTCGCCGCCTAAGAGAGCGCTGCGTGCCTTCTCGCCCTCGCCGCCTAGCAAAGCGCCGTGTGCCTTCGCCGCCTCCCCAATCGCTTCGTGCCTTCGCCGCCTAGCAAAGCGCCTAGCAAAGCGTCCTCAGCCTTCGCTGCCTAGCAAAGCTCCACGTCGGCTCGCCGCCTAGCAAAGCACTGTGTGCCCTCACCGCCTCGCACAGCGCTGCGTGCCTTCGGCGCCTGGCAAAGCGCTGAGTGCCTTCGGCGCCTGCCAAAGCGCTGCGTGCCCTCGCCGCCTCGCACAGCGCTGCGTCCTTGGGCGCCTGGCAAAGCGCTGAGTGCCTTCGGCGCCTGCCAAAGCACTGCGTGCCCTCGCCGCCTCGCACAGCGCTGCGTCCTTGGGCGCCTGGCAAAGCGCTGCGTGCCTTCGCCGCCTCGCCGCCTAGCAAGGCGCCCTAGCCCGTCCACCACGATCAGATCGCTGCGTGCCTTCGCTGCCTCGGTGCTTAGCAAAGCGCCGTGTGCCTTCGGCGCTACTACGGCGTTTGCTAAGCAGCGAGGCGGCGAAGGGACGCAGCGGTGTGTGAGGCGGCGAAGGCAAGCAGCGCTTTGCTGGGCGGCGAGGCGGCGAAGGGCCGAAGCGATTGGGGAGGCGGTGAAGGGACAGGGCTCTTTGTTGGGCAGCGAGGGCGAAAGGGATGCAGCGCTTTCTTAGGCGGCGAGACGGCGAAGGCACGCGCTGCTTTGCTAGGCGCCGAAGGAACACGGCGCTTTGCTAGGCGGCGACGGCACGCGCAGCTTTGCTAGGCGGCGAGGCGGTGAAGGGACACGGCGCTTTGCTAGGCGGCGAGGGCGAGAAGGCACGCAGCGCTTTCTCAGGCGGCGAGGCGGCGAAGGCACGCGCTGCTCTGCCAGGCGGCGAAGGCACGCCGCGGTGTTTGAGGCGGCGAAGGCACGCACGGCTTTGCCAGCCGCCGAAGGCACGCAGCGCTTTGCTAGGCTGCGATGCGGCGAGGCGCCGAACGCAGGCAGTTCCTTGCTAGGCGCCCAAGGAACACGGCGCTTTGCTTGACGGCGACGGCACGCGCAGCTTTGCTAGGCGCCCAAGGCAGACGACGCTTTGCTAGGCAGCGAGGCGGCGAACGCACAAAGCCATTTGCTCGGCGGTCATTCGCTGCCTCGCACAAGAGCTAACCACTGGGCATGTTGGCTGTCTCACAAACAAGCAGACTGCTGCGTCTCTTCGCTGCCTCGCCAACTAGCAAAGTGCTGCCTCGCTTCGCCTCCACGCCAAAAAGCCATCCGCGATGCCACTGCGCCACCTGCTGCACAAGCAAAGTGCTGCATCTCTTCGCTGCCTCGCACAAGGAGCAAGCACTGTGCATGTTGGCTGTCTCACAAACAAGGAGCCTGCTGAATCTCTTCGCTGCCTCACCAACAAGCAAACCACTCGATCTGCTCGCCGCCTCGCCAGCATGCAAAGCGCCGCGTCTCTTGGCCGCCTCGCAAACTAAACGCTGCATCTGTTCACTGCCTCGCCAAAAAGCAGAGCGCTGCGTGTATTCGCTGAGTGGCAGAAAGCACAGCACGGCGCCTGTTCGCTGCCTGGCCAACAAGCAAAGCGCTCCATCTCTTCGCTGCCTCGCAAACGAAGGAAGCGCTGCGTGCCTTCGGCGCCTAGCAAAGCAGCGCGTGCCTTCGCTGCCTCGCCGCCTAAGAGAGCGCTGCGTGCCTTCTCGCCCTCGCCGCCTAGCAAAGCGCCGTGTGCCTTCGCCGCCTCCCCAATCGCTTCGTGCCTTCGCCGCCTAGCAAAGCGCCTAGCAAAGCGTCCTCAGCCTTCGCTGCCTAGCAAAGCTCCACGTCGGCTCGCCGCCTAGCAAAGCACTGTGTGCCCTCACCGCCTCGCACAGCGCTGCGTGCCTTCGGCGCCTGGCAAAGCGCTGAGTGCCTTCGGCGCCTGCCAAAGCGCTGCGTGCCCTCGCCGCCTCGCACAGCGCTGCGTCCTTGGGCGCCTGGCAAAGCGCTGCGTGCCTTCGCCGCCTCGCCGCCTAGCAAGGCGCCCTAGCCCGTCCACCACCATCAGATCGCTGCGTGCCTTCGCTGCCTCGGTGCTTAGCAAAGCGCCACGTGCCTTCGGCGCCTACAAAAGCGCCGTGTGCCTTCGGCGCTACTACGGCGTTTGCTAAGCGGCGAGGCGGCGAAGGGACGCAGCGGTGTGTGAGGCGGCGAAGGCAAGCAGCGCTTTGCTGGGCGGCGAGGCGGCGAAGGGCCGAAGCGATTGGGGAGGCGGTGAAGGGACAGGGCGCTTTGTTGGGCGGCGAGGGCGAAAGGCACGCAGCGCTTTCTTAGGCGGCGAGGCGGCGAAGGCACGCGCTGCTTTGCTAGGCGCCGAAGGAACACGGCGCTTTGCTAGGCGGCGACGGCACGCGCAGCTTTGCTAGGCGGCGAGGCGGTGAAGGGACACGGCGCTTTGCTAGGCGGCGAGGGCGAGAAGGCACGCAGCGCTTTCTCAGGCGGCGAGGCGGCGAAGGCACGCACGGCTTTGCCAGCCGCCGAAGGCACGCAGCGCTTTGCTAGGCTGCGATGCGGCGAGGCGCCGAACGCAGGCAGTTCCTTGCTGGGCGCCCAAGGAACACGGCGCTTTGCCTGACGGCGACGGCACGCGCAGCTTTGCTAGGCGCCCAAGGCAGACGACGCTTTGCTAGGCAGCGAGGCGGCGAAGGCACAAAGCCATTTGCTCGGCGGTCATTCGCTGCCTCGCACAAGAGCTAACCACTGGGCATGTTGGCTGTCTCACAAACAAGCAGACTGCTGCGTCTCTTCGCTGCCTCGCCAACTATCAAAGTGCTGCCTCGCTTCGCCTCCACGCCAAAAAGCCATCCGCGATGCCACTGCGCCACCTGGTGCACAAGCAAAGTGCTGCATCTCTTCGCTGCCTCGCACAAGGAGCAAGCACTGTGCATGTTGGCTGTCTCACAAACAAGGAGCCTGCTGAATCTCTTCGCTGCCTTGCCAACAAGCAAACCGCTGCATCTCTTCGCTGCCTCACCAACAAGCAAACCACTCGATCTGCTCGCCGCCTCGCCAGCATGCAAAGCGCCGCGTCTCTTGGCCGCCTCGCAAACTAAACGCTGCATCTGTTCACTGCCTCGCCAAAAAGCAGAGCGCTGCGTCTATTCGCTGAGTGGCAGAAAGCACAGCACGGCGCCTGTTCGCTGCCTGGCCAACAAGCAAAGCGCTCCATCTCTTCGCTGCCTCGCAAACGAAGGAAGCGCTGCGTGCCTTCGGCGCCTAGCAAAGCAGCGCGTGCCTTCGCTGCCTCGCCGCCTAAGAGAGCGCTGCGTGCCTTCTCGCCCTCGCCGCCTAGCAAAGCGCCGTGTGCCTTCGCCGCCTCCCCAATCGCTTCGTGCCTTCGCCGCCTACCAAAGCGCCTAGCAAAGCGTCCTCAGCCTTCGCTGCCTAGCAAAGCTCCACGTCGGCTCGCCGCCTAGCAAAGCACTGTGTGCCCTCACCGCCTCGCACAGCGCTGCGTGCCTTCGGCGCCTGGCAAAGCGCTGAGTGCCTTCGGCGCCTGCCAAAGCGCTGCGTGCCCTCGCCGCCTCGCACAGCGCTGCGTCCTTGGGCGCCTGGCAAAGCGCTGAGTGCCTTCGGCGCCTGCCAAAGCACTGCGTGCCCTCGCCGCCTCGCACAGCGCTGCGTCCTTGGGCGCCTGGCAAAGCGCTGCGTGCCTTCGCCGCCTCGCCGCCTAGCAAGGCGCCCTAGCCCGTCCACCACCATCAGATCGCTGCGTGCCTTCGCTGCCTCGGTGCTTAGCAAAGCGCCACGTGCCTTCGGCGCCTACAAAAGCGCCGTGTGCCTTCGGCGCTACTACGGCGTTTGCTAAGCGGCGAGGCGGCGAAGGGACGCAGCGGTGTGTGAGGCGGCGAAGGCAAGCAGCGCTTTGCTGGGCGGCGAGGCGGCGAAGGGCCGAAGCGATTGGGGAGGCGGTGAAGGGACACGGCGCTTTGTTGGGCGGCGAGGGCGAAAGGCACGCAGCGCTTTCTTAGGCGGCGAGGCGGCGAAGGCACGCGCTGCTTTGCTAGGCGCCGAAGGAACACGGCGCTTTGCTAGGCGGCGACGGCACGCGCAGCTTTGCTAGGCAGCGAGGCGGTGAAGGGACACGGCGCTTTGCTAGGCGGCGAGGGCGAGAAGGCACGCAGAGCTTTCTCAGGCGGCCAGGCGGCGAAGGCACGCACGGCTTTGCCAGCCGCCGAAGGCACGCAGCGCTTTGCTAGGCTGCGATGCGGCGAGGCGCCGAACGCAGGCAGTTCCTTGCTAGGCGCCCAAGGAACACGGCGCTTTGCCTGACGGCGACGGCACGCGCAGCTTTGCTAGGCGCCCAAGGCAGACGACGCTTTGCTAGGCAGCGAGGCGGCGAACGCACAAAGCCATTTGCTCGGCGGTCATTCGCTGCCTCGCACAAGAGCTAACCACTGGGCATGTTGGCTGTCTCACAAACAAGCAGACTGCTGCGTCTCTTCGCTGCCTCGCCAACTAGCAAAGTGCTGCCTCGCTTCGCCTCCACGCCAAAAAGCCATCCGCGATGCCACTGCGCCACCTGGTGCACAAGCAAAGTGCTGCATCTCTTCGCTGCCTCGCACAAGGAGCAAGCACTGTGCATGTTGGCTGTCTCACAAACAAGGAGCCTGCTGAATCTCTTCGCTGCCTCACCAACAAGCAAACCACTCGATCTGCTCGCCGCCTCGCCAGCATGCAAAGCGCCGCGTCTCTTGGCCGCCTCGCAAACTAAACGCTGCATCTGTTCACTGCCTCGCCAAAAAGCAGAGCGCTGCGTCTATTCGCTGAGTGGCAGAAAGCACAGCACGGCGCCTGTTCGCTGCCTGGCCAACAAGCAAAGCGCTCCATCTCTTCGCTGCCTCGCAAACGAAGGAAGCGCTGCGTGCCTTCGGCGCCTAGCAAAGCAGCGCGTGCCTTCGCCGCCTCGCCGCCTAAGAGAGCGCTGCGTGCCTTCTCGCCCTCGCCGCCTAGCAAAGCGCCGTGTGCCTTCGCCGCCTCCCCAATCGCTTCGTGCCTTCGCCGCCTAGCAAAGCGCCTAGCAAAGCGTCCTCAGCCTTCGCTGCCTAGCAAAGCTCCACGTCGGCTCGCCGCCTAGCAAAGCACTGTGTGCCCTCACCGCCTCGCACAGCGCTGCGTGCCTTCGGCGCCTGGCAAAGCGCTGAGTGCCTTCGGCGCCTGCCAAAGCGCTGCGTGCCCTCGCCGCCTCGCACAGCGCTGCGTCCTTGGGCGCCTGGCAAAGCGCTGAGTGCCTTCGGCGCCTGCCAAAGCACTGCGTGCCCTCGCCGCCTCGCACAGCGCTGCGTCCTTGGGCGCCTGGCAAAGCGCTGCGTGCCTTCGCCGCCTCGCCGCCTAGCAAGGCGCCCTAGCCCGTCCACCACCATCAGATCGCTGCGTGCCTTCGCTGCCTCGGTGCTTAGCAAAGCGCCACGTGCCTTCGGCGCCTACAAAAGCGCCGTGTGCCTTCGGCGCTACTACGGCGTTTGCTAAGCGGCGAGGCGGCGAAGGGACGCAGCGGTGTGTGAGGCGGCGAAGGCAAGCAGCGCTTTGCTGGGCGGCGAGGCGGCGAAGGGCCGAAGCGATTGGGGAGGCGGTGAAGGGACAGGGCGCTTTGTTGGGCGGCGAGGGCGAAAGGCACGCAGCGCTTTCTTAGGCGGCGAGGCGGCGAAGGCACGCGCTGCTTTGCTAGGCGCCGAAGGAACACGGCGCTTTGCTAGGCGGCGACGGCACGCGCAGCTTTGCTAGGCAGCGAGGCGGTGAAGGGACACGGCGCTTTGCTAGGCGGCGAGGGCGAGAAGGCACGCAGAGCTTTCTCAGGCGGCGAGGCGGCGAAGGCACGCACGGCTTTGCCAGCCGCCGAAGGCACGCAGCGCTTTGCTAGGCTGCGATGCGGCGAGGCGCCGAACGCAGGCAGTTCCTTGCTAGGCGCCCAAGGAACACGGCGCTTTGCCTGACGGCGACGGCACGCGCAGCTTTGCTAGGCGCCCAAGGCAGACGACGCTTTGCTAGGCAGCGAGGCGGCGAACGCACAAAGCCATTTGCTCGGCGGTCATTCGCTGCCTCGCACAAGAGCTAACCACTGGGCATGTTGGCTGTCTCACAAACAAGCAGACTGCTGCGTCTCTTCGCTGCCTCGCCAACTAGCAAAGTGCTGCCTCGCTTCGCCTCCACGCCAAAAAGCCATCCGCGATGCCACTGCGCCACCTGGTGCACAAGCAAAGTGCTGCATCTCTTCGCTGCCTCGCACAAGGAGCAAGCACTGTGCATGTTGGCTGTCTCACAAACAAGGAGCCTGCTGAATCTCTTCGCTGCCTTGCCAACAAGCAAACCGCTGCATCTCTTCGCTGCCTCACCAACAAGCAAACCACTCGATCTGCTCGCCGCCTCGCCAGCATGCAAAGCGCCGCGTCTCTTGGCCGCCTCGCAAACTAAACGCTGCATCTGTTCACTGCCTCGCCAAAAAGCAGAGCGCTGCGTCTATTCGCTGAGTGGCAGAAAGCACAGCACGGCGCCTGTTCGCTGCCTGGCCAACAAGCAAAGCGCTCCATCTCTTCGCTGCCTCGCAAACGAAGGAAGCGCTGCGTGCCTTCGGCGCCTAGCAAAGCAGCGCGTGCCTTCGCTGCCTCGCCGCCTAAGAGAGCGCTGCGTGCCTTCTCGCCCTCGCCGCCTAGCAAAGCGCCGTGTGCCTTCGCCGCCTCCCCAATCGCTTCGTGCCTTCGCCGCCTACCAAAGCGCCTAGCAAAGCGTCCTCAGCCTTCGCTGCCTAGCAAAGCTCCACGTCGGCTCGCCGCCTAGCAAAGCACTGTGTGCCCTCACCGCCTCGCACAGCGCTGCGTGCCTTCGGCGCCTGGCAAAGCGCTGAGTGCCTTCGGCGCCTGCCAAAGCGCTGCGTGCCCTCGCCGCCTCGCACAGCGCTGCGTCCTTGGGCGCCTGGCAAAGCGCTGAGTGCCTTCGGCGCCTGCCAAAGCACTGCGTGCCCTCGCCGCCTCGCACAGCGCTGCGTCCTTGGGCGCCTGGCAAAGCGCTGCGTGCCTTCGCCGCCTCGCCGCCTAGCAAGGCGCCCTAGCCCGTCCACCACCATCAGATCGCTGCGTGCCTTCGCTGCCTCGGTGCTTAGCAAAGCGCCACGTGCCTTCGGCGCCTACAAAAGCGCCGTGTGCCTTCGGCGCTACTACGGCGTTTGCTAAGCGGCGAGGCGGCGAAGGGACGCAGCGGTGTGTGAGGCGGCGAAGGCAAGCAGCGCTTTGCTGGGCGGCGAGGCGGCGAAGGGCCGAAGCGATTGGGGAGGCGGTGAAGGGAGACGGCGCTTTGTTGGGCGGCGAGGGCGAAAGGCACGCAGCGCTTTCTTAGGCGGCGAGGCGGCGAAGGCACGCGCTGCTTTGCTAGGCGCCGAAGGAACACGGCGCTTTGCTAGGCGGCGACGGCACGCGCAGCTTTGCTAGGCAGCGAGGCGGTGAAGGGACACGGCGCTTTGCTAGGCGGCGAGGGCGAGAAGGCACGCAGAGCTTTCTCAGGCGGCCAGGCGGCGAAGGCACGCACGGCTTTGCCAGCCGCCGAAGGCACGCAGCGCTTTGCTAGGCTGCGATGCGGCGAGGCGCCGAACGCAGGCAGTTCCTTGCTAGGCGCCCAAGGAACACGGCGCTTTGCCTGACGGCGACGGCACGCGCAGCTTTGCTAGGCGCCCAAGGCAGACGACGCTTTGCTAGGCAGCGAGGCGGCGAACGCACAAAGCCATTTGCTCGGCGGTCATTCGCTGCCTCGCACAAGAGCTAACCACTGGGCATGTTGGCTGTCTCACAAACAAGCAGACTGCTGCGTCTCTTCGCTGCCTCGCCAACTAGCAAAGTGCTGCCTCGCTTCGCCTCCACGCCAAAAAGCCATCCGCGATGCCACTGCGCCACCTGCTGCACAAGCAAAGTGCTGCATCTCTTCGCTGCCTCGCACAAGGAGCAAGCACTGTGCATGTTGGCTGTCTCACAAACAAGGAGCCTGCTGAATCTCTTCGCTGCCTCACCAACAAGCAAACCACTCGATCTGCTCGCCGCCTCGCCAGCATGCAAAGCGCCGCGTCTCTTGGCCGCCTCGCAAACTAAACGCTGCATCTGTTCACTGCCTCGCCAAAAAGCAGAGCGCTGCGTCTATTCGCTGAGTGGCAGAAAGCACAGCACGGCGCCTGTTCGCTGCCTGGCCAACAAGCAAAGCGCTCCATCTCTTCGCTGCCTCGCAAACGAAGGAAGCGCTGCGTGCCTTCGGCGCCTAGCAAAGCAGCGCGTGCCTTCGCCGCCTCGCCGCCTAAGAGAGCGCTGCGTGCCTTCTCGCCCTCGCCGCCTAGCAAAGCGCCGTGTGCCTTCGCCGCCTCCCCAATCGCTTCGTGCCTTCGCCGCCTAGCAAAGCGCCTAGCAAAGCGTCCTCAGCCTTCGCTGCCTAGCAAAGCTCCACGTCGGCTCGCCGCCTAGCAAAGCACTGTGTGCCCTCACCGCCTCGCACAGCGCTGCGTGCCTTCGGCGCCTGGCAAAGCGCTGAGTGCCTTCGGCGCCTGCCAAAGCGCTGCGTGCCCTCGCCGCCTCGCACAGCGCTGCGTCCTTGGGCGCCTGGCAAAGCGCTGAGTGCCTTCGGCGCCTGCCAAAGCACTGCGTGCCCTCGCCGCCTCGCACAGCGCTGCGTCCTTGGGCGCCTGGCAAAGCGCTGCGTGCCTTCGCCGCCTCGCCGCCTAGCAAGGCGCCCTAGCCCGTCCACCACCATCAGATCGCTGCGTGCCTTCGCTGCCTCGGTGCTTAGCAAAGCGCCACGTGCCTTCGGCGCCTACAAAAGCGCCGTGTGCCTTCGGCGCTACTACGGCGTTTGCTAAGCGGCGAGGCGGCGAAGGGACGCAGCGGTGTGTGAGGCGGCGAAGGCAAGCAGCGCTTTGCTGGGCGGCGAGGCGGCGAAGGGCCGAAGCGATTGGGGAGGCGGTGAAGGGACAGGGCGCTTTGTTGGGCGGCGAGGGCGAAAGGCACGCAGCGCTTTCTTAGGCGGCGAGGCGGCGAAGGCACGCGCTGCTTTGCTAGGCGCCGAAGGAACACGGCGCTTTGCTAGGCGGCGACGGCACGCGCAGCTTTGCTAGGCAGCGAGGCGGTGAAGGGACACGGCGCTTTGCTAGGCGGCGAGGGCGAGAAGGCACGCAGAGCTTTCTCAGGCGGCGAGGCGGCGAAGGCACGCACGGCTTTGCCAGCCGCCGAAGGCACGCAGCGCTTTGCTAGGCTGCGATGCGGCGAGGCGCCGAACGCAGGCAGTTCCTTGCTAGGCGCCCAAGGAACACGGCGCTTTGCCTGACGGCGACGGCACGCGCAGCTTTGCTAGGCGCCCAAGGCAGACGACGCTTTGCTAGGCAGCGAGGCGGCGAACGCACAAAGCCATTTGCTCGGCGGTCATTCGCTGCCTCGCACAAGAGCTAACCACTGGGCATGTTGGCTGTCTCACAAACAAGCAGACTGCTGCGTCTCTTCGCTGCCTCGCCAACTAGCAAAGTGCTGCCTCGCTTCGCCTCCACGCCAAAAAGCCATCCGCGATGCCACTGCGCCACCTGGTGCACAAGCAAAGTGCTGCATCTCTTCGCTGCCTCGCACAAGGAGCAAGCACTGTGCATGTTGGCTGTCTCACAAACAAGGAGCCTGCTGAATCTCTTCGCTGCCTCACCAACAAGCAAACCACTCGATCTGCTCGCCGCCTCGCCAGCATGCAAAGCGCCGCGTCTCTTGGCCGCCTCGCAAACTAAACGCTGCATCTGTTCACTGCCTCGCCAAAAAGCAGAGCGCTGCGTGTATTCGCTGAGTGGCAGAAAGCACAGCACGGCGCCTGTTCGCTGCCTGGCCAACAAGCAAAGCGCTCCATCTCTTCGCTGCCTCGCAAACGAAGGAAGCGCTGCGTGCCTTCGGCGCCTAGCAAAGCAGCGCGTGCCTTCGCTGCCTCGCCGCCTAAGAGAGCGCTGCGTGCCTTCTCGCCCTCGCCGCCTAGCAAAGCGCCGTGTGCCTTCGCCGCCTCCCCAATCGCTTCGTGCCTTCGCCGCCTAGCAAAGCGCCTAGCAAAGCGTCCTCAGCCTTCGCTGCCTAGCAAAGCTCCACGTCCGCTCGCCGCCTAGCAAAGCACTGCGTGCCCTCACCGCCTCGCACAGCGCTGCGTGCCTTCGGCGCCTGGCAAAGCGCTGAGTGCCTTCGGCGCCTGCCAAAGCGCTGCGTTCCCTCGCCGCCTCGCACAGCGCTGCGTCCTTGGGCGCCTGGCAAAGCGCTGAGTGCCTTCGGCGCCTGCCAAAGCACTGCGTGCCCTCGCCGCCTCGCACAGCGCTGCGTCCTTGGGCGCCTGGCAAAGCGCTGCGTGCCTTCGCCGCCTCGCCGCCTAGCAAGGCGCCCTAGCCCGTCCACCACCATCAGATCGCTGCGTGCCTTCGCTGCCTCGGTGCTTAGCAAAGCGCCACGTGCCTTCGGCGCCTACAAAAGCGCCGTGTGCCTTCGGCGCTACTACGGCGTTTGCTAAGCGGCGAGGCGGCGAAGGGACGCAGCGGTGTGTGAGGCGGCGAAGGCAAGCAGCGCTTTGCTGGGCGGCGAGGCGGCGAAGGGCCGAAGCGATTGGGGAGGCGGTGAAGGGACAGGGCGCTTTGTTGGGCGGCGAGGGCGAAAGGCACGCAGCGCTTTCTTAGGCGGCGAGGCGGCGAAGGCACGCACGGCTTTGCCAGCCGCCGAAGGCACGCAGCGCTTTGCTAGGCTGCGATGCGGCGAGGCGCCGAACGCAGGCAGTTCCTTGCTAGGCGCCCAAGGAACACGGCGCTTTGCTTGACGGCGACGGCACGCGCAGCTTTGCTAGGCGCCCAAGGCAGACGACGCTTTGCTAGGCAGCGAGGCGGCGAAGGCACAAAGCGATTTGCTCTGCGGTGATTCGCTGCCTCGCACAAGAGCTAACCACTGGGCATGTTGGCTGTCTCACAAACAAGCAG
This sequence comes from Apteryx mantelli, assembly GCF_036417845.1. Lineage (NCBI taxonomy): Eukaryota > Metazoa > Chordata > Aves > Apterygiformes > Apterygidae > Apteryx > Apteryx mantelli. Next base: position 749,024 of record NC_089995.1, read on the forward strand.
CCTGCTGCGTCTCTTCGCTGCCTCGCCAACTAGCAAAGTGCTGCCTCGCTTCGCCTCCACGCCAAAAAGCCATCCGCGATGCCACTGCGCCACCTGGTGCACAAGCAAAGTGCTGCATCTCTTCGCTGCCTCGCACAATGAGCAACCACTGTGCATGTTGGCTGTGTCACAAACAAGGAGACTGCTGAATCTCTTCGCTGCCTCGCCAACAAGCAAACCGCTGCATCTCTTCGCTGCCTCACCAACAAGCAAAGCACTCGATCTGCTCGCCGCCTCGCCAGCATGCAAAGCGCCGCGTCTCTTGGCCGCCTCGCAAACTAAACGCTGCATCTGTTCACTGCCTCGCCAAAAAGCAGAGCGCTGCGTGTATTCGCTGAGTGGCAGAAAGCACAGCACGGCGCCTGTTCGCTGCCTGGCCAACAAGCAAAGCGCTCCATCTCTTCGCTGCCTCGCAAACGAAGGAAGCGCTGCGTGCCTTCGGCGCCTAGCAAAGCAGCGCGTGCCTTCGCTGCCTCGCCGCCTAAGAGAGCGCTGCGTGCCTTCTCGCCCTCGCCGCCTAGCAAAGCGCCGTGTGCCTTCGCCGCCTCCCCAATCGCTTCGTGCCTTCGCCGCCTAGCAAAGCGCCGTGTGCCTTCGCCGCCTCCCCAATCGCTTCGTGCCTTCGCCGCCTAGCAAAGCGCCGTGTGCCTTCGCCGCCTCCCCAATCGCTTCGTGCCTTCGCCGCCTAGCAAAGCGCCGTGTGCCTTCGCCGCCTCCCCAATCGCTTCGTGCCTTCGCCGCCTAGCAAAGCGCCTAGCAAAGCGTCCTCAGCCTTCGCTGCCTAGCAAAGCTCCACGTCGGCTCGCCGCCTAGCAAAGCACTGTGTGCCCTCACCGCCTCGCACAGCGCTGCGTGCCTTCGGCGCCTGGCAAAGCGCTGAGTGCCTTCGGCGCCTGCCAAAGCGCTGCGTGCCCTCGCCGCCTCGCACAGCGCTGCGTCCTTGGGCGCCTGGCAAAGCGCTGAGTGCCTTCGGCGCCTGCCAAAGCACTGCGTGCCCTCGCCGCCTCGCACAGCGCTGCGTCCTTGGGCGCCTGGCAAAGCGCTGCGTGCCCTCGCCGCCTCGCACACCGCTGAGTGCCTTCGGCGCCTGGCAAAGCGCTGCGTGCCCTCGCCGCCTCGCACACCGCTGAGTGCCTTCGGCACCTGGCAAAGCGCTGAGTGCCTTCGGCGCCTGCCAAAGCACTGCGTGCCCTCGCCGCCTCGCACAGCGCTGCGTCCTTGGGCGCCTGGCAAAGCGCTGCGTGCCTTCGCCGCCTCGCCGCCTAGCAAGGCGCCCTAGCCCGTCCACCACCATCAGATCGCTGCGTGCCTTCGCTGCCTCGGTGCTTAGCAAAGCGCCACGTGCCTTCGGCGCCTACAAAAGCGCCGTGTGCCTTCGGCGCTACTACGGCGTTTGCTAAGCGGCGAGGCGGCGAAGGGACGCAGCGGTGTGTGAGGCGGCGAAGGCAAGCAGCGCTTTGCTGGGCGGCGAGGCGGCGAAGGGCCGAAGCGATTGGGGAGGCGGTGAAGGGAGACGGCGCTTTGTTGGGCGGCGAGGGCGAAAGGCACGCAGCGCTTTCTTAGGCGGCGAGGCGGCGAAGGCACGCGCTGCTTTGCTAGGCGCCGAAGGAACACGGCGCTTTGCTAGGCGGCGACGGCACGCGCAGCTTTGCTAGGCGCCGAAGGAACACGGCGCTTTGCTTGATGGCGACGGCACGCGCAGCTTTGCTAGGCGCCCAAGGCAGACGACGCTTTGCTAGGCAGCGAGGCGGCGAACGCACAAAGCCATTTGCTCGGCGGTCATTCTCTGCCTCGCACAAGAGCTAACCACTGGGCATGTTGGCTGTCTCACAAACAAGCAGCCTGCTGCGTCTCTTCGCTGCCTCGCCAACTAGCAAAGTGCTGCCTCGCTTCGCCTCCACGCCAAAAAGCCATCCGCGATGCCACTGCGCCACCTGCTGCACAACCAAAGTGCTGCATCTCTTCGCTGCCTCGCACAATGGGCAACCACTGTGCATGTTGGCTGTGTCACAAACAAGGAGACTGCTGAATCTCTTCGCTGCCTCGCCAACAAGCAAACCGCTGCATCTCTTCGCTGCCTCACCAACAAGCAAATCGCTGCATATCTTCGCTGCCTCGCCAACAAGCAGAGCGCTGCGTGTATTCGCTGAGTGGCAGAAAGCAAAGCACGGCGCCTGTTCGCTGCCTGGCCAACAAGCAAAGCGCTCCATCTCTTCGCTGCCTCGCAAACGAAGGAAGCGCTGCGTGCCTTCGGCGCCGAGCAAAGCAGCGCGTGCCTTCGCCGCCTCGCCGCCTAAGAAAGCGCTGCGTGCCTTCTCGCCCTCGCCGCCTAGCAAAGCGCCGTGTGCCTTCGCCGCCTCCCCAATCGCTTCGTGCCTTCGCCGCCTAGCAAAGCGCCTAGCAAAGCGTCCTCAGCCTTGGCTGCCTAGCAAAGCTCCACGTCGGCTCGCCGCCTAGCAAAGCACTGTGTGCCCTCGCCGCCTCCTAGAGCGCTGCGTGCCTTCGGCGCCTGGCAAAGCACTGCGTGCCCTCGCCGCCTCGCACAGCGCTGCGTGCCTTCGGCGCCTGGCAAAGCACTGCGTGCCCTTGCCGCCTCGCACAGCGCTGCGTCCTTGGGCGCCTGGCAAAGCGCTGCGTGCCTTCGGCGCCTGGCAAAGCACTGCGTGCCCTCGCCGCCTCGCACAGCGCTGCGTCCTTGGGCGCCTGGCAAAGCGCTGCGTGCCTTGGCCGCCTCGCCGCCTAAGAAAGCGCTGCGTGCCTTCTCGCCCTCGCCGCCTAGCAAAGCGCCGTGTGCCTTCGCCGCCTCCCCAATCGCTTCGTGCCTTCGCCGCCTAGCAAAGCGCCTAGCAAAGCGTCCTCAGCCTTGGCTGCCTAGCAAAGCTCCACGTCCGCTCGCCGCCTAGCAAAGCACTGTGTGCCCTCGCCGCCTCCTAGAGCGCTGCGTGCCTTCGGCGCCTGGCAAAGCACTGCGTGCCCTCGCCGCCTCGCACAGCGCTGCGTCCTTGGGCGCCTGTCAAAGCGCTGCGTGCCTTCGGCGCCTGGCAAAGCACTGCGTGCCCTCGCCGCCTCGCACAGCGCTGCGTCCCTGGGCGCCTGTCAAAGCGCTGCGTGCCTTCGGCGCCTGGCAAAGCACTGCGTGCCCTCGCCGCCTCGCACAGCGCTGCGTCCTTGGGCGCCTGGCAAAGCGCTGCGTGCCTTCGCCGCCTCGCCGCCTAGCAAGGCGCCCTAGCCCGTCCACCACCATCAGATCGCTGCGTGCCTTCGCTGCCTCGGTGCTTAGCAAAGCGCCACGTGCCTTCGGCGCCTACAAAAGCGCCGTGTGCCTTCGGTGCTACTACGGCGTTTGCTAAGCGGCGAGGCGGCGAAGGGACGCAGCGGTGTGTGAGGCGGCGAAGGCAAGCAGCGCTTTGCTGGGCGGCGAGGCGGCGAAGGGCCGAAGCGATTGGGGAGGCGGTGAAGGGAGACGGCGCTTTGTTGGGCGGCGAGGGCGAAAGGCACGCAGCGCTTTCTTAGGCGGCGAGGCGGCGAAGGCACGCGCTGCTTTGCTAGGCGCCGAAGGAACACGGCGCTTTGCTAGGCGGCGACGGCACGCGGAGCTTTGCTAGGCGGCGAGGCGGCGAAGGGACACGGCGCTTCGCTAGGCGGCGAGGGCGAGAAGGCACGCAGCGCTTTCTCAGGCGGCCAGGCGGCGAAGGCACGCGCTGCTCTGCCAGCCGCCGAAGGCACGCAGCGCTTTGCTAGGCTGCGATGCGGCGAGGCGCCGAACGCAGGCACTTCTTTGCTAGGCGCCCAAGGAACACGGCGCTTTGCTTGACGGCGACGGCACGCGCAGCTTTGCTAGGCGCCCAAGGCAGACGACGCTTTGCTAGGCAGCGAGGCGGCGAACGCACAAAGCCATTTGCTCTGCGGTGATTCGCTGCCTCGCACAATAGCTAACCACTGGGCATGTTGGCTGTCTCACAAACAAGCAGCCTGCTGCGTCTCTTCGCTGCCTCGCCAACTAGCAAAGTGCTGCCTCGCTTCGCCTCCACGCCAAAAAGCCATCCGCGATGCCACTGCGCCACCTGCTGCACAAGCAAAGTGCTGCATCTCTTCGCTGCCTCGCACAATGAGCAAGCACTGTGCATGGTCGCTGTGTCACAAACAAGGAGACTGCTGAATCTCTTCGCTGCCTCGCCAACAAGCAGACCGCTGCGTGTATTCGCTGAGTGGCAGAAAGCAAAGCACGGCGCCTGTTCGCTGCCTGGCCAACAAGCAAAGCGCTCCATCTCTTCGCTGCCTCGCAAACGAAGGAAGCGCTGCGTGCCTTCGGCGCCGAGCAAAGCAGCGCGTGCCTTCGCCGCCTCGCCGCCTAAGAAAGCGCTGCGTGCCTTCTCGCCCTCGCCGCCTAGCAAAGCGCCGTGTGCCTTCGCCGCCTCCCCAATCGCTTCGTGCCTTCGCCGCCTACCAAAGCGTCCTCAGCCTTCGCTGCCTAGCAAAGCTCCACGTCCGCTCGCCGCCTAGCAAAGCACTGTGTGCCCTCGCCGCCTCCTAGAGCGCTGCGTGCCTTCGGCGCCTGGCAAAGCACTGTGTGCCCTCGCCGCCTCGCACAGCGCTGCGTGCCTTCGGCGCCTGGCAAAGCACTGTGTGCCCTCGCCGCCTCGCACACCGCTGAGTGCCTTCGGCGCCTGGCAAAGCGCTGCGTGCCTTCGGCGCCTGGCAAAGCACTGCGTGCCCTCGCCGCCTCGCACAGCGCTGCGTCCTTGGGCGCCTGGCAAAGCGCTGCGTGCCTTCGGCGCCTGGCAAAGCACTGCGTGCCCTCGCCGCCTCGCACAGCGCTGCGTCCTTGGGCGCCTGGCAAAGCGCTGCGTGCCCTCGCCGCCTCCTAGAGCGCTGCGTGCCTTCGGCGCCTGGCAAAGCACTGCGTGCCCTCGCCGCCTCGCACAGCGCTGCGTCCTTGGACGCCTGGCAAAGCGCTGCGTGCCTTCGCCGCCTCGCCGCCTAGCAAGGCGCCCTAGCCCGTCCACCACGATCAGATCGCTGCGTGCCTTCGCTGCCTCGGTGCTTAGCAAAGCGCCACGTGCCTTCGGCGCCTACAAAAGCGCCGTGTGCCTTCGGCGCTACTACGGCGTTTGCTAAGCGGCGAGGCGGCGAAGGGACGCAGCGGTGTGTGAGGCGGCGAAGGCAAGCAGCGCTTTGCTGGGCGGCGAGGCGGCGAAGGGCCGAAGCGATTGGGGAGGCGGTGAAGGGAGACGGCGCTTTGTTGGGCGGCGAGGGCGAAAGGCACGCAGCGCTTTCTTAGGCGGCGAAGGCACGCGCTGCTTTGCTAGGCGCCGAAGGAACACGGCGCTTTGCTAGGCGGCGACGGCACGCGGAGCTTTGCTAGGCTGCGATGCGGCGAGGCGCCGAACGCAGGCACTTCTTTGCTAGGCGCCCAAGGAACACGGCGCTTTGCTTGACGGCGACGGCACGCGCAGCTTTGCTAGGCGCCCAAGGCAGACGACGCTTTGCTAGGCAGCGAGGCGGCGAACGCACAAAGCCATTTGCTCTGCCCTCATTCGCTGCCTCGCACAAGAGCTAACCACTGGGCATGTTGGCTGTCTCACAAACAAGCAGCTTGCTGCGTCTCTTCGCTGCCTCGCCAACTAGCAAAGTGCTGCCTCGCTTCGCCTGCAGGCGAAAAAGCCATCCGCGATGCCACTGCGCCACCTGCTGCACAAGCAAAGTGCTGCATCTCTTCGCTGCCTCGCACAAGGAGCAAGCACTGTGCATGGTCGCTGTGTCACAAACAAGGAGACTGCTGCATCTCTTCGCTGCCTCACCAACAAGCAAATCGCTGCATATCTTCGCTGCCTCGCCAACAAGCAGAGCGCTGCGTGTATTCGCTGAGTGGCAGAAAGCAAAGCACGGCGCCTGTTCGCTGCCTGGCCAACAAGCAAAGCGCTCCATCTCTTCGCTGCCTCGCAAACGAAGGAAGCGCTGCGTGCCTTCGGCGCCGAGCAAAGCAGCGCGTGCCTTCGCCGCCTCGCCGCCTAAGAAAGCGCTGCGTGCCTTCTCGCCCTCGCCGCCTAGCAAAGCGCCGTGTGCCTTCGCCGCCTCCCCAATCGCTTCGTGCCTTCGCCGCCTAGCAAAGCGCCTAGCAAAGCGTCCTCAGCCTTCGCTGCCTAGCAAAGCTCCACGTCCGCTCGCCGCCTAGCAAAGCACTGTGTGCCCTCGCCGCCTCCTAGAGCGCTGCGTGCCTTCGGCGCCTGGCAAAGCACTGCGTGCCCTCGCCGCCTCGCACACCGCTGAGTGCCTTCGGCGCCTGGCAAAGCGCTGCGTGCCTTCGGCGCCTGGCAAAGCACTGCGTGCCCTCGCCGCCTCGCACACCGCTGCGTCCTTGGGCGCCTGTCAAAGCGCTGAATGCCTTCGGCGCCTGGCAAAGCACTGCGTGCCCTCGCCGCCTCGCACAGCGCTGCGTCCTTGGGCGCCTGGCAAAGCGCTGCGTGCCTTCGGCGCCTGGCAAAGCGCTGCGTGCCCTCGCCGCCTCGCACAGCTCTGCGTCCTTGGGCGCCTGGCAAAGCGCTGCGTGCCTTGGCCGCCTCGCCGCCTAGCAAGGCGCCCTAGCCCGTCCACCACCATCAGATCGCTGCGTGCCTTCGCTGCCTCGGTGCTTAGCAAAGCGCCACGTGCCTTCGGCGCCTACAAAAGCGCCGTGTGCCTTCGGTGCTACTACGGCGTTTGCTAAGCGGCGAGGCGGCGAAGGGACGCAGCGGTGTGTGAGGCGGCGAAGGCAAGCAGCGCTTTGCTGGGCGGCGAGGCGGCGAAGGGCCGAAGCGATTGGGGAGGCGGTGAAGGGAGACGGCGCTTTGTTGGGCGGCGAGGGCGAAAGGCACGCAGCGCTTTCTTAGGCGGCGAGGCGGCGAAGGCACGCGCTGCTTTGCTAGGCGCCGAAGGAACACGGCGCTTTGCTAGGCGGCGACGGCACGCGGAGCTTTGCTAGGCGGCGAGGCGGCGAAGGGACACGGCGCTTCGCTAGGCGGCGAGGGCGAGAAGGCACGCAGCGCTTTCTCAGGCGGCCAGGCGGCGAAGGCACGCGCTGCTCTGCCAGGCGCCGAAGGCACGCAGCGCTTTGCTAGGCTGCGATGCGGCGAGGCGCCGAACGCAGGCACTTCTTTGCTAGGCGCCGAAGGAACACGGCGCTTTGCTTGACGGCGACGGCACGCGCAGCTTTGCTAGGCGCCCAAGGCAGACGACGCTTTGCTAGGCAGCGAGGCGGCGAACGCACAAAGCCATTTGCTCTGCGGTGATTCGCTGCCTCGCACAATAGCTAACCACTGTGCATGTTGGCTGTCTCACAAACAAGCAGCCTGCTGCGTCTCTTCGCTGCCTCGCCAACTAGCAAAGTGCTGCCTCGCTTCGCCTCCACGCCAAAAAGCCATCCGCGATGCCACTGCGCCACCTGGTGCACAAGCAAAGTGCTGCATCTCTTCGCTGCCTCGCACAATGAGCAAGCACTGTGCATGGTCGCTGTGTCACAAACAAGGAGACTGCTGCATCTCTTTGCTGCCTCGCCAACAAGCAAACCGCTGCATCTCTTCGCTGCCTCGCCAACAAGCAAACCGCTGCATCTCTTCGCTGCCTCACCAACAAGCAAATCGCTGCATATCTTCGCTGCCTCGCCAACAAGCAGACCGCTGCGTGTATTCGCTGAGTGGCAGAAAGCAAAGCACGGCGCCTGTTCGCTGCCTGGCCAACAAGCAAAGCGCTCCATCTCTTCGCTGCCTCGCAAACGAAGGAAGCGCTGCGTGCCTTCGGCGCCGAGCAAAGCAGCGCGTGCCTTCGCCGCCTCGCCGCCTAAGAAAGCGCTGCGTGCCTTCTCGCCCTCGCCGCCTAGCAAAGCGCCGTGTGCCTTTGCCGCCTCCCCAATCTCTTCGTGCCTTCGCCGCCTAGCAAAGCGCCTAGCAAAGCGTCCTCAGCCTTCGCTGCCTAGCAAAGCTCCACGTCCGCTCGCCGCCTAGCAAAGCACTGCGTGCCCTCGCCGCCTCCTAGAGCGCTGCGTGCCTTCGGCGCCTGTCAAAGCGCTGCGTGCCTTCGGCGCCTGGCAAAGCACTGCGTGCCCTCGCCGCCTCGCACAGCGCTGCGTCCTTGGGCGCCTGGCAAAGCGCTGCGTGCCTTCGCCGCCTCGCCGCCTAGCAAGGCGCCCTAGCCCGTCCACCACCATCAGATCGCTGCGTGCCTTCGCTGCCTCGGTGCTTAGCAAAGCGCCACGTGCCTTCGGCGCCTACAAAAGCGCCGTGTGCCTTCGGCGCTACTGCGGTGTTTGCTAAGCGGCGAGGCGGCGAAGGGACGCAGCGGTGTGTGAGGCGGTGAAGGCAAGCAGCGCTTTGCTGGGCGGCGAGGCGGCGAAGGGCCGAAGCGATTGGGGAGGCGGTGAAGGGACACGGCGCTTTGTTGGGCGGCGAGGGCAAAAGGGACGCAGCGCTTTCTTAGGCGGCGAGGCGGCGAAGGCACGCGCTGCTTTGCTAGGCGCCCAAGGAACACGGCGCTTTGCTTGACGGCGACGGCACGCGCAGCTTTGCTAGGCGCCCAAGGCAGACGACGCTTTGCTAGGCAGCGAGGCGGCGAACGCACAAAGCCATTTGCTCGGCGGTGATTCGCTGCCTCGCACAATAGCTAACCACTGTGCATGTTGGCTGTCTCACAAACAAGCAGCCTGCTGCGTCTCTTCGCTGCCTCGCCAACTAGCAAAGTGCTGCCTCGCTTCGCCTGCAGGCGAAAAAACCATCCGCGATGCCACTGCGCCACCTGCTGCACAACCAAAGTGCTGCATCTCTTCGCTGCCTCGCACAATGGGCAACCACTGTGCATGTTGGCTGTCTCACAAACAAGGAGACTGCTGAATCTCTTCGCTGCCTCGCCAACAAGCAGAGCGCTGCGTGTATTCGCTGAGTGGCAGAAAGCAAAGCACGGCGCCTGTTCGCTGCCTGGCCAACAAGCAAAGCGCTCCATCTCTTCGCTGCCTCGCAAACGAAGGAAGCGCTGCGTGCCTTCGGCGCCTAGCAAAGCAGCGCGTGCCTTCGCTGCCTCGCCGCCTAAGAAAGCGCTGCGTGCCTTCTCGCCCTCGCCGCCTAGCAAAGCGCCGTGTGCCTTCGCCGCCTCCCCAATCGCTTCGTGCCTTCGCCGCCTAGCAAAGCGCCTAGCAAAGCGTCCTCAGCCTTCGCTGCCTAGCAAAGCTCCACGTCCGCTCGCCGCCTAGCAAAGCACTGTGTGCCCTCGCCGCCTCGCACAGCGCTGCGTGCCTTCGGCGCCTGGCAAAGCACTGCGTGCCCTTGCCGCCTCGCACAGCGCTGCGTCCTTGGGCGCCTGGCAAAGCGCTGCGTGCCTTCGGCGCCTGGCAAAGCACTGCGTGCCCTCGCCGCCTCGCACAGCGCTGCGTCCTTGGGCGCCTGGCAAAGCGCTGCGTGCCTTGGCCGCCTCGCCGCCTAAGAAAGCGCTGCGTGCCTTCTCGCCCTCGCCGCCTAGCAAAGCGCCGTGTGCCTTCGCCGCCTCCCCAATCGCTTCGTGCCTTCGCCGCCTAGCAAAGCGCCTAGCAAAGCGTCCTCAGCCTTGGCTGCCTAGCAAAGCTCCACGTCCGCTCGCCGCCTAGCAAAGCACTGTGTGCCCTCGCCGCCTCCTAGAGCGCTGCGTGCCTTCGGCGCCTGGCAAAGCACTGCGTGCCCTCGCCGCCTCGCACAGCGCTGCGTGCCTTCGGCGCCTGGCAAAGCGCTGAGTGCCTTCGGCGCCTGGCAAAGCACTGCGTGCCCTCGCCGCCTCGCACAGCGCTGCGTCCTTGGGCGCCTGGCAAAGCGCCGCGTGCCTTCGGCGCCTGGCAAAGCACTGCGTGCCCTCGCCGCCTCGCACAGCGCTGCGTCCTTGGGCGCCTGGCAAAGCGCTGCGTGCCTTCGGCGCCTGGCAAAGCGCTGCGTGCCCTCGCCGCCTCGCCGCCTAGCAAGGCGCCCTAGCCCGTCCACCACCATCAGATCGCTGCGTGCCTTCGCTGCCTCGGTGCTTAGCAAAGCGCCACGTGCCTTCGGCGCCTACAAAAGCGCCGTGTGCCTTCGGCGCTACTACGGCGTTTGCTAAGCGGCGAGGCGGCGAAGGGACGCAGCGGTGTGTGAGGCGGCGAAGGCAAGCAGCGCTTTGCTGGGCGGCGAGGCGGCGAAGGGCCGAAGCGATTGGGGAGGCGGTGAAGGGAGACGGCGCTTTGTTGGGCGGCGAGGGCGAAAGGCACGCAGCGCTTTCTTAGGCGGCGAGGCGGCGAAGGCACGCGCTGCTTTGCTAGGCGCCGAAGGAACACGGCGCTTTGCTAGGCGGCGACGGCACGCGGAGCTTTGCTAGGCGGCGAGGCGGCGAAGGGACACGGCGCTTCGCTAGGCGGCGAGGGCGAGAAGGCACGCAGCGCTTTCTCAGGCGGCGAAGGCACGCACGGCTTTGCCAGCCGCCGAAGGCACGCAGCGCTTTGCTAGGCTGCGATGCGGCGAGGCGCCGAACGCAGGCACTTCTTTGCTAGGCGCCCAAGGAACACGGCGCTTTGCTTGACGGCGACGGCACGCGCAGCTTTGCTAGGCGCCCAAGGCAGACGACGCTTTGCTAGGCAGCGAGGCGGCGAACGCACAAAGCCATTTGCTCTGCGGTGATTCGCTGCCTCGCACAATAGCTAACCACTGTGCATGTTGGCTGTCTCACAAACAAGCAGCCTGCTGCGTCTCTTCGCTGCCTCGCCAACTAGCAAAGTGCTGCCTCGCTTCGCCTGCAGGCGAAAAAACCATCCGCGATGCCACTGCGCCACCTGCTGCACAACCAAAGTGCTGCATCTCTTCGCTGCCTCGCACAATGGGCAACCACTGTGCATGTTGGCTGTCTCACAAACAAGGAGACTGCTGAATCTCTTCGCTGCCTCGCCAACAAGCAGAGCGCTGCGTGTATTCGCTGAGTGGCAGAAAGCAAAGCACGGCGCCTGTTCGCTGCCTGGCCAACAAGCAAAGCGCTCCATCTCTTCGCTGCCTCGCAAACGAAGGAAGCGCTGCGTGCCTTCGGCGCCTAGCAAAGCAGCGCGTGCCTTCGCTGCCTCGCCGCCTAAGAAAGCGCTGCGTGCCTTCTCGCCCTCGCCGCCTAGCAAAGCGCCGTGTGCCTTCGCCGCCTCCCCAATCGCTTCGTGCCTTCGCCGCCTAGCAAAGCGCCTAGCAAAGCGTCCTCAGCCTTCGCTGCCTAGCAAAGCTCCACGTCCGCTCGCCGCCTAGCAAAGCACTGTGTGCCCTCGCCGCCTCGCACAGCGCTGCGTGCCTTCGGCGCCTGGCAAAGCACTGCGTGCCCTTGCCGCCTCGCACAGCGCTGCGTCCTTGGGCGCCTGGCAAAGCGCTGCGTGCCTTCGGCGCCTGGCAAAGCACTGCGTGCCCTCGCCGCCTCGCACAGCGCTGCGTCCTTGGGCGCCTGGCAAAGCGCTGCGTGCCTTGGCCGCCTCGCCGCCTAAGAAAGCGCTGCGTGCCTTCTCGCCCTCGCCGCCTAGCAAAGCGCCGTGTGCCTTCGCCGCCTCCCCAATCGCTTCGTGCCTTCGCCGCCTAGCAAAGCGCCTAGCAAAGCGTCCTCAGCCTTGGCTGCCTAGCAAAGCTCCACGTCCGCTCGCCGCCTAGCAAAGCACTGCGTGCCCTCGCCGCCTCGCACAGCGCTGCGTGCCTTCGGCGCCTGGCAAAGCACTGCGTGCCCTTGCCGCCTCGCACAGCGCTGCGTCCTTGGGCGACTGGCAAAGCGCTGCGTGCCTTCGGCACCTGGCAAAGCACTGCGTGCCCTCGCCGCCTCGCACAGCGCTGCGTCCTTGGGCGCCTGGCAAAGCACTGAGTGCCTTCAGCGCCTGGCAAAGCACTGCGTGCCCTCGCCGCCTCGCACAGCGCTGCGTCCTTGGGCGCCTGGCAAAGCGCTGCGTGCCTTCGCCGCCTCGCCGCCTAGCAAGGCGCCCTAGCCCGTCCACCACCATCAGATCGCTGCGTGCCTTCGCTGCCTCGGTGCTTAGCAAAGCGCCACGTGCCTTCGGCGCCTACAAAAGCGCCGTGTCCCTTCGGCGCTACTACGGCGTTTGCTAAGCGGCGAGGCGGCGAAGGGACGCAGCGGTGTGTGAGGCGGCGAAGGCAAGCAGCGCTTTGCTGGGCGGCGAGGCGGCGAAGGGTTGAAGCGATTGGGGAGGCGGTGAAGGGACACGGCGCTTTGTTGGGCGGCGAGGGCGAAAGGCACGCAGCGCTTTCTTAGGCGGCGAGGCGGCGAAGGCACGCGCTGCTTTGCTAGGCGCCGAAGGAACACGGCGCTTTGCTAGGCGGCGACGGCACGCGGAGCTTTGCTAGGCGGCGAGGCGGCGAAGGGACACGGCGCTTCGCTAGGCGGCGAGGGCGAGAAGGCACGCAGCGCTTTCTCAGGCGGCGAGGCGGCGAAGGCACGCGCTGCTCTGCCAGCCGCCGAAGGCACGCAGCGCTTTGCTAGGCTGCGATGCGGCGAGGCGCCGAACGCAGGCACTTCTTTGCTAGGCTCCCAAGGAACACGGCGCTTTGCTTGACGGCGACGGCACGCGCAGCTTTGCTAGGCGCCCAAGGCAGACGACGCTTTGCTAGGCAGCGAGGCGGCGAACGCACAAAGCCATTTGCTCTGCGGTGATTCGCTGCCTCGCACAAGAGCTAACCACTGTGCATGTTGGCTGTCTCACAAACAAGCAGCCTGCTGCGTCTCTTCGCTGCCTCGCCAACTAGCAAAGTGCTGCCTCGCTTCGCCTCCACGCCAAAAAGCCATCCGCGATGCCACTGCGCCACCTGGTGCACAAGCAAAGTGCTGCATCTCTTCGCTGCCTCGCACAATGAGCAAGCACTGTGCATGGTCGCTGTGTCACAAACAAGGAGACTGCTGCATCTCTTCGCTGCCTCACCAACAAGCAAATCGCTGCATATCTTCGCTGCCTCGCCAACAAGCAGAGCGCTGCGTGTATTCGCTGAGTGGCAGAAAGCAAAGCACGGCGCCTGTTCGCTGCCTGGCCAACAAGCAAAGCGCTCCATCTCTTCGCTGCCTCGCAAACGAAGGAAGCGCTGCGTGCCTTCGGCGCCGAGCACAGCGCTGCGTCCCTGGGCGCCTGGCAAAGCGCTGCGTGCCCTCGCCGCCTCCTAGAGCGCTGCGTGCCTTCGGCGCCTGGCAAAGCACTGCGTGCCCTCGCCGCCTCGCACAGCGCTGCGTCCTTGGGCGCCTGGCAAAGCGCTGCGTGCCTTCGCCGCCTCGCCGCCTAGCAAGGCGCCCTAGCCCGTCCACCACCATCAGATCGCTGCGTGCCTTCGCTGCCTCGGTGCTTAGCAAAGCGCCACGTGCCTTCGGCGCCTACAAAAGCGCCGTGTGCCTTCGGCGCTACTACGGCGTTTGCTAAGCGGCGAGGCGGCGAAGGGACGCAGCGGTGTGTGAGGCGGCGAAGGCAAGCAGCGCTTTGCTGGGCGGCGAGGCGGCGAAGGGCCGAAGCGATTGGGGAGGCGGTGAAGGGAGACGGCGCTTTGTTGGGCGGCGAGGGCGAAAGGCATGCAGCGCTTTCTTAGGCGGCGAAGGCACGCGCTGCTTTGCTAGGCGCCGAAGGAACACGGCGCTTTGCTAGGCGGCGACGGCACGCGGAGCTTTGCTAGGCTGCGATGCGGCGAGGCGCCGAACGCAGGCACTTCTTTGCTAGGCGCCCAAGGAACACGGCGCTTTGCTTGACGGCGACGGCACGCGCAGCTTTGCTAGGCGCCCAAGGCAGACGACGCTTTGCTAGGCAGCGAGGCGGCGAACGCACAAAGCCATTTGCTCTGCGGTGATTCGCTGCCTCGCACAAGAGCTAACCACTGGGCATGTTGGCTGTCTCACAAACAAGCAGCTTGCTGCGTCTCTTCGCTGCCTCGCCAACTAGCAAAGTGCTGCCTCGCTTCGCCTGCAGGCGAAAAAGCCATCCGCGATGCCACTGCGCCACCTGCTGCACAAGCAAAGTGCTGCATCTCTTCGCTGCCTCGCACAATGAGCAAGCACTGTGCATGGTCGCTGTCTCACAAACAAGGAGACTGCTGCATCTCTTCGCTGCCTCACCAACAAGCAAATCGCTGCATATCTTCGCTGCCTCGCCAACAAGCAGACCGCTGCGTGTATTCGCTGAGTGGCAGAAAGCAAAGCACGGCGCCTGTTCGCTGCCTGGCCAACAAGCAAAGCGCTCCATCTCTTCGCTGCCTCGCAAACGAAGGAAGCGCTGCGTGCCTTCGGCGCCGAGCAAAGCAGCGCGTGCCTTCGCCGCCTCGCCGCCTAAGAAAGCGCTGCGTGCCTTCTCGCCCTCGCCGCCTAGCAAAGCGCCGTGTGCCTTCGCCGCCTCCCCAATCGCTTCGTGCCTTCGCCGCCTAGCAAAGCGCCTAGCAAAGCGTCCTCAGCCTTCGCTGCCTAGCAAAGCTCCACGTCCGCTCGCCGCCTAGCAAAGCACTGTGTGCCCTCGCCGCCTCCTAGAGCGCTGCGTGCCTTCGGCGCCTGGCAAAGCACTGCGTGCCCTCGCCGCCTCGCACACCGCTGAGTGCCTTCGGCGCCTGGCAAAGCGCTGCGTGCCTTCGGCGCCTGGCAAAGCACTGCGTGCCCTCGCCGCCTCGCACACCGCTGCGTCCTTGGGCGCCTGGCAAAGCGCTGCGTGCCTTCGGCGCCTGGCAAAGCGCTGCGTGCCCTCGCCGCCTCGCACAGCTCTGCGTCCTTGGGCGCCTGGCAAAGCGCTGCGTGCCTTCGCCGCCTCGCCGCCTAGCAAGGCGCCCTAGCCCGTCCACCACGATCAGATCGCTGCGTGCCTTCGCTGCCTCGGTGCTTAGCAAAGCGCCACGTGCCTTCGGCGCCTACAAAAGCGCCGTGTGCCTTCGGCGCTACTACGGCGTTTGCTAAGCGGCGAGGCGGCGAAGGGACGCAGCGGTGTGTGAGGCGGCGAAGGCAAGCAGCGCTTTGCTGGGCGGCGAGGCGGCGAAGGGCCGAAGCGATTGGGGAGGCGGTGAAGGGAGACGGCGCTTTGTTGGGCGGCGAGGGCGAAAGGCACGCAGCGCTTTCTTAGGCGGCGAGGCGGCGAAGGCACGCGCTGCTTTGCTAGGCGCCGAAGGAACACGGCGCTTTGCTAGGCGGCGACGGCACGCGGAGCTTTGCTAGGCGGCGAGGCAGCGAAGGGACACGGCGCTTCGCTAGGCGGCGAGGGCGAGAAGGCACGCAGCGCTTTCTCAGGCGGCGAGGCGGCGAAGGCACGCGCTGCTCTGCCAGGCGCCGAAGGCACGCAGCGCTTTGCTAGGCTGCGATGCGGCGAGGCGCCGAACGCAGGCACTTCTTTGCTGGGCGCCGAAGGAACACGGCGCTTTGCTTGACGGCGACGGCACGCGCAGCTTTGCTAGGCGCCCAAGGCAGACGACGCTTTGCTAGGCAGCGAGGCGGCGAACGCACAAAGCCATTTGCTCTGCGGTGATTCGCTGCCTCGCACAATAGCTAACCACTGTGCATGTTGGCTGTCTCACAAACAAGCAGCCTGCTGCGTCTCTTCGCTGCCTCGCCAACTAGCAAAGTGCTGCCTCGCTTCGCTCCACGCCAAAAAGCCATCCGCGATGCCACTGCGCCACCTGCTGCACAAGCAAAGTGCTGCATCTCTTCGCTGCCTCGCACAATGAGCAAGCACTGTGCATGGTCGCTGTGTCACAAACAAGGAGACTGCTGCATCTCTTTGCTGCCTCGCCAACAAGCAAACCGCTGCATCTCTTCGCTGCCTCGCCAACAAGCAAACCGCTGCATCTCTTCGCTGCCTCACCAACAAGCAAATCGCTGCATATCTTCGCTGCCTCGCCAACAAGCAGAGCGCTGCGTGTATTCGCTGAGTGGCAGAAAGCAAAGCACGGCGCCTGTTCGCTGCCTGGCCAACAAGCAAAGCGCTCCATCTCTTCGCTGCCTCGCAAACGAAGGAAGCGCTGCGTGCCTTCGGCGCCGAGCAAAGCAGCGCGTGCCTTCGCCGCCTCGCAGCCTAAGAAAGCGCTGCGTGCCTTCTCGCCCTCGCCGCCTAGCAAAGCGCCGTGTGCCTTCGCCGCCTCCCCAATCGCTTCGTGCCTTCGCCGCCTAGCAAAGCGCCTAGCAAAGCGTCCTCAGCCTTCGCTGCCTAGCAAAGCTCCACGTCCGCTCGCCGCCTAGCAAAGCACTGCGTGCCCTCGCCGCCTCCTAGAGCGCTGCGTGCCTTCGGCGCCTGTCAAAGCGCTGCGTGCCTTCGGCGCCTGGCAAAGCACTGCGTGCCCTCGCCGCCTCGCACAGCGCTGCGTCCTTGGGCGCCTGTCAAAGCGCTGCGTGCCTTCACCGCCTCGCCGCCTAGCAAGGCGCCCTAGCCCGTCCACCACCATCAGATCGCTGCGTGCCTTCGCTGCCTCGGTGCTTAGCAAAGCGCCACGTGCCTTCGGCGCCTACAAAAGCGCCGTGTGCCTTCGGCGCTACTGCGGTGTTTGCTAAGCGGCGAGGCGGCGAAGGGACGCAGCGGTGTGTGAGGCGGTGAAGGCAAGCAGCGCTTTGCTGGGCGGCGAGGCGGCGAAGGGCCGAAGCGATTGGGGAGGCGGTGAAGGGACACGGCGCTTTGTTGGGCGGCGAGGGCAAAAGGCACGCAGCGCTTTCTTAGGCGGCGAGGCGGCGAAGGCACGCGCTGCTTTGCTAGGCGCCGAAGGAACACGGCGCTTTGCTAGGCGGCGACGGCACGCGGAGCTTTGCTAGGCGGCGAGGCGGCAAAGGGACACGGCGCTTCGCTAGGCGGCGAGGGCGAGAAGGCACGCAGCGCTTTCTCAGGCGGCGAAGGCACGCACGGCTTTGCCAGCCGCCGAAGGCACGCAGCGCTTTGCTAGGCTGCGATGCGGCGAGGCGCCGAACGCAGGCACTTCTTTGCTAGGCGCCCAAGGAACACGGCGCTTTGCTTGACGGCGACGGCACGCGCAGCTTTGCTAGGCGCCCAAGGCAGACGACGCTTTGCTAGGCAGCGAGGCGGCGAACGCACAAAGCCATTTGCTCGGCGGTCATTCGCTGCCTCGCACAATAGCTAACCACTGTGCATGTTGGCTGTCTCACAAACAAGCAGCCTGCTGCGTCTCTTCGCTGCCTCGCCAACTAGCAAAGTGCTGCCTCGCTTCGCCTGCAGGCGAAAAAACCATCCGCGATGCCACTGCGCCACCTGCTGCACAACCAAAGTGCTGCATCTCTTCGCTGCCTCGCACAATGGGCAACCACTGTGCATGTTGGCTGTCTCACAAACAAGGAGACTGCTGAATCTCTTCGCTGCCTCGCCAACAAGCAGAGCGCTGCGTGTATTCGCTGAGTGGCAGAAAGCAAAGCACGGCGCCTGTTCGCTGCCTGGCCAACAAGCAAAGCGCTCCATCTCTTCGCTGCCTCGCAAACGAAGGAAGCGCTGCGTGCCTTCGGCGCCTAGCAAAGCAGCGCGTGCCTTCGCTGCCTCGCCGCCTAAGAAAGCGCTGCGTGCCTTCTCGCCCTCGCCGCCTAGCAAAGCGCCGTGTGCCTTCGCCGCCTCCCCAATCGCTTCGTGCCTTCGCCGCCTAGCAAAGCGCCTAGCAAAGCGTCCTCAGCCTTCGCTGCCTAGCAAAGCTCCACGTCCGCTCGCCGCCTAGCAAAGCACTGTGTGCCCTCGCCGCCTCGCACAGCGCTGCGTGCCTTCGGCGCCTGGCAAAGCACTGCGTGCCCTTGCCGCCTCGCACAGCGCTGCGTCCTTGGGCGCCTGGCAAAGCGCTGCGTGCCTTCGGCGCCTGGCAAAGCACTGCGTGCCCTCGCCGCCTCGCACAGCGCTGCGTCCTTGGGCACCTGGCAAAGCGCTGCGTGCCTTGGCCGCCTCGCCGCCTAAGAAAGCGCTGCGTGCCTTCTCGCCCTCGCCGCCTAGCAAAGCGCCGTGTGCCTTCGCCGCCTCCCCAATCGCTTCGTGCCTTCGCCGCCTAGCAAAGCGCCTAGCAAAGCGTCCTCAGCCTTGGCTGCCTAGCAAAGCTCCACGTCCGCTCGCCGCCTAGCAAAGCACTGCGTGCCCTCGCCGCCTCCTAGAGCGCTGCGTGCCTTCGGCGCCTGGCAAAGCACTGCGTGCCCTTGCCGCCTCGCACAGCGCTGCGTCCTTGGGCGACTGGCAAAGCGCTGCGTGCCTTCGGCACCTGGCAAAGCACTGCGTGCCCTCGCCGCCTCGCACAGCGCTGCGTCCTTGGGCGCCTGGCAAAGCACTGCGTGCCTTCGCCGCCTCGCCGCCTAGCAAGGCGCCCTAGCCCGTCCACCACCATCAGATCGCTGCGTGCCTTCGCTGCCTCGGTGCTTAGCAAAGCGCCACGTGCCTTCGGCGCCTACAAAAGCGCCGTGTGCCTTCGGCGCTACTACGGCGTTTGCTAAGCGGCGAGGCGGCGAAGGGACGCAGCGGTGTGTGAGGCGGCGAAGGCAAGCAGCGCTTTGCTGGGCGGCGAGGCGGCGAAGGGCCGAAGCGATTGGGGAGGCGGTGAAGGGACACGGCGCTTTGTTGGGCGGCGAGGGCGAAAGGCACGCAGCGCTTTCTTAGGCGGCGAGGCGGCGAAGGCACGCGCTGCTTTGCTAGGCGCCGAAGGAACACGGCGCTTTGCTAGGCGGCGACGGCACGCGCAGCTTTGCTAGGCGGCGAGGCGGCGAAGGGACACGGCGCTTCGCTAGGCGGCGAGGGCGAGAAGGCACGCAGCGCTTTCTCAGGCGGCGAGGCGGCGAAGGCACGCGCTGCTCTGCCAGCCGCCGAAGGCACGCAGCGCTTTGCTAGGCTGCGATGCGGCGAGGCGCCGAACGCAGGCACTTCTTTGCTAGGCTCCCAAGGTACACGGCGCTTTGCTTGACGGCGACGGCACGCGCAGCTTTGCTAGGCGCCCAAGGCAGACGACGCTTTGCTAGGCAGCGAGGCGGCGAACGCACAAAGCCATTTGCTCGGCGGTGATTCGCTGCCTCGCACAAGAGCTAACCACTGTGCATGTTGGCTGTCTCACAAACAAGCAGCCTGCTGCGTCTCTTCGCTGCCTCGCCAACTAGCAAAGTGCTGCCTCGCTTCGCCTCCACGCCAAAAAGCCATCCGCGATGCCACTGCGCCACCTGCTGCACAAGCAAAGTGCTGCATCTCTTCGCTGCCTCGCACAAGGAGCAAGCACTGTGCATGGTCGCTGTGTCACAAACAAGGAGACTGCTGAATCTCTTTGCTGCCTCGCCAACAAGCAAACCGCTGCATCTCTTCGCTGCCTCACCAACAAGCAAATCGCTGCATATCTTCGCTGCCTCGCCAACAAGCAGAGCGCTGCGTGTATTCGCTGAGTGGCAGAAAGCAAAGCACGGCGCCTGTTCGCTGCCTGGCCAACAAGCAAAGCGCTCCATCTCTTCGCTGCCTCGCAAACGAAGGAAGCGCTGCGTGCCTTCGGCGCCGAGCAAAGCAGCGCGTGCCTTCGCTGCCTCGCCGCCTAAGAAAGCGCTGCGTGCCTTCTCGCCCTCGCCGCCTAGCAAAGCGCCGTGTGCCTTTGCCGCCTCCCCAATCGCTTCGTGCCTTCGCCGCCTAGCAAAGCGCCTAGCAAAGCGTCCTCAGCCTTCGCTGCCTAGCAAAGCTTCACGTCCGCTCGCCGCCTAGCAAAGCACTGTGTGCCCTCGCCGCCTCCTAGAGCGCTGCGTGCCTTCGGCGCCTGGCAAAGCACTGCGTGCCCTCGCCGCCTCGCACAGCGCTGCGTGCCTTCAGCGCCTGGCAAAGCGCTGCGTGCCTTCGGCGCCTGGCAAAGCACTGCGTGCCCTCGCCGCCTCGCACAGCGCTGCGTCCCTGGGCGCCTGTCAAAGCGCTGCGTGCCTTCGGCGCCTGGCAAAGCACTGCGTGCCCTCGCCGCCTCGCACAGCGCTGCGTCCCTGGGCGCCTGTCAAAGCGCTGCGTGCCTTCGGCGCCTCGCCACCTAGCAAGGCGCCCTAGCCCGTCCACCACCATCAGATCGCTGCGTGCCTTCGCTGCCTCGGTGCTTAGCAAAGCGCCACGTGCCTTCGGCGCCTACAAAAGCGCCGTGTGCCTTCGGCGCTACTACGGCGTTTGCTAAGCGGCGAGGCGGCGAAGGGACGCAGCGGTGTGTGAGGCGGCGAAGGCAAGCAGCGCTTTGCTGGGCGGCGAGGCGGCGAAGGGCCGAAGCGATTGGGGAGGCGGTGAAGGGACAGGGCGCTTTGTTGGGCGGCGAGGCGGCGAAGGCACGCGCTGCTTTGCTAGGCGCCGAAGGAACACGGCGCTTTGCTAGGCGGCGACGGCACGCGGAGCTTTGCTAGGCGGCGAGGCGGCAAAGGGACACGGCGCTTCGCTAGGCGGCGAGGGCGAGAAGGCACGCAGCGCTTTCTCAGGCGGCCAGGCGGCGAAGGCACGCGCTGCTCTGCCAGCCGCCGAAGGCACGCAGCGCTTTGCTAGGCTGCGATGCGGCGAGGCGCCGAACGCAGGCACTTCTTTGCTAGGCGCCCAAGGAACACGGCGCTTTGCTTGACGGCGACGGCACGCGCAGCTTTGCTAGGCGCCCAAGGCAGACGACGCTTTGCTAGGCAGCGAGGCGGCGAACGCACAAAGCCATTTGCTCTGCGGTGATTCGCTGCCTCGCACAATAGCTAACCACTGTGCATGTTGGCTGTCTCACAAACAAGCAGCCTGCTGCGTCTCTTCGCTGCCTCGCCAACTAGCAAAGTGCTGCCTCGCTTCGCCTCCACGCCAAAAAGCCATCCGCGATGCCACTGCGCCACCTGCTGCACAAGCAAAGTGCTGCATCTCTTCGCTGCCTCGCACAAGGAGCAAGCACTGTGCATGGTCGCTGTGTCACAAACAAGGAGACTGCTGCATCTCTTCGCTGCCTCACCAACAAGCAAACCGCTGCATCTCTTCGCTGCCTCGCCAACAAGCAAACCGCTGCATCTCTTCGCTGCCTCACCAACAAGCAAATCGCTGCATATCTTCGCTGCCTCGCCAACAAGCAGAGCGCTGCGTGTATTCGCTGAGTGGCAGAAAGCAAAGCACGGCGCCTGTTCGCTGCCTGGCCAACAAGCAAAGCGCTCCATCTCTTCGCTGCCTCGCAAACGAAGGAAGCGCTGCGTGCCTTCGGCGCCGAGCACAGCGCTGCGTCCCTGGGCGCCTGGCAAAGCGCTGCGTGCCCTCGCCGCCTCGCACAGCGCTGCGTGCCTTCGGCGCCTGGCAAAGCACTGCGTGCCCTCGCCGCCTCGCACAGCGCTGCGTCCTTGGGCGCCTGGCAAAGCACTGAGTGCCTTCAGCGCCTGGCAAAGCACTGCGTGCCCTCGCCGCCTCGCACAGCGCTGCGTCCTTGGGCGCCTGGCAAAGCACTGCGTGCCTTCGCCGCCTCGCCGCCTAGCAAGGCGCCCTAGCCCGTCCACCACCATCAGATCGCTGCGTGCCTTCGCTGCCTCGGTGCTTAGCAAAGCGCCACGTGCCTTCGGCGCCTACAAAAGCGCCGTGTGCCTTCGGCGCTACTACGGCGTTTGCTAAGCGGCGAGGCGGCGAAGGGACGCAGCGGTGTGTGAGGCGGCGAAGGCAAGCAGCGCTTTGCTGGGCGGCGAGGCGGCGAAGGGCCGAAGCGATTGGGGAGGCGGTGAAGGGAGACGGCGCTTTGTTGGGCGGCGAGGGCGAAAGGCACGCAGCGCTTTCTTAGGCGGCGAAGGCACGCGCTGCTTTGCTAGGCGCCGAAGGAACACGGCGCTTTGCTAGGCGGCGACGGCACGCGGAGCTTTGCTAGGCTGCGATGCGGCGAGGCGCCGAACGCAGGCACTTCTTTGCTAGGCGCCCAAGGAACACGGCGCTTTGCTTGACGGCGACGGCACGCGCAGCTTTGCTAGGCGCCCAAGGCAGACGACGCTTTGCTAGGCAGCGAGGCGGCGAACGCACAAAGCCATTTGCTCTGCCCTCATTCGCTGCCTCGCACAAGAGCTAACCACTGGGCATGTTGGCTGTCTCACAAACAAGCAGCTTGCTGCGTCTCTTCGCTGCCTCGCCAACTAGCAAAGTGCTGCCTCGCTTCGCCTGCAGGCGAAAAAGCCATCCGCGATGCCACTGCGCCACCTGCTGCACAAGCAAAGTGCTGCATCTCTTCGCTGCCTCGCACAATGAGCAAGCACTGTGCATGGTCGCTGTGTCACAAACAAGGAGACTGCTGCATCTCTTCGCTGCCTCACCAACAAGCAAATCGCTGCATATCTTCGCTGCCTCGCCAACAAGCAGAGCGCTGCGTGTATTCGCTGAGTGGCAGAAAGCAAAGCACGGCGCCTGTTCGCTGCCTGGCCAACAAGCAAAGCGCTCCATCTCTTCGCTGCCTCGCAAACGAAGGAAGCGCTGCGTGCCTTCGGCGCCGAGCAAAGCAGCGCGTGCCTTCGCCGCCTCGCCGCCTAAGAAAGCGCTGCGTGCCTTCTCGCCCTCGCCGCCTAGCAAAGCGCCGTGTGCCTTCGCCGCCTCCCCAATCGCTTCGTGCCTTCGCCGCCTAGCAAAGCGCCTAGCAAAGCGTCCTCAGCCTTCGCTGCCTAGCAAAGCTCCACGTCCGCTCGCCGCCTAGCAAAGCACTGTGTGCCCTCGCCGCCTCGCACAGCGCTGCGTGCCTTCGGCGCCTGGCAAAGCACTGCGTGCCCTCGCCGCCTCGCACACCGCTGAGTGCCTTCGGCGCCTGGCAAAGCGCTGCGTGCCTTCGGCGCCTGGCAAAGCACTGCGTGCCCTCGCCGCCTCGCACACCGCTGCGTCCTTGGGCGCCTGGCAAAGCGCTGCGTGCCTTCGGCGCCTGGCAAAGCACTGCGTGCCCTCGCCGCCTCGCACAGCTCTGCGTCCTTGGGCGCCTGGCAAAGCGCTGCGTGCCTTCGCCGCCTCGCCGCCTAGCAAGGCGCCCTAGCCCGTCCACCACGATCAGATCGCTGCGTGCCTTCGCTGCCTCGGTGCTTAGCAAAGCGCCACGTGCCTTCGGCGCCTACAAAAGCGCCGTGTGCCTTCGGCGCTACTACGGCGTTTGCTAAGCGGCGAGGCGGCGAAGGGACGCAGCGGTGTGTGAGGCGGCGAAGGCAAGCAGCGCTTTGCTGGGCGGCGAGGCGGCGAAGGGCCGAAGCGATTGGGGAGGCGGTGAAGGGACACGGCGCTTTGTTGGGCGGCGAGGGCGAAAGGCACGCAGCGCTTTCTTAGGCGGCGAGGCGGCGAAGGCACGCGCTGCTTTGCTAGGCGCCGAAGGAACACGGCGCTTTGCTAGGCGGCGACGGCACGCGGAGCTTTGCTAGGCGGCGAGGCGGCAAAGGGACACGGCGCTTCGCTAGGCGGCGAGGGCGAGAAGGCACGCAGCGCTTTCTCAGGCGGCCAGGCGGCGAAGGCACGCGCTGCTCTGCCAGGCGCCGAAGGCACGCAGCGCTTTGCTAGGCTGCGATGCGGCGAGGCGCCGAACGCAGGCACTTCTTTGCTGGGCGCCCAAGGAACACGGCGCTTTGCTTGACGGCGACGGCACGCGCAGCTTTGCTAGGCGCCCAAGGCAGACGACGCTTTGCTAGGCAGCGAGGCGGCGAACGCACAAAGCCATTTGCTCTGCGGTGATTCGCTGCCTCGCACAATAGCTAACCACTGTGCATGTTGGCTGTCTCACAAACAAGCAGCCTGCTGCGTCTCTTCGCTGCCTCGCCAACTAGCAAAGTGCTGCCTCGCTTCGCCTCCACGCCAAAAAGCCATCCGCGATGCCACTGCGCCACCTGCTGCACAAGCAAAGTGCTGCATCTCTTCGCTGCCTCGCACAATGAGCAAGCACTGTGCATGGTCGCTGTGTCACAAACAAGGAGACTGCTGCATCTCTTTGCTGCCTCGCCAACAAGCAAACCGCTGCATCTCTTCGCTGCCTCGCCAACAAGCAAACCGCTGCATCTCTTCGCTGCCTCACCAACAAGCAAATCGCTGCATATCTTCGCTGCCTCGCCAACAAGCAGAGCGCTGCGTGTATTCGCTGAGTGGCAGAAAGCAAAGCACGGCGCCTGTTCGCTGCCTGGCCAACAAGCAAAGCGCTCCATCTCTTCGCTGCCTCGCAAACGAAGGAAGCGCTGCGTGCCTTCGGCGCCGAGCAAAGCAGCGCGTGCCTTCGCCGCCTCGCAGCCTAAGAAAGCGCTGCGTGCCTTCTCGCCCTCGCCGCCTAGCAAAGCGCCGTGTGCCTTCGCCGCCTCCCCAATCGCTTCGTGCCTTCGCCGCCTAGCAAAGCGCCTAGCAAAGCGTCCTCAGCCTTCGCTGCCTAGCAAAGCTCCACGTCCGCTCGCCGCCTAGCAAAGCACTGCGTGCCCTCGCCGCCTCCTAGAGCGCTGCGTGCCTTCGGCGCCTGTCAAAGCGCTGCGTGCCTTCGGCGCCTGGCAAAGCACTGCGTGCCCTCGCCGCCTCGCACAGCGCTGCGTCCTTGGGCGCCTGTCAAAGCGCTGCGTGCCTTCGGTGCCTGGCAAAGCACTGCGTGCCCTCGCCGCCTCGCACAGCGCTGCGTCCTTGGGCGCCTGGCAAAGCGCTGCGTGCCTTCGCCGCCTCGCCGCCTAGCAAGGCGCCCTAGCCCGTCCACCACCATCAGATCGCTGCGTGCCTTCGCTGCCTCGGTGCTTAGCAAAGCGCCACGTGCCTTCGGCGCCTACAAAAGCGCCGTGTGCCTTCGGCGCTACTGCGGTGTTTGCTAAGCGGCGAGGCGGCGAAGGGACGCAGCGGTGTGTGAGGCGGTGAAGGCAAGCAGCGCTTTGCTGGGCGGCGAGGCGGCGAAGGGCCGAAGCGATTGGGGAGGCGGTGAAGGGACACGGCGCTTTGTTGGGCGGCGAGGGCAAAAGGCACGCAGCGCTTTCTTAGGCGGCGAGGCGGCGAAGGCACGCGCTGCTTTGCTAGGCGCCGAAGGAACACGGCGCTTTGCTAGGCGGCGACGGCACGCGGAGCTTTGCTAGGCGCCCAAGGCAGACGACGCTTTGCTAGGCAGCGAGGCGGCGAACGCACAAAGCCATTTGCTCGGCGGTCATTCGCTGCCTCGCACAATAGCTAACCACTGTGCATGTTGGCTGTCTCACAAACAAGCAGCCTGCTGCGTCTCTTCGCTGCCTCGCCAACTAGCAAAGTGCTGCCTCGCTTCGCCTGCAGGCGAAAAAACCATCCGCGATGCCACTGCGCCACCTGCTGCACAAGCAAAGTGCTGCATCTCTTCGCTGCCTCGCACAATGAGCAAGCACTGTGCATGGTCGCTGTGTCACAAACAAGGAGACTGCTGCATCTCTTCGCTGCCTCACCAACAAGCAAATCGCTGCATATCTTCGCTGCCTCGCCAACAAGCAGAGCGCTGCGTGTATTCGCTGAGTGGCAGAAAGCAAAGCACGGCGCCTGTTCGCTGCCTGGCCAACAAGCAAAGCGCTCCATCTCTTCGCTGCCTCGCAAACGAAGGAAGCGCTGCGTGCCTTCGGCGCCGAGCACAGCGCTGCGTCCCTGGGCGCCTGGCAAAGCGCTGCGTGCCCTCGCCGCCTCCTAGAGCGCTGCGTGCCTTCGGCGCCTGGCAAAGCACTGCGTGCCCTCGCCGCCTCGCACAGCGCTGCGTCCTTGGGCGCCTGGCAAAGCGCTGCGTGCCTTCGCCGCCTCGCCGCCTAGCAAGGCGCCCTAGCCCGTCCACCACCATCAGATCGCTGCGTGCCTTCGCTGCCTCGGTGCTTAGCAAAGCGCCACGTGCCTTCGGCGCCTACAAAAGCGCCGTGTGCCTTCGGCGCTACTACGGCGTTTGCTAAGCGGCGAGGCGGCGAAGGGACGCAGCGGTGTGTGAGGCGGCGAAGGCAAGCAGCGCTTTGCTGGGCGGCGAGGCGGCGAAGGGCCGAAGCGATTGGGGAGGCGGTGAAGGGAGACGGCGCTTTGTTGGGCGGCGAGGGCGAAAGGCATGCAGCGCTTTCTTAGGCGGCGAAGGCACGCGCTGCTTTGCTAGGCGCCGAAGGAACACGGCGCTTTGCTAGGCGGCGACGGCACGCGGAGCTTTGCTAGGCTGCGATGCGGCGAGGCGCCGAACGCAGGCACTTCTTTGCTAGGCGCCCAAGGAACACGGCGCTTTGCTTGACGGCGACGGCACGCGCAGCTTTGCTAGGCGCCCAAGGCAGACGACGCTTTGCTAGGCAGCGAGGCGGCGAACGCACAAAGCCATTTGCTCTGCCCTCATTCGCTGCCTCGCACAAGAGCTAACCACTGGGCATGTTGGCTGTCTCACAAACAAGCAGCTTGCTGCGTCTCTTCGCTGCCTCGCCAACTAGCAAAGTGCTGCCTCGCTTCGCCTGCAGGCGAAAAAGCCATCCGCGATGCCACTGCGCCACCTGCTGCACAAGCAAAGTGCTGCATCTCTTCGCTGCCTCGCACAAGGAGCAAGCACTGTGCATGGTCGCTGTCTCACAAACAAGGAGACTGCTGCATCTCTTCGCTGCCTCACCAACAAGCAAATCGCTGCATATCTTCGCTGCCTCGCCAACAAGCAGAGCGCTGCGTGTATTCGCTGAGTGGCAGAAAGCAAAGCACGGCGCCTGTTCGCTGCCTGGCCAACAAGCAAAGCGCTCCATCTCTTCGCTGCCTCGCAAACGAAGGAAGCGCTGCGTGCCTTCGGCGCCGAGCAAAGCAGCGCGTGCCTTCGCCGCCTCGCCGCCTAAGAAAGCGCTGCGTGCCTTCTCGCCCTCGCCGCCTAGCAAAGCGCCGTGTGCCTTCGCCGCCTCCCCAATCGCTTCGTGCCTTCGCCGCCTAGCAAAGCGCCTAGCAAAGCGTCCTCAGCCTTCGCTGCCTAGCAAAGCTCCACGTCCGCTCGCCGCCTAGCAAAGCACTGTGTGCCCTCGCCGCCTCGCACAGCGCTGCGTGCCTTCGGCGCCTGGCAAAGCACTGCGTGCCCTCGCCGCCTCGCACACCGCTGAGTGCCTTCGGCGCCTGGCAAAGCGCTGCGTGCCTTCGGCGCCTGGCAAAGCACTGCGTGCCCTCGCCGCCTCGCACACCGCTGCGTCCTTGGGCGCCTGGCAAAGCGCTGCGTGCCTTCGGCGCCTGGCAAAGCGCTGCGTGCCCTCGCCGCCTCGCACAGCGCTGCGTCCTTGGGCGCCTGGCAAAGCGCTGCGTGCCTTCGCCGCCTCGCCGCCTAGCAAGGCGCCCTAGCCCGTCCACCACGATCAGATCGCTGCGTGCCTTCGCTGCCTCGGTGCTTAGCAAAGCGCCACGTGCCTTCGGCGCCTACAAAAGCGCCGTGTGCCTTCGGCGCTACTACGGCGTTTGCTAAGCGGCGAGGCGGCGAAGGGACGCAGCGGTGTGTGAGGCGGCGAAGGCAAGCAGCGCTTTGCTGGGCGGCGAGGCGGCGAAGGGCCGAAGCGATTGGGGAGGCGGTGAAGGGACACGGCGCTTTGTTGGGCGGCGAGGGCGAAAGGCACGCAGCGCTTTCTTAGGCGGCGAGGCGGCGAAGGCACGCGCTGCTTTGCTAGGCGCCGAAGGAACACGGCGCTTTGCTAGGCGGCGACGGCACGCGCAGCTTTGCTAGGCGGCGAGGCGGCGAAGGGACACGGCGCTTCGCTAGGCGGCGAGGGCGAGAAGGCACGCAGCGCTTTCTCAGGCGGCCAGGCGGCGAAGGCACGCGCTGCTCTGCCAGGCGCCGAAGGCACGCAGCGCTTTGCTAGGCTGCGATGCGGCGAGGCGCCGAACGCAGGCACTTCTTTGCTGGGCGCCGAAGGAACACGGCGCTTTGCTTGACGGCGACGGCACGCGCAGCTTTGCTAGGCGCCCAAGGCAGACGACGCTTTGCTAGGCAGCGAGGCGGCGAACGCACAAAGCCATTTGCTCTGCGGTGATTCGCTGCCTCGCACAATAGCTAACCACTGTGCATGTTGGCTGTCTCACAAACAAGCAGCCTGCTGCGTCTCTTCGCTGCCTCGCCAACTAGCAAAGTGCTGCCTCGCTTCGCTCCACGCCAAAAAGCCATCCGCGATGCCACTGCGCCACCTGCTGCACAAGCAAAGTGCTGCATCTCTTCGCTGCCTCGCACAATGAGCAAGCACTGTGCATGGTCGCTGTGTCACAAACAAGGAGACTGCTGCATCTCTTTGCTGCCTCGCCAACAAGCAAACCGCTGCATCTCTTCGCTGCCTCGCCAACAAGCAAACCGCTGCATCTCTTCGCTGCCTCACCAACAAGCAAATCGCTGCATATCTTCGCTGCCTCGCCAACAAGCAGAGCGCTGCGTGTATTCGCTGAGTGGCAGAAAGCAAAGCACGGCGCCTGTTCGCTGCCTGGCCAACAAGCAAAGCGCTCCATCTCTTCGCTGCCTCGCAAACGAAGGAAGCGCTGCGTGCCTTCGGCGCCGAGCAAAGCAGCGCGTGCCTTCGCCGCCTCGCAGCCTAAGAAAGCGCTGCGTGCCTTCTCGCCCTCGCCGCCTAGCAAAGCGCCGTGTGCCTTCGCCGCCTCCCCAATCGCTTCGTGCCTTCGCCGCCTAGCAAAGCGCCTAGCAAAGCGTCCTCAGCCTTCGCTGCCTAGCAAAGCTCCACGTCCGCTCGCCGCCTAGCAAAGCACTGCGTGCCCTCGCCGCCTCCTAGAGCGCTGCGTGCCTTCGGCGCCTGTCAAAGCGCTGCGTGCCTTCGGCGCCTGGCAAAGCACTGCGTGCCCTCGCCGCCTCGCACAGCGCTGCGTCCTTGGGCGCCTGTCAAAGCGCTGCGTGCCTTCGGTGCCTGGCAAAGCACTGCGTGCCCTCGCCGCCTCGCACAGCGCTGCGTCCTTGGGCGCCTGGCAAAGCGCTGCGTGCCTTCGCCGCCTCGCCGCCTAGCAAGGCGCCCTAGCCCGTCCACCACCATCAGATCGCTGCGTGCCTTCGCTGCCTCGGTGCTTAGCAAAGCGCCACGTGCCTTCGGCGCCTACAAAAGCGCCGTGTGCCTTCGGCGCTACTGCGGTGTTTGCTAAGCGGCGAGGCGGCGAAGGGACGCAGCGGTGTGTGAGGCGGTGAAGGCAAGCAGCGCTTTGCTGGGCGGCGAGGCGGCGAAGGGCCGAAGCGATTGGGGAGGCGGTGAAGGGACACGGCGCTTTGTTGGGCGGCGAGGGCAAAAGGCACGCAGCGCTTTCTTAGGCGGCGAGGCGGCGAAGGCACGCGCTGCTTTGCTAGGCGCCGAAGGAACACGGCGCTTTGCTAGGCGGCGACGGCACGCGGAGCTTTGCTAGGCGGCGAGGCGGCAAAGGGACACGGCGCTTCGCTAGGCGGCGAGGGCGAGAAGGCACGCAGCGCTTTCTCAGGCGGCGAAGGCACGCACGGCTTTGCCAGCCGCCGAAGGCACGCAGCGCTTTGCTAGGCTGCGATGCGGCGAGGCGCCGAACGCAGGCACTTCTTTGCTAGGCGCCCAAGGAACACGGCGCTTTGCTTGACGGCGACGGCACGCGCAGCTTTGCTAGGCGCCCAAGGCAGACGACGCTTTGCTAGGCAGCGAGGCGGCGAACGCACAAAGCCATTTGCTCGGCGGTCATTCGCTGCCTCGCACAATAGCTAACCACTGTGCATGTTGGCTGTCTCACAAACAAGCAGCCTGCTGCGTCTCTTCGCTGCCTCGCCAACTAGCAAAGTGCTGCCTCGCTTCGCTTGCAGGCGAAAAAACCATCCGCGATGCCACTGCGCCACCTGCTGCACAACCAAAGTGCTGCATCTCTTCGCTGCCTCGCACAATGGGCAACCACTGTGCATGTTGGCTGTCTCACAAACAAGGAGACTGCTGAATCTCTTCGCTGCCTCGCCAACAAGCAGAGCGCTGCGTGTATTCGCTGAGTGGCAGAAAGCAAAGCACGGCGCCTGTTCGCTGCCTGGCCAACAAGCAAAGCGCTCCATCTCTTCGCTGCCTCGCAAACGAAGGAAGCGCTGCGTGCCTTCGGCGCCTAGCAAAGCAGCGCGTGCCTTCGCTGCCTCGCCGCCTAAGAAAGCGCTGCGTGCCTTCTCGCCCTCGCCGCCTAGCAAAGCGCCGTGTGCCTTCGCCGCCTCCCCAATCGCTTCGTGCCTTCGCCGCCTAGCAAAGCGCCTAGCAAAGCGTCCTCAGCCTTCGCTGCCTAGCAAAGCTCCACGTCCGCTCGCCGCCTAGCAAAGCACTGTGTGCCCTCGCCGCCTCGCACAGCGCTGCGTGCCTTCGGCGCCTGGCAAAGCACTGCGTGCCCTTGCCGCCTCGCACAGCGCTGCGTCCTTGGGCGCCTGGCAAAGCGCTGCGTGCCTTCGGCGCCTGGCAAAGCACTGCGTGCCCTCGCCGCCTCGCACAGCGCTGCGTCCTTGGGCGCCTGGCAAAGCGCTGCGTGCCTTGGCCGCCTCGCCGCCTAAGAAAGCGCTGCGTGCCTTCTCGCCCTCGCCGCCTAGCAAAGCGCCGTGTGCCTTCGCCGCCTCCCCAATCGCTTCGTGCCTTCGCCGCCTAGCAAAGCGCCTAGCAAAGCGTCCTCAGCCTTGGCTGCCTAGCAAAGCTCCACGTCCGCTCGCCGCCTAGCAAAGCACTGCGTGCCCTCGCCGCCTCGCACAGCGCTGCGTGCCTTCGGCGCCTGGCAAAGCACTGCGTGCCCTTGCCGCCTCGCACAGCGCTGCGTCCTTGGGCGACTGGCAAAGCGCTGCGTGCCTTCGGCACCTGGCAAAGCACTGCGTGCCCTCGCCGCCTCGCACAGCGCTGCGTCCTTGGGCGCCTGGCAAAGCACTGAGTGCCTTCAGCGCCTGGCAAAGCACTGCGTGCCCTCGCCGCCTCGCACAGCGCTGCGTCCTTGGGCGCCTGGCAAAGCACTGCGTGCCTTCGCCGCCTCGCCGCCTAGCAAGGCGCCCTAGCCCGTCCACCACCATCAGATCGCTGCGTGCCTTCGCTGCCTCGGTGCTTAGCAAAGCGCCACGTGCCTTCGGCGCCTACAAAAGCGCCGTGTGCCTTCGGCGCTACTACGGCGTTTGCTAAGCGGCGAGGCGGCGAAGGGACGCAGCGGTGTGTGAGGCGGCGAAGGCAAGCAGCGCTTTGCTGGGCGGCGAGGCGGCGAAGGGCCGAAGCGATTGGGGAGGCGGTGAAGGGACAGGGCGCTTTGTTGGGCGGCGAGGGCGAAAGGCACGCAGCGCTTTCTTAGGCGGCGAGGCGGCGAAGGCACGCGCTGCTTTGCTAGGCGCCGAAGGAACACGGCGCTTTGCTAGGCGGCGACGGCACGCGCAGCTTTGCTAGGCGGCGAGGCGGCGAAGGGACACGGCGCTTCGCTAGGCGGCGAGGGCGAGAAGGCACGCAGCGCTTTCTCAGGCGGCGAGGCGGCGAAGGCACGCGCTGCTCTGCCAGCCGCCGAAGGCACGCAGCGCTTTGCTAGGCTGCGATGCGGCGAGGCGCCGAACGCAGGCACTTCTTTGCTAGGCTCCCAAGGAACACGGCGCTTTGCTTGACGGCGACGGCACGCGCAGCTTTGCTAGGCGCCCAAGGCAGACGACGCTTTGCTAGGCAGCGAGGCGGCGAACGCACAAAGCCATTTGCTCGGCGGTGATTCGCTGCCTCGCACAAGAGCTAACCACTGTGCATGTTGGCTGTCTCACAAACAAGCAGCCTGCTGCGTCTCTTCGCTGCCTCGCCAACTAGCAAAGTGCTGCCTCGCTTCGCCTCCACGCCAAAAAGCCATCCGCGATGCCACTGCGCCACCTGCTGCACAAGCAAAGTGCTGCATCTCTTCGCTGCCTCGCACAAGGAGCAAGCACTGTGCATGGTCGCTGTGTCACAAACAAGGAGACTGCTGAATCTCTTTGCTGCCTCGCCAACAAGCAAACCGCTGCATCTCTTCGCTGCCTCACCAACAAGCAAATCGCTGCATATCTTCGCTGCCTCGCCAACAAGCAGAGCGCTGCGTGTATTCGCTGAGTGGCAGAAAGCAAAGCACGGCGCCTGTTCGCTGCCTGGCCAACAAGCAAAGCGCTCCATCTCTTCGCTGCCTCGCAAACGAAGGAAGCGCTGCGTGCCTTCGGCGCCGAGCAAAGCAGCGCGTGCCTTCGCCGCCTCGCCGCCTAAGAAAGCGCTGCGTGCCTTCTCGCCCTCGCCGCCTAGCAAAGCGCCGTGTGCCTTTGCCGCCTCCCCAATCGCTTCGTGCCTTCGCCGCCTAGCAAAGCGCCTAGCAAAGCGTCCTCAGCCTTCGCTGCCTAGCAAAGCTTCACGTCCGCTCGCCGCCTAGCAAAGCACTGTGTGCCCTCGCCGCCTCCTAGAGCGCTGCGTGCCTTCGGCGCCTGGCAAAGCACTGCGTGCCCTCGCCGCCTCGCACAGCGCTGCGTGCCTTCAGCGCCTGGCAAAGCGCTGCGTGCCTTCGGCGCCTGGCAAAGCACTGCGTGCCCTCGCCGCCTCGCACAGCGCTGCGTCCCTGGGCGCCTGTCAAAGCGCTGCGTGCCTTCGGCGCCTGGCAAAGCACTGCGTGCCCTCGCCGCCTCGCACAGCGCTGCGTCCCTGGGCGCCTGTCAAAGCGCTGCGTGCCTTCGGCGCCTCGCCACCTAGCAAGGCGCCCTAGCCCGTCCACCACCATCAGATCGCTGCGTGCCTTCGCTGCCTCGGTGCTTAGCAAAGCGCCACGTGCCTTCGGCGCCTACAAAAGCGCCGTGTGCCTTCGGCGCTACTACGGCGTTTGCTAAGCGGCGAGGCGGCGAAGGGACGCAGCGGTGTGTGAGGCGGCGAAGGCAAGCAGCGCTTTGCTGGGCGGCGAGGCGGCGAAGGGCCGAAGCGATTGGGGAGGCGGTGAAGGGACAGGGCGCTTTGTTGGGCGGCGAGGCGGCGAAGGCACGCGCTGCTTTGCTAGGCGCCGAAGGAACACGGCGCTTTGCTAGGCGGCGACGGCACGCGGAGCTTTGCTAGGCGGCGAGGCGGCAAAGGGACACGGCGCTTCGCTAGGCGGCGAGGGCGAGAAGGCACGCAGCGCTTTCTCAGGCGGCCAGGCGGCGAAGGCACGCGCTGCTCTGCCAGCCGCCGAAGGCACGCAGCGCTTTGCTAGGCTGCGATGCGGCGAGGCGCCGAACGCAGGCACTTCTTTGCTAGGCGCCCAAGGAACACGGCGCTTTGCTTGACGGCGACGGCACGCGCAGCTTTGCTAGGCGCCCAAGGCAGACGACGCTTTGCTAGGCAGCGAGGCGGCGAACGCACAAAGCCATTTGCTCGGCGGTCATTCGCTGCCTCGCACAATAGCTAACCACTGTGCATGTTGGCTGTCTCACAAACAAGCAGCCTGCTGCGTCTCTTCGCTGCCTCGCCAACTAGCAAAGTGCTGCCTCGCTTCGCCTCCACGCCAAAAAGCCATCCGCGATGCCACTGCGCCACCTGGTGCACAAGCAAAGTGCTGCATCTCTTCGCTGCCTCGCACAATGAGCAAGCACTGTGCATGGTCGCTGTCTCACAAACAAGGAGACTGCTGCATCTCTTCGCTGCCTCACCAACAAGCAAATCGCTGCATATCTTCGCTGCCTCGCCAACAAGCAGAGCGCTGCGTGTATTCGCTGAGTGGCAGAAAGCAAAGCACGGCGCCTGTTCGCTGCCTGGCCAACAAGCAAAGCGCTCCATCTCTTCGCTGCCTCGCAAACGAAGGAAGCGCTGCGTGCCTTCGGCGCCGAGCACAGCGCTGCGTCCCTGGGCGCCTGGCAAAGCGCTGCGTGCCCTCGCCGCCTCGCACAGCGCTGCGTGCCTTCGGCGCCTGGCAAAGCACTGCGTGCCCTCGCCGCCTCGCACAGCGCTGCGTCCTTGGGCGCCTGGCAAAGCGCTGCGTGCCTTCGCCGCCTCGCCGCCTAGCAAGGCGCCCTAGCCCGTCCACCACCATCAGATCGCTGCGTGCCTTCGCTGCCTCGGTGCTTAGCAAAGCGCCACGTGCCTTCGGCGCCTACAAAAGCGCCGTGTGCCTTCGGCGCTACTACGGCGTTTGCTAAGCGGCGAGGCGGCGAAGGGACGCAGCGGTGTGTGAGGCGGCGAAGGCAAGCAGCGCTTTGCTGGGCGGCGAGGCGGCGAAGGGCCGAAGCGATTGGGGAGGCGGTGAAGGGAGACGGCGCTTTGTTGGGCGGCGAGGGCGAAAGGCACGCAGCGCTTTCTTAGGCGGCGAGGCGGCGAAGGCACGCGCTGCTTTGCTAGGCGCCGAAGGAACACGGCGCTTTGCTAGGCGGCGACGGCACGCGGAGCTTTGCTAGGCTGCGATGCGGCGAGGCGCCGAACGCAGGCACTTCTTTGCTAGGCGCCCAAGGAACACGGCGCTTTGCTTGACGGCGACGGCACGCGCAGCTTTGCTAGGCGCCCAAGGCAGACGACGCTTTGCTAGGCAGCGAGGCGGCGAACGCACAAAGCCATTTGCTCTGCCCTCATTCGCTGCCTCGCACAAGAGCTAACCACTGGGCATGTTGGCTGTCTCACAAACAAGCAGCTTGCTGCGTCTCTTCGCTGCCTCGCCAACTAGCAAAGTGCTGCCTCGCTTCGCCTGCAGGCGAAAAAGCCATCCGCGATGCCACTGCGCCACCTGCTGCACAAGCAAAGTGCTGCATCTCTTCGCTGCCTCGCACAATGAGCAAGCACTGTGCATGGTCGCTGTGTCACAAACAAGGAGACTGCTGCATCTCTTCGCTGCCTCACCAACAAGCAAATCGCTGCATATCTTCGCTGCCTCGCCAACAAGCAGAGCGCTGCGTGTATTCGCTGAGTGGCAGAAAGCAAAGCACGGCGCCTGTTCGCTGCCTGGCCAACAAGCAAAGCGCTCCATCTCTTCGCTGCCTCGCAAACGAAGGAAGCGCTGCGTGCCTTCGGCGCCGAGCAAAGCAGCGCGTGCCTTCGCCGCCTCGCCGCCTAAGAAAGCGCTGCGTGCCTTCTCGCCCTCGCCGCCTAGCAAAGCGCCGTGTGCCTTCGCCGCCTCCCCAATCGCTTCGTGCCTTCGCCGCCTAGCAAAGCGCCTAGCAAAGCGTCCTCAGCCTTCGCTGCCTAGCAAAGCTCCACGTCCGCTCGCCGCCTAGCAAAGCACTGTGTGCCCTCGCCGCCTCGCACAGCGCTGCGTGCCTTCGGCGCCTGGCAAAGCACTGCGTGCCCTCGCCGCCTCGCACACCGCTGAGTGCCTTCGGCGCCTGGCAAAGCGCTGCGTGCCTTCGGCGCCTGGCAAAGCACTGCGTGCCCTCGCCGCCTCGCACACCGCTGCGTCCTTGGGCGCCTGGCAAAGCGCTGCGTGCCTTCGGCGCCTGGCAAAGCACTGCGTGCCCTCGCCGCCTCGCACAGCTCTGCGTCCTTGGGCGCCTGGCAAAGCGCTGCGTGCCTTCACCGCCTCGCCGCCTAGCAAGGCGCCCTAGCCCGTCCACCACGATCAGATCGCTGCGTGCCTTCGCTGCCTCGGTGCTTAGCAAAGCGCCACGTGCCTTCGGCGCCTACAAAAGCGCCGTGTGCCTTCGGCGCTACTACGGCGTTTGCTAAGCGGCGAGGCGGCGAAGGGACGCAGCGGTGTGTGAGGCGGCGAAGGCAAGCAGCGCTTTGCTGGGCGGCGAGGCGGCGAAGGGCCGAAGCGATTGGGGAGGCGGTGAAGGGAGACGGCGCTTTGTTGGGCGGCGAGGGCGAAAGGGACGCAGCGCTTTCTTAGGCGGCGAGGCGGCGAAGGCACGCGCTGCTTTGCTAGGCGCCGAAGGAACACGGCGCTTTGCTAGGCGGCGACGGCACGCGCAGCTTTGCTAGGCGGCGAGGCGGCAAAGGGACACGGCGCTTCGCTAGGCGGCGAGGGCGAGAAGGCACGCAGCGCTTTCTCAGGCGGCCAGGCGGCGAAGGCACGCGCTGCTCTGCCAGGCGCCGAAGGCACGCAGCGCTTTGCTAGGCTGCGATGCGGCGAGGCGCCGAACGCAGGCACTTCTTTGCTGGGCGCCGAAGGAACACGGCGCTTTGCTTGACGGCGACGGCACGCGCAGCTTTGCTAGGCGCCCAAGGCAGACGACACTTTGCTAGGCAGCGAGGCGGCGAACGCACAAAGCCATTTGCTCTGCGGTGATTCGCTGCCTCGCACAATAGCTAACCACTGTGCATGTTGGCTGTCTCACAAACAAGCAGCCTGCTGCGTCTCTTCGCTGCCTCGCCAACTAGCAAAGTGCTGCCTCGCTTCGCCTCCACGCCAAAAAGCCATCCGCGATGCCACTGCGCCACCTGCTGCACAAGCAAAGTGCTGCATCTCTTCGCTGCCTCGCACAATGAGCAAGCACTGTGCATGGTCGCTGTGTCACAAACAAGGAGACTGCTGCATCTCTTTGCTGCCTCGCCAACAAGCAAACCGCTGCATCTCTTCGCTGCCTCGCCAACAAGCAAACCGCTGCATCTCTTCGCTGCCTCACCAACAAGCAAATCGCTGCATATCTTCGCTGCCTCGCCAACAAGCAGAGCGCTGCGTGTATTCGCTGAGTGGCAGAAAGCAAAGCACGGCGCCTGTTCGCTGCCTGGCCAACAAGCAAAGCGCTCCATCTCTTCGCTGCCTCGCAAACGAAGGAAGCGCTGCGTGCCTTCGGCGCCGAGCAAAGCAGCGCGTGCCTTCGCCGCCTCGCAGCCTAAGAAAGCGCTGCGTGCCTTCTCGCCCTCGCCGCCTAGCAAAGCGCCGTGTGCCTTCGCCGCCTCCCCAATCGCTTCGTGCCTTCGCCGCCTAGCAAAGCGCCTAGCAAAGCGTCCTCAGCCTTCGCTGCCTAGCAAAGCTCCACGTCCGCTCGCCGCCTAGCAAAGCACTGCGTGCCCTCGCCGCCTCCTAGAGCGCTGCGTGCCTTCGGCGCCTGTCAAAGCGCTGCGTGCCTTCGGCGCCTGGCAAAGCACTGCGTGCCCTCGCCGCCTCGCACAGCGCTGCGTCCTTGGGCGCCTGTCAAAGCGCTGCGTGCCTTCGGTGCCTGGCAAAGCACTGCGTGCCCTCGCCGCCTCGCACAGCGCTGCGTCCTTGGGCGCCTGGCAAAGCGCTGCGTGCCTTCGCCGCCTCGCCGCCTAGCAAGGCGCCCTAGCCCGTCCACCACCATCAGATCGCTGCGTGCCTTCGCTGCCTCGGTGCTTAGCAAAGCGCCACGTGCCTTCGGCGCCTACAAAAGCGCCGTGTGCCTTCGGCGCTACTGCGGTGTTTGCTAAGCGGCGAGGCGGCGAAGGGACGCAGCGGTGTGTGAGGCGGTGAAGGCAAGCAGCGCTTTGCTGGGCGGCGAGGCGGCGAAGGGCCGAAGCGATTGGGGAGGCGGTGAAGGGACACGGCGCTTTGTTGGGCGGCGAGGGCAAAAGGCACGCAGCGCTTTCTTAGGCGGCGAGGCGGCGAAGGCACGCGCTGCTTTGCTAGGCGCCGAAGGAACACGGCGCTTTGCTAGGCGGCGACGGCACGCGGAGCTTTGCTAGGCGGCGAGGCGGCAAAGGGACACGGCGCTTCGCTAGGCGGCGAGGGCGAGAAGGCACGCAGCGCTTTCTCAGGCGGCGAAGGCACGCACGGCTTTGCCAGCCGCCGAAGGCACGCAGCGCTTTGCTAGGCTGCGATGCGGCGAGGCGCCGAACGCAGGCACTTCTTTGCTGGGCGCCGAAGGAACACGGCGCTTTGCTTGACGGCGACGGCACGCGCAGCTTTGCTAGGCGCCCAAGGCAGACGACGCTTTGCTAGGCAGCGAGGCGGCGAACGCACAAAGCCATTTGCTCGGCGGTCATTCGCTGCCTCGCACAATAGCTAACCACTGTGCATGTTGGCTGTCTCACAAACAAGCAGCCTGCTGCGTCTCTTCGCTGCCTCGCCAACTAGCAAAGTGCTGCCTCGCTTCGCCTGCAGGCGAAAAAACCATCCGCGATGCCACTGCGCCACCTGCTGCACAACCAAAGTGCTGCATCTCTTCGCTGCCTCGCACAATGGGCAACCACTGTGCATGTTGGCTGTCTCACAAACAAGGAGACTGCTGAATCTCTTCGCTGCCTCGCCAACAAGCAGAGCGCTGCGTGTATTCGCTGAGTGGCAGAAAGCAAAGCACGGCGCCTGTTCGCTGCCTGGCCAACAAGCAAAGCGCTCCATCTCTTCGCTGCCTCGCAAACGAAGGAAGCGCTGCGTGCCTTCGGCGCCTAGCAAAGCAGCGCGTGCCTTCGCTGCCTCGCCGCCTAAGAAAGCGCTGCGTGCCTTCTCGCCCTCGCCGCCTAGCAAAGCGCCGTGTGCCTTCGCCGCCTCCCCAATCGCTTCGTGCCTTCGCCGCCTAGCAAAGCGCCTAGCAAAGCGTCCTCAGCCTTCGCTGCCTAGCAAAGCTCCACGTCCGCTCGCCGCCTAGCAAAGCACTGTGTGCCCTCGCCGCCTCGCACAGCGCTGCGTGCCTTCGGCGCCTGGCAAAGCACTGCGTGCCCTTGCCGCCTCGCACAGCGCTGCGTCCTTGGGCGCCTGGCAAAGCGCTGCGTGCCTTCGGCGCCTGGCAAAGCACTGCGTGCCCTCGCCGCCTCGCACAGCGCTGCGTCCTTGGGCGCCTGGCAAAGCGCTGCGTGCCTTGGCCGCCTCGCCGCCTAAGAAAGCGCTGCGTGCCTTCTCGCCCTCGCCGCCTAGCAAAGCGCCGTGTGCCTTCGCCGCCTCCCCAATCGCTTCGTGCCTTCGCCGCCTAGCAAAGCGCCTAGCAAAGTGTCCTCAGCCTTGGCTGCCTAGCAAAGCTCCACGTCCGCTCGCCGCCTAGCAAAGCACTGCGTGCCCTCGCCGCCTCCTAGAGCGCTGCGTGCCTTCGGCGCCTGGCAAAGCACTGCGTGCCCTTGCCGCCTCGCACAGCGCTGCGTCCTTGGGCGACTGGCAAAGCGCTGCGTGCCTTCGGCACCTGGCAAAGCACTGCGTGCCCTCGCCGCCTCGCACAGCGCTGCGTCCTTGGGCGCCTGGCAAAGCGCTGCGTGCCTTCGCCGCCTCGCCGCCTAGCAAGGCGCCCGAGCCCGTCCACCACCATCAGATCGCTGCGTGCCTTCGCTGCCTCGGTGCTTAGCAAAGCGCCACGTGCCTTCGGCGCCTACAAAAGCGCCGTGTGCCTTCGGCGCTACTACGGCGTTTGCTAAGCGGCGAGGCGGCGAAGGGACGCAGCGGTGTGTGAGGCGGCGAAGGCAAGCAGCGCTTTGCTGGGCGGCGAGGCGGCGAAGGGCCGAAGCGATTGGGGAGGCGGTGAAGGGACACGGCGCTTTGTTGGGCGGCGAGGGCGAAAGGGACGCAGCGCTTTCTTAGGCGGCGAGGCGGCGAAGGCACGCGCTGCTTTGCTAGGCGCCGAAGGAACACGGCGCTTTGCTAGGCGGCGACGGCACGCGCAGCTTTGCTAGGCGGCGAGGCGGCGAAGGGACACGGCGCTTCGCTAGGCGGCGAGGGCGAGAAGGCACGCAGCGCTTTCTCAGGCGGCGAGGCGGCGAAGGCACGCGCTGCTCTGCCAGCCGCCGAAGGCACGCAGCGCTTTGCTAGGCTGCGATGCGGCGAGGCGCCGAACGCAGGCACTTCTTTGCTAGGCGCCCAAGGAACACGGCGCTTTGCTTGACGGCGACGGCACGCGCAGCTTTGCTAGGCGCCCAAGGCAGACGACGCTTTGCTAGGCAGCGAGGCGGCGAACGCACAAAGCCATTTGCTCTGCGGTGATTCGCTGCCTCGCACAATAGCTAACCACTGTGCGTGTTGGCTGTCTCACAAACAAGCAGCCTGCTGCGTCTCTTCGCTGCCTCGCCAACTAGCAAAGTGCTGCCTCGCTTCGCCTCCACGCCAAAAAGCCATCCGCGATGCCACTGCGCCACCTGCTGCACAAGCAAAGTGCTGCATCTCTTCGCTGCCTCGCACAATGAGCAAGCACTGTGCATGGTCGCTGTGTCACAAACAAGGAGACTGCTGAATCTCTTTGCTGCCTCGCCAACAAGCAAACCGCTGCATCTCTTCGCTGCCTCACCAACAAGCAAATCGCTGCATATCTTCGCTGCCTCGCCAACAAGCAGAGCGCTGCGTGTATTCGCTGAGTGGCAGAAAGCAAAGCACGGCGCCTGTTCGCTGCCTGGCCAACAAGCAAAGCGCTCCATCTCTTCGCTGCCTCGCAAACGAAGGAAGCGCTGCGTGCCTTCGGCGCCGAGCAAAGCAGCGCGTGCCTTCGCCGCCTCGCCGCCTAAGAAAGCGCTGCGTGCCTTCTCGCCCTCGCCGCCTAGCAAAGCGCCGTGTGCCTTTGCCGCCTCCCCAATCGCTTCGTGCCTTCGCCGCCTAGCAAAGCGCCTAGCAAAGCGTCCTCAGCCTTCGCTGCCTAGCAAAGCTTCACGTCCGCTCGCCGCCTAGCAAAGCACTGTGTGCCCTCGCCGCCTCCTAGAGCGCTGCGTGCCTTCGGCGCCTGGCAAAGCACTGCGTGCCCTCGCCGCCTCGCACAGCGCTGCGTGCCTTCAGCGCCTGGCAAAGCGCTGCGTGCCTTCGGCGCCTGGCAAAGCACTGCGTGCCCTCGCCGCCTCGCACAGCGCTGCGTCCCTGGGCGCCTGTCAAAGCGCTGCGTGCCTTCGGCGCCTGGCAAAGCACTGCGTGCCCTCGCCGCCTCGCACAGCGCTGCGTCCCTGGGCGCCTGTCAAAGCGCTGCGTGCCTTCGGCGCCTCGCCACCTAGCAAGGCGCCCTAGCCCGTCCACCACCATCAGATCGCTGCGTGCCTTCGCTGCCTCGGTGCTTAGCAAAGCGCCACGTGCCTTCGGCGCCTACAAAAGCGCCGTGTGCCTTCGGCGCTACTACGGCGTTTGCTAAGCGGCGAGGCGGCGAAGGGACGCAGCGGTGTGTGAGGCGGCGAAGGCAAGCAGCGCTTTGCTGGGCGGCGAGGCGGCGAAGGGCCGAAGCGATTGGGGAGGCGGTGAAGGGAGACGGCGCTTTGTTGGGCGGCGAGGGCGAAAGGCACGCAGCGCTTTCTTAGGCGGCGAGGCGGCGAAGGCACGCGCTGCTTTGCTAGGCGCCGAAGGAACACGGCGCTTTGCTAGGCGGCGACGGCACGCGGAGCTTTGCTAGGCGGCGAGGCGGCAAAGGGACACGGCGCTTCGCTAGGCGGCGAGGGCGAGAAGGCACGCAGCGCTTTCTCAGGCGGCCAGGCGGCGAAGGCACGCGCTGCTCTGCCAGGCGCCGAAGGCACGCAGCGCTTTGCTAGGCTGCGATGCGGCGAGGCGCCGAACGCAGGCACTTCTTTGCTAGGCTCCCAAGGAACACGGCGCTTTGCTTGACGGCGACGGCACGCGCAGCTTTGCTAGGCGCCCAAGGCAGACGACGCTTTGCTAGGCAGCGAGGCGGCGAACGCACAAAGCCATTTGCTCTGCGGTGATTCGCTGCCTCGCACAATAGCTAACCACTGTGCATGTTGGCTGTCTCACAAACAAGCAGCCTGCTGCGTCTCTTCGCTGCCTCGCCAACTAGCAAAGTGCTGCCTCGCTTCGCCTCCACGCCAAAAAGCCATCCGCGATGCCACTGCGCCACCTGCTGCACAAGCAAAGTGCTGCATCTCTTCGCTGCCTCGCACAATGAGCAAGCACTGTGCATGGTCGCTGTGTCACAAACAAGGAGACTGCTGCATCTCTTTGCTGCCTCGCCAACAAGCAAACCGCTGCATCTCTTCGCTGCCTCGCCAACAAGCAAACCGCTGCATCTCTTCGCTGCCTCACCAACAAGCAAATCGCTGCATATCTTCGCTGCCTCGCCAACAAGCAGAGCGCTGCGTGTATTCGCTGAGTGGCAGAAAGCAAAGCACGGCGCCTGTTCGCTGCCTGGCCAACAAGCAAAGCGCTCCATCTCTTCGCTGCCTCGCAAACGAAGGAAGCGCTGCGTGCCTTCGGCGCCGAGCAAAGCAGCGCGTGCCTTCGCCGCCTCGCAGCCTAAGAAAGCGCTGCGTGCCTTCTCGCCCTCGCCGCCTAGCAAAGCGCCGTGTGCCTTCGCCGCCTCCCCAATCGCTTCGTGCCTTCGCCGCCTAGCAAAGCGCCTAGCAAAGCGTCCTCAGCCTTCGCTGCCTAGCAAAGCTCCACGTCCGCTCGCCGCCTAGCAAAGCACTGCGTGCCCTCGCCGCCTCCTAGAGCGCTGCGTGCCTTCGGCGCCTGTCAAAGCGCTGCGTGCCTTCGGCGCCTGGCAAAGCACTGCGTGCCCTCGCCGCCTCGCACAGCGCTGCGTCCTTGGGCGCCTGTCAAAGCGCTGCGTGCCTTCGGTGCCTGGCAAAGCACTGCGTGCCCTCGCCGCCTCGCACAGCGCTGCGTCCTTGGGCGCCTGGCAAAGCGCTGCGTGCCTTCGCCGCCTCGCCGCCTAGCAAGGCGCCCTAGCCCGTCCACCACCATCAGATCGCTGCGTGCCTTCGCTGCCTCGGTGCTTAGCAAAGCGCCACGTGCCTTCGGCGCC
Source organism: Apteryx mantelli (assembly GCF_036417845.1). Taxonomy (NCBI): domain Eukaryota; kingdom Metazoa; phylum Chordata; class Aves; order Apterygiformes; family Apterygidae; genus Apteryx; species Apteryx mantelli. The sequence continues at coordinate 791,335 of NC_089995.1, forward strand.
TACAAAAGCGCCGTGTGCCTTCGGCGCTACTGCGGTGTTTGCTAAGCGGCGAGGCGGCGAAGGGACGCAGCGGTGTGTGAGGCGGTGAAGGCAAGCAGCGCTTTGCTGGGCGGCGAGGCGGCGAAGGGCCGAAGCGATTGGGGAGGCGGTGAAGGGACACGGCGCTTTGTTGGGCGGCGAGGGCAAAAGGCACGCAGCGCTTTCTTAGGCGGCGAGGCGGCGAAGGCACGCGCTGCTTTGCTAGGCGCCGAAGGAACACGGCGCTTTGCTAGGCGGCGACGGCACGCGGAGCTTTGCTAGGCGGCGAGGCGGCAAAGGGACACGGCGCTTCGCTAGGCGGCGAGGGCGAGAAGGCACGCAGCGCTTTCTCAGGCGGCGAAGGCACGCACGGCTTTGCCAGCCGCCGAAGGCACGCAGCGCTTTGCTAGGCTGCGATGCGGCGAGGCGCCGAACGCAGGCACTTCTTTGCTGGGCGCCGAAGGAACACGGCGCTTTGCTTGACGGCGACGGCACGCGCAGCTTTGCTAGGCGCCCAAGGCAGACGACGCTTTGCTAGGCAGCGAGGCGGCGAACGCACAAAGCCATTTGCTCGGCGGTCATTCGCTGCCTCGCACAATAGCTAACCACTGTGCATGTTGGCTGTCTCACAAACAAGCAGCCTGCTGCGTCTCTTCGCTGCCTCGCCAACTAGCAAAGTGCTGCCTCGCTTCGCCTGCAGGCGAAAAAACCATCCGCGATGCCACTGCGCCACCTGCTGCACAACCAAAGTGCTGCATCTCTTCGCTGCCTCGCACAATGGGCAACCACTGTGCATGTTGGCTGTCTCACAAACAAGGAGACTGCTGAATCTCTTCGCTGCCTCGCCAACAAGCAGAGCGCTGCGTGTATTCGCTGAGTGGCAGAAAGCAAAGCACGGCGCCTGTTCGCTGCCTGGCCAACAAGCAAAGCGCTCCATCTCTTCGCTGCCTCGCAAACGAAGGAAGCGCTGCGTGCCTTCGGCGCCTAGCAAAGCAGCGCGTGCCTTCGCTGCCTCGCCGCCTAAGAAAGCGCTGCGTGCCTTCTCGCCCTCGCCGCCTAGCAAAGCGCCGTGTGCCTTCGCCGCCTCCCCAATCGCTTCGTGCCTTCGCCGCCTAGCAAAGCGCCTAGCAAAGCGTCCTCAGCCTTCGCTGCCTAGCAAAGCTCCACGTCCGCTCGCCGCCTAGCAAAGCACTGTGTGCCCTCGCCGCCTCGCACAGCGCTGCGTGCCTTCGGCGCCTGGCAAAGCACTGCGTGCCCTTGCCGCCTCGCACAGCGCTGCGTCCTTGGGCGCCTGGCAAAGCGCTGCGTGCCTTCGGCGCCTGGCAAAGCACTGCGTGCCCTTGCCGCCTCGCACAGCGCTGCGTCCTTGGGCGCCTGGCAAAGCGCTGCGTGCCTTCGGCGCCTGGCAAAGCACTGCGTGCCCTCGCCGCCTCGCACAGCGCTGCGTCCTTGGGCGCCTGGCAAAGCGCTGCGTGCCTTGGCCGCCTCGCCGCCTAAGAAAGCGCTGCGTGCCTTCTCGCCCTCGCCGCCTAGCAAAGCGCCGTGTGCCTTCGCCGCCTCCCCAATCGCTTCGTGCCTTCGCCGCCTAGCAAAGCGCCTAGCAAAGTGTCCTCAGCCTTGGCTGCCTAGCAAAGCTCCACGTCCGCTCGCCGCCTAGCAAAGCACTGCGTGCCCTCGCCGCCTCGCACAGCGCTGCGTGCCTTCGGCGCCTGGCAAAGCACTGCGTGCCCTTGCCGCCTCGCACAGCGCTGCGTCCTTGGACGACTGGCAAAGCGCTGCGTGCCTTCGGCACCTGGCAAAGCACTGCGTGCCCTCGCCGCCTCGCACAGCGCTGCGTCCTTGGGCGCCTGGCAAAGCACTGAGTGCCTTCAGCGCCTGGCAAAGCACTGCGTGCCCTCGCCGCCTCGCACAGCGCTGCGTCCTTGGGCGCCTGGCAAAGCACTGCGTGCCTTCGCCGCCTCGCCGCCTAGCAAGGCGCCCTAGCCCGTCCACCACGATCAGATCGCTGCGTGCCTTCGCTGCCTCGGTGCTTAGCAAAGCGCCACGTGCCTTCGGCGCCTACAAAAGCGCCGTGTGCCTTCGGCGCTACTACGGCGTTTGCTAAGCGGCGAGGCGGCGAAGGGACGCAGCGGTGTGTGAGGCGGCGAAGGCAAGCAGCGCTTTGCTGGGCGGCGAGGCGGCGAAGGGCCGAAGCGATTGGGGAGGCGGTGAAGGGACACGGCGCTTTGTTGGGCGGCGAGGGCGAAAGGGACGCAGCGCTTTCTTAGGCGGCGAGGCGGCGAAGGCACGCGCTGCTTTGCTAGGCGCCGAAGGAACACGGCGCTTTGCTAGGCGGCGACGGCACGCGCAGCTTTGCTAGGCGGCGAGGCGGCGAAGGGACACGGCGCTTCGCTAGGCGGCGAGGGCGAGAAGGCACGCAGCGCTTTCTCAGGCGGCGAGGCGGCGAAGGCACGCGCTGCTCTGCCAGCCGCCGAAGGCACGCAGCGCTTTGCTAGGCTGCGATGCGGCGAGGCGCCGAACGCAGGCACTTCTTTGCTAGGCGCCCAAGGAACACGGCGCTTTGCTTGACGGCGACGGCACGCGCAGCTTTGCTAGGCGCCCAAGGCAGACGACGCTTTGCTAGGCAGCGAGGCGGCGAACGCACAAAGCCATTTGCTCTGCGGTGATTCGCTGCCTCGCACAATAGCTAACCACTGTGCGTGTTGGCTGTCTCACAAACAAGCAGCCTGCTGCGTCTCTTCGCTGCCTCGCCAACTAGCAAAGTGCTGCCTCGCTTCGCCTCCACGCCAAAAAGCCATCCGCGATGCCACTGCGCCACCTGCTGCACAAGCAAAGTGCTGCATCTCTTCGCTGCCTCGCACAATGAGCAAGCACTGTGCATGGTCGCTGTGTCACAAACAAGGAGACTGCTGAATCTCTTTGCTGCCTCGCCAACAAGCAAACCGCTGCATCTCTTCGCTGCCTCACCAACAAGCAAATCGCTGCATATCTTCGCTGCCTCGCCAACAAGCAGAGCGCTGCGTGTATTCGCTGAGTGGCAGAAAGCAAAGCACGGCGCCTGTTCGCTGCCTGGCCAACAAGCAAAGCGCTCCATCTCTTCGCTGCCTCGCAAACGAAGGAAGCGCTGCGTGCCTTCGGCGCCGAGCAAAGCAGCGCGTGCCTTCGCCGCCTCGCCGCCTAAGAAAGCGCTGCGTGCCTTCTCGCCCTCGCCGCCTAGCAAAGCGCCGTGTGCCTTTGCTGCCTCCCCAATCGCTTCGTGCCTTCGCCGCCTAGCAAAGCGCCTAGCAAAGCGTCCTCAGCCTTCGCTGCCTAGCAAAGCTTCACGTCCGCTCGCCGCCTAGCAAAGCACTGTGTGCCCTCGCCGCCTCCTAGAGCGCTGCGTGCCTTCGGCGCCTGGCAAAGCACTGCGTGCCCTCGCCGCCTCCTAGAGCGCTGCGTGCCTTCAGCGCCTGGCAAAGCGCTGCGTGCCTTCGGCGCCTGGCAAAGCACTGCGTGCCCTCGCCGCCTCGCACAGCGCTGCGTCCCTGGGCGCCTGTCAAAGCGCTGCGTGCCTTCGGCGCCTGGCAAAGCACTGCGTGCCCTCGCCGCCTCGCACAGCGCTGCGTCCCTGGGCGCCTGTCAAAGCGCTGCGTGCCTTCGGCGCCTCGCCACCTAGCAAGGCGCCCTAGCCCGTCCACCACCATCAGATCGCTGCGTGCCTTCGCTGCCTCGGTGCTTAGCAAAGCGCCACGTGCCTTCGGCGCCTACAAAAGCGCCGTGTGCCTTCGGCGCTACTACGGCGTTTGCTAAGCGGCGAGGCGGCGAAGGGACGCAGCGGTGTGTGAGGCGGCGAAGGCAAGCAGCGCTTTGCTGGGCGGCGAGGCGGCGAAGGGCCGAAGCGATTGGGGAGGCGGTGAAGGGACAGGGCGCTTTGTTGGGCGGCGAGGCGGCGAAGGCACGCGCTGCTTTGCTAGGCGCCGAAGGAACACGGCGCTTTGCTAGGCGGCGACGGCACGCGGAGCTTTGCTAGGCGGCGAGGCGGCGAAGGGACACGGCGCTTCGCTAGGCGGCGAGGGCGAGAAGGCACGCAGCGCTTTCTCAGGCGGCCAGGCGGCGAAGGCACGCGCTGCTCTGCCAGCCGCCGAAGGCACGCAGCGCTTTGCTAGGCTGCGATGCGGCGAGGCGCCGAACGCAGGCACTTCTTTGCTAGGCGCCCAAGGAACACGGCGCTTTGCTTGACGGCGACGGCACGCGCAGCTTTGCTAGGCGCCCAAGGCAGACGACGCTTTGCTAGGCAGCGAGGCGGCGAACGCACAAAGCCATTTGCTCGGCGGTCATTCGCTGCCTCGCACAATAGCTAACCACTGTGCATGTTGGCTGTCTCACAAACAAGCAGCCTGCTGCGTCTCTTCGCTGCCTCGCCAACTAGCAAAGTGCTGCCTCGCTTCGCCTCCACGCCAAAAAGCCATCCGCGATGCCACTGCGCCACCTGCTGCACAAGCAAAGTGCTGCATCTCTTCGCTGCCTCGCACAATGAGCAAGCACTGTGCATGGTCGCTGTGTCACAAACAAGGAGACTGCTGCATCTCTTCGCTGCCTCACCAACAAGCAAATCGCTGCATATCTTCGCTGCCTCGCCAACAAGCAGAGCGCTGCGTGTATTCGCTGAGTGGCAGAAAGCAAAGCACGGCGCCTGTTCGCTGCCTGGCCAACAAGCAAAGCGCTCCATCTCTTCGCTGCCTCGCAAACGAAGGAAGCGCTGCGTGCCTTCGGCGCCGAGCACAGCGCTGCGTCCCTGGGCGCCTGGCAAAGCGCTGCGTGCCCTCGCCGCCTCGCACAGCGCTGCGTGCCTTCGCCGCCTGGCAAAGCACTGCGTGCCCTCGCCGCCTCGCACAGCGCTGCGTCCTTGGGCGCCTGGCAAAGCGCTGCGTGCCTTCGCCGCCTCGCCGCCTAGCAAGGCGCCCTAGCCCGTCCACCACCATCAGATCGCTGCGTGCCTTCGCTGCCTCGGTGCTTAGCAAAGCGCCACGTGCCTTCGGCGCCTACAAAAGCGCCGTGTGCCTTCGGCGCTACTACGGCGTTTGCTAAGCGGCGAGGCGGCGAAGGGACGCAGCGGTGTGTGAGGCGGCGAAGGCAAGCAGCGCTTTGCTGGGCGGCGAGGCGGCGAAGGGCCGAAGCGATTGGGGAGGCGGTGAAGGGAGACGGCGCTTTGTTGGGCGGCGAGGGCGAAAGGCACGCAGCGCTTTCTTAGGCGGCGAAGGCACGCGCTGCTTTGCTAGGCGCCGAAGGAACACGGCGCTTTGCTAGGCGGCGACGGCACGCGGAGCTTTGCTAGGCTGCGATGCGGCGAGGCGCCGAACGCAGGCACTTCTTTGCTAGGCGCCCAAGGAACACGGCGCTTTGCTTGACGGCGACGGCACGCGCAGCTTTGCTAGGCGCCCAAGGCAGACGACGCTTTGCTAGGCAGCGAGGCGGCGAACGCACAAAGCCATTTGCTCTGCCCTCATTCGCTGCCTCGCACAAGAGCTAACCACTGGGCATGTTGGCTGTCTCACAAACAAGCAGCCTGCTGCGTCTCTTCGCTGCCTCGCCAACTAGCAAAGTGCTGCCTCGCTTCGCCTCCACGCCAAAAAGCCATCCGCGATGCCACTGCGCCACCTGCTGCACAAGCAAAGTGCTGCATCTCTTCGCTGCCTCGCACAATGAGCAAGCACTGTGCATGGTCGCTGTGTCACAAACAAGGAGACTGCTGCATCTCTTTGCTGCCTCGCCAACAAGCAAACCGCTGCATCTCTTCGCTGCCTCGCCAACAAGCAAACCGCTGCATCTCTTCGCTGCCTCGCCAACAAGCAAACCGCTGCATCTCTTCGCTGCCTCACCAACAAGCAAATCGCTGCATATCTTCGCTGCCTCGCCAACAAGCAGAGCGCTGCGTGTATTCGCTGAGTGGCAGAAAGCAAAGCACGGCGCCTGTTCGCTGCCTGGCCAACAAGCAAAGCGCTCCATCTCTTCGCTGCCTCGCAAACGAAGGAAGCGCTGCGTGCCTTCGGCGCCGAGCAAAGCAGCGCGTGCCTTCGCCGCCTCGCAGCCTAAGAAAGCGCTGCGTGCCTTCTCGCCCTCGCCGCCTAGCAAAGCGCCGTGTGCCTTCGCCGCCTCCCCAATCGCTTCGTGCCTTCGCCGCCTAGCAAAGCGCCTAGCAAAGCGTCCTCAGCCTTCGCTGCCTAGCAAAGCTCCACGTCCGCTCGCCGCCTAGCAAAGCACTGCGTGCCCTCGCCGCCTCCTAGAGCGCTGCGTGCCTTCGGCGCCTGTCAAAGCGCTGCGTGCCTTCGGCGCCTGGCAAAGCACTGCGTGCCCTCGCCGCCTCGCACAGCGCTGCGTCCTTGGGCGCCTGTCAAAGCGCTGCGTGCCTTCGGTGCCTGGCAAAGCACTGCGTGCCCTCGCCGCCTCGCACAGCGCTGCGTCCTTGGGCGCCTGGCAAAGCGCTGCGTGCCTTCGCCGCCTCGCCGCCTAGCAAGGCGCCCTAGCCCGTCCACCACCATCAGATCGCTGCGTGCCTTCGCTGCCTCGGTGCTTAGCAAAGCGCCACGTGCCTTCGGCGCCTACAAAAGCGCCGTGTGCCTTCGGCGCTACTACGGTGTTTGCTAAGCGGCGAGGCGGCGAAGGGACGCAGCGGTGTGTGAGGCGGTGAAGGCAAGCAGCGCTTTGCTGGGCGGCGAGGCGGCGAAGGGCCGAAGCGATTGGGGAGGCGGTGAAGGGACACGGCGCTTTGTTGGGCGGCGAGGGCAAAAGGCACGCAGCGCTTTCTTAGGCGGCGAGGCGGCGAAGGCACGCGCTGCTTTGCTAGGCGCCGAAGGAACACGGCGCTTTGCTAGGCGGCGACGGCACGCGGAGCTTTGCTAGGCGGCGAGGCGGCAAAGGGACACGGCGCTTCGCTAGGCGGCGAGGGCGAGAAGGCACGCAGCGCTTTCTCAGGCGGCGAAGGCACGCACGGCTTTGCCAGCCGCCGAAGGCACGCAGCGCTTTGCTAGGCTGCGATGCGGCGAGGCGCCGAACGCAGGCACTTCTTTGCTAGGCGCCCAAGGAACACGGCGCTTTGCTTGACGGCGACGGCACGCGCAGCTTTGCTAGGCGCCCAAGGCAGACGACGCTTTGCTAGGCAGCGAGGCGGCGAACGCACAAAGCCATTTGCTCGGCGGTCATTCGCTGCCTCGCACAATAGCTAACCACTGTGCATGTTGGCTGTCTCACAAACAAGCAGCCTGCTGCGTCTCTTCGCTGCCTCGCCAACTAGCAAAGTGCTGCCTCGCTTCGCCTGCAGGCGAAAAAACCATCCGCGATGCCACTGCGCCACCTGCTGCACAACCAAAGTGCTGCATCTCTTCGCTGCCTCGCACAATGGGCAACCACTGTGCATGTTGGCTGTCTCACAAACAAGGAGACTGCTGAATCTCTTCGCTGCCTCGCCAACAAGCAGAGCGCTGCGTGTATTCGCTGAGTGGCAGAAAGCAAAGCACGGCGCCTGTTCGCTGCCTGGCCAACAAGCAAAGCGCTCCATCTCTTCGCTGCCTCGCAAACGAAGGAAGCGCTGCGTGCCTTCGGCGCCGAGCAAAGCAGCGCGTGCCTTCGCCGCCTCGCCGCCTAAGAAAGCGCTGCGTGCCTTCTCGCCCTCGCCGCCTAGCAAAGCGCCGTGTGCCTTCGCCGCCTCCCCAATCGCTTCGTGCCTTCGCCGCCTAGCAAAGCGCCTAGCAAAGTGTCCTCAGCCTTGGCTGCCTAGCAAAGCTCCACGTCCGCTCGCCGCCTAGCAAAGCACTGCGTGCCCTCGCCGCCTCGCACAGCGCTGCGTGCCTTCGGCGCCTGGCAAAGCACTGCGTGCCCTTGCCGCCTCGCACAGCGCTGCGTCCTTGGACGACTGGCAAAGCGCTGCGTGCCTTCGGCACCTGGCAAAGCACTGCGTGCCCTCGCCGCCTCGCACAGCGCTGCGTCCTTGGGCGCCTGGCAAAGCACTGAGTGCCTTCAGCGCCTGGCAAAGCACTGCGTGCCCTCGCCGCCTCGCACAGCGCTGCGTCCTTGGGCGCCTGGCAAAGCACTGCGTGCCTTCGCCGCCTCGCCGCCTAGCAAGGCGCCCTAGCCCGTCCACCACGATCAGATCGCTGCGTGCCTTCGCTGCCTCGGTGCTTAGCAAAGCGCCACGTGCCTTCGGCGCCTACAAAAGCGCCGTGTGCCTTCGGCGCTACTACGGCGTTTGCTAAGCGGCGAGGCGGCGAAGGGACGCAGCGGTGTGTGAGGCGGCGAAGGCAAGCAGCGCTTTGCTGGGCGGCGAGGCGGCGAAGGGCCGAAGCGATTGGGGAGGCGGTGAAGGGACACGGCGCTTTGTTGGGCGGCGAGGGCGAAAGGGACGCAGCGCTTTCTTAGGCGGCGAGGCGGCGAAGGCACGCGCTGCTTTGCTAGGCGCCGAAGGAACACGGCGCTTTGCTAGGCGGCGACGGCACGCGCAGCTTTGCTAGGCGGCGAGGCGGCGAAGGGACACGGCGCTTCGCTAGGCGGCGAGGGCGAGAAGGCACGCAGCGCTTTCTCAGGCGGCGAGGCGGCGAAGGCACGCGCTGCTCTGCCAGGCGCCGAAGGCACGCAGCGCTTTGCTAGGCTGCGATGCGGCGAGGCGCCGAACGCAGGCACTTCTTTGCTAGGCGCCCAAGGAACACGGCGCTTTGCTTGACGGCGACGGCACGCGCAGCTTTGCTAGGCGCCCAAGGCAGACGACGCTTTGCTAGGCAGCGAGGCGGCGAACGCACAAAGCCATTTGCTCTGCGGTGATTCGCTGCCTCGCACAATAGCTAACCACTGTGCGTGTTGGCTGTCTCACAAACAAGCAGCCTGCTGCGTCTCTTCGCTGCCTCGCCAACTAGCAAAGTGCTGCCTCGCTTCGCCTCCACGCCAAAAAGCCATCCGCGATGCCACTGCGCCACCTGCTGCACAAGCAAAGTGCTGCATCTCTTCGCTGCCTCGCACAATGAGCAAGCACTGTGCATGGTCGCTGTGTCACAAACAAGGAGACTGCTGAATCTCTTTGCTGCCTCGCCAACAAGCAAACCGCTGCATCTCTTCGCTGCCTCACCAACAAGCAAATCGCTGCATATCTTCGCTGCCTCGCCAACAAGCAGAGCGCTGCGTGTATTCGCTGAGTGGCAGAAAGCAAAGCACGGCGCCTGTTCGCTGCCTGGCCAACAAGCAAAGCGCTCCATCTCTTCGCTGCCTCGCAAACGAAGGAAGCGCTGCGTGCCTTCGGCGCCGAGCAAAGCAGCGCGTGCCTTCGCCGCCTCGCCGCCTAAGAAAGCGCTGCGTGCCTTCTCGCCCTCGCCGCCTAGCAAAGCGCCGTGTGCCTTTGCCGCCTCCCCAATCGCTTCGTGCCTTCGCCGCCTAGCAAAGCGCCTAGCAAAGCGTCCTCAGCCTTCGCTGCCTAGCAAAGCTTCACGTCCGCTCGCCGCCTAGCAAAGCACTGTGTGCCCTCGCCGCCTCCTAGAGCGCTGCGTGCCTTCGGCGCCTGGCAAAGCACTGCGTGCCCTCGCCGCCTCGCACAGCGCTGCGTGCCTTCAGCGCCTGGCAAAGCGCTGCGTGCCTTCGGCGCCTGGCAAAGCACTGCGTGCCCTCGCCGCCTCGCACAGCGCTGCGTCCCTGGGCGCCTGTCAAAGCGCTGCGTGCCTTCGGCGCCTGGCAAAGCACTGCGTGCCCTCGCCGCCTCGCACAGCGCTGCGTCCCTGGGCGCCTGTCAAAGCGCTGCGTGCCTTCGGCGCCTCGCCACCTAGCAAGGCGCCCTAGCCCGTCCACCACCATCAGATCGCTGCGTGCCTTCGCTGCCTCGGTGCTTAGCAAAGCGCCACGTGCCTTCGGCGCCTACAAAAGCGCCGTGTGCCTTCGGCGCTACTACGGCGTTTGCTAAGCGGCGAGGCGGCGAAGGGACGCAGCGGTGTGTGAGGCGGCGAAGGCAAGCAGCGCTTTGCTGGGCGGCGAGGCGGCGAAGGGCCGAAGCGATTGGGGAGGCGGTGAAGGGACAGGGCGCTTTGTTGGGCGGCGAGGGCGAAAGGCACGCAGCGCTTTCTTAGGCGGCGAGGCGGCGAAGGCACGCGCTGCTTTGCTAGGCGCCGAAGGAACACGGCGCTTTGCTAGGCGGCGACGGCACGCGGAGCTTTGCTAGGCGGCGAGGCGGCGAAGGGACACGGCGCTTCGCTAGGCGGCGAGGGCGAGAAGGCACGCAGCGCTTTCTCAGGCGGCCAGGCGGCGAAGGCACGCGCTGCTCTGCCAGCCGCCGAAGGCACGCAGCGCTTTGCTAGGCTGCGATGCGGCGAGGCGCCGAACGCAGGCACTTCTTTGCTAGGCGCCCAAGGAACACGGCGCTTTGCTTGACGGCGACGGCACGCGCAGCTTTGCTAGGCGCCCAAGGCAGACGACGCTTTGCTAGGCAGCGAGGCGGCGAACGCACAAAGCCATTTGCTCGGCGGTCATTCGCTGCCTCGCACAATAGCTAACCACTGTGCATGTTGGCTGTCTCACAAACAAGCAGCCTGCTGCGTCTCTTCGCTGCCTCGCCAACTAGCAAAGTGCTGCCTCGCTTCGCCTCCACGCCAAAAAGCCATCCGCGATGCCACTGCGCCACCTGGTGCACAAGCAAAGTGCTGCATCTCTTCGCTGCCTCGCACAATGAGCAAGCACTGTGCATGGTCGCTGTGTCACAAACAAGGAGACTGCTGAATCTCTTCGCTGCCTCACCAACAAGCAAATCGCTGCATATCTTCGCTGCCTCGCCAACAAGCAGAGCGCTGCGTGTATTCGCTGAGTGGCAGAAAGCAAAGCACGGCGCCTGTTCGCTGCCTGGCCAACAAGCAAAGCGCTCCATCTCTTCGCTGCCTCGCAAACGAAGGAAGCGCTGCGTGCCTTCGGCGCCGAGCACAGCGCTGCGTCCTTGGGCGCCTGTCAAAGCGCTGCGTGCCTTCGGCGCCTGGCAAAGCACTGCGTGCCCTCGCCGCCTCGCACAGCGCTGCGTCCCTGGGCGCCTGTCAAAGCGCTGCGTGCCTTCGGCGCCTCGCCACCTAGCAAGGCGCCCTAGCCCGTCCACCACCATCAGATCGCTGCGTGCCTTCGCTGCCTCGGTGCTTAGCAAAGCGCCACGTGCCTTCGGCGCCTACAAAAGCGCCGTGTGCCTTCGGCGCTCCTACGGCGTTTGCTAAGCGGCGAGGCGGCGAAGGGACGCAGCGGTGTGTGAGGCGGCGAAGGCAAGCAGCGCTTTGCTGGGCGGCGAGGCGGCGAAGGGCCGAAGCGATTGGGGAGGCGGTGAAGGGACAGGGCGCTTTGTTGGGCGGCGAGGGCGAAAGGCACGCAGCGCTTTCTTAGGCGGCGAGGCGGCGAAGGCACGCGCTGCTTTGCTAGGCGCCGAAGGAACACGGCGCTTTGCTAGGCGGCGACGGCACGCGCAGCTTTGCTAGGCGGCGAGGCGGCGAAGGGACACGGCGCTTCGCTAGGCGGCGAGGGCGAGAAGGCACGCAGCGCTTTCTCAGGCGGCCAGGCGGCGAAGGCACGCGCTGCTCTGCCAGCCGCCGAAGGCACGCAGCGCTTTGCTAGGCTGCGATGCGGCGAGGCGCCCAACGCAGGCACTTCTTTGCTAGGCGCCCAAGGAACACGGCGCTTTGCTTGACGGCGACGGCACGCGCAGCTTTGCTAGGCGCCCAAGGCAGACGACGCTTTGCTAGGCAGCGAGGCGGCGAACGCACAAAGCCATTTGCTCTGCGGTGATTCGCTGCCTCGCACAATAGCTAACCACTGTGCATGTTGGCTGTCTCACAAACAAGCAGCCTGCTGGGTCTCTTCGCTGCCTCGCCAACTAGCAAAGTGCTGCCTCGCTTCGCCTCCACGCCAAAAAGCCATCCGCGATGCCACTGCGCCACCTGGTGCACAAGCAAAGTGCTGCATCTCTTCGCTGCCTCGCACAATGAGCAAGCACTGTGCATGGTCGCTGTGTCACAAACAAGGAGACTGCTGCATCTCTTCGCTGCCTCACCAACAAGCAAATCGCTGCATATCTTCGCTGCCTCGCCAACAAGCAGACCGCTGCGTGTATTCGCTGAGTGGCAGAAAGCAAAGCACGGCGCCTGTTCGCTGCCTGGCCAACAAGCAAAGCGCTCCATCTCTTCGCTGCCTCGCAAACGAAGGAAGCGCTGCGTGCCTTCGGCGCCGAGCAAAGCAGCGCGTGCCTTCGCCGCCTCGCCGCCTAAGAAAGCGCTGCGTGCCTTCTGGCCCTCGCCGCCTAGCAAAGCGCCGTGTGCCTTCGCCGCCTCCCCAATCGCTTCGTGCCTTCGCCGCCTAGCAAAGCGCCTATCAAAGCGTCCTCAGCCTTCGCTGCCTAGCAAAGCTCCACGTCCGCTCGCCGCCTAGCAAAGCACTGCGTGCCCTCGCCGCCTCCTAGAGCGCTGCGTGCCTTCGGCGCCTGGCAAAGCACTGCGTGCCCTCGCCGCCTCGCACAGCGCTGCGTCCTTGGGCGCCTGGCAAAGCGCTGCGTGCCTTCGGCGCCTGGCAAAGCACTGCGTGCCCTCGCCGCCTCGCACAGCGCTGCGTCCTTGGGCGCCTGGCAAAGCGCTGCGTGCCTTCGCCGCCTCGCCGCCTAGCAAGGCGCCCTAGCCCGTCCACCACCATCAGATCGCTGCGTGCCTTCGCTGCCTCGGTGCTTAGCAAAGCGCCACGTGCCTTCGGCGCCTACAAAAGCGCCGTGTGCCTTCGGCGCTACTACGGCGTTTGCTAAGCGGTGCGGCGGCGAAGGGACGCAGCGGTGTGTGAGGCGGCGAAGGCAAGCAGCGCTTTGCTGGGCGGCGAGGCGGCGAAGGGCCGAAGCGATTGGGGAGGTGGTGAAGGGACACGGCGCTTTGTTGGGCGGCGAGGGCGAAAGGCACGCAGCGCTTTCTTAGGCGGCGAGGCGGCGAAGGCACGCGCTGCTTTGCTAGGCGCCGAAGGAACACGGCGCTTTGCTAGGCGGCGAGGCGGCGAAGGGACACGGCGCTTCGCTAGGCGGCGAGGGCGAGAAGGCACGCAGCGCTTTCTCAGGCGGCCAGGCGGCGAAGGCACGCGCTGCTCTGCCAGCCGCCGAAGGCACGCAGCGCTTTGCTAGGCTGCGATGCGGCGAGGCGCCGAACGCAGGCACTTCTTTGCTAGGCGCCCAAGGAACACGGCGCTTTGCTTGACGGCGACGGCACGCGCAGCTTTGCTAGGCGCCCAAGGCAGACGACGCTTTGCTAGGCAGCGAGGCGGCGAACGCACAAAGCCATTTGCTCTGCGGTGATTCGCTGCCTCGCACAAGAGCTAACCACTGGGCATGTTGGCTGTCTCACAAACAAGCAGACTGCTGCGTCTCTTCGCTGCCTCGCCAACTAGCAAAGTGCTGCCTCGCTTCGCCTCCACGCCAAAAAGCCATCCGCGATGCCACTGCGCCACCTGCTGCACAAGCAAAGTGCTGCATCTCTTCGCTGCCTCGCACAATGAGCAAGCACTGTGCATGGTCGCTGTGTCACAAACAAGGAGACTGCTGCATCTCTTCGCTGCCTCACCAACAAGCAAATCGCTGCATATCTTCGCTGCCTCGCCAACAAGCAGACCGCTGCGTGTATTCGCTGAGTGGCAGAAAGCAAAGCACGGCGCCTGTTCGCTGCCTGGCCAACAAGCAAAGCGCTCCATCTCTTCGCTGCCTCGCAAACGAAGGAAGCGCTGCGTGCCTTCGGCGCCGAGCAAAGCAGCGCGTGCCTTCGCCGCCTCGCCGCCTAAGAAAGCGCTGCGTGCCTTCTCGCCCTCGCCGCCTAGCAAAGCGCCGTGTGCCTTCGCCGCCTCCCCAATCGCTTCGTGCCTTCGCCGCCTAGCAAAGCGCCTAGCAAAGCGTCCTCAGCCTTCGCTGCCTAGCAAAGCTCCACGTCCGCTCGCCGCCTAGCAAAGCACTGTGTGCCCTCGCCGCCTCCTAGAGCGCTGCGTGCCTTCGGCGCCTGGCAAAGCACTGCGTGCCCTCGCCGCCTCGCACACCGCTGAGTGCCTTCGGCGCCTGGCAAAGCGCTGCGTGCCTTCGGCGCCTGGCAAAGCACTGCGTGCCCTCGCCGCCTCGCACAGCGCTGCGTCCTTGGGCGCCTGGCAAAGCGCTGCGTGCCTTCGGCGCCTGGCAAAGCACTGCGTGCCCTCGCCGCCTCGCACAGCGCTGCGTCCTTGGGCGCCTGGCAAAGCGCTGCGTGCCTTCGGCGCCTGGCAAAGCGCTGCGTGCCCTCGCCGCCTCGCACAGCGCTGCGTCCTTGGGCGCCTGGCAAAGCGCTGCGTGCCTTCGCCGCCTCGCCGCCTAGCAAGGCGCCCTAGCCCGTCCACCACCATCAGATCGCTGCGTGCCTTCGCTGCCTCGGTGCTTAGCAAAGCGCCACGTGCCTTCGGCGCCTACAAAAGCGCCGTGTGCCTTCGGCGCTACTACGGCGTTTGCTAAGCGGCGAGGCGGCGAAGGGACGCAGCGGTGTGTGAGGCGGCGAAGGCAAGCAGCGCTTTGCTGGGCGGCGAGGCGGCGAAGGGCCGAAGCGATTGGGGAGGCGGTGAAGGGAGACGGCGCTTTGTTGGGCGGCGAGGGCGAAAGGCACGCAGCGCTTTCTTAGGCGGCGAGGCGGCGAAGGCACGCGCTGCTTTGCTAGGCGCCGAAGGAACACGGCGCTTTGCTAGGCGGCGACGGCACGCGGAGCTTTGCTAGGCGGCGAGGCGGCGAAGGGACACGGCGCTTCGCTAGGCGGCGAGGGCGAGAAGGCACGCAGCGCTTTCTCAGGCGGCGAGGCGGCGAAGGCACGCGCTGCTCTGCCAGTCGCCGAAGGCACGCAGCGCTTTGCTAGGCTGCGATGCGGCGAGGCGCCGAACGCAGGCACTTCTTTGCTGGGCGCCGAAGGAACACGGCGCTTTGCTTGACGGCGACGGCACGCGCAGCTTTGCTAGGCGCCCAAGGCAGACGACGCTTTGCTAGGCAGCGAGGCGGCGAACGCACAAAGCCATTTGCTCTGCGGTGATTCGCTGCCTCGCACAATAGCTAACCACTGTGCATGTTGGCTGTCTCACAAACAAGCAGCCTGCTGGGTCTCTTCGCTGCCTCGCCAACTAGCAAAGTGCTGCCTCGCTTCGCCTCCACGCCAAAAAGCCATCCGCGATGCCACTGCGCCACCTGCTGCACAAGCAAAGTGCTGCATCTCTTCGCTGCCTCGCACAATGAGCAAGCACTGTGCATGGTCGCTGTGTCACAAACAAGGAGACTGCTGCATCTCTTTGCTGCCTCGCCAACAAGCAAACCGCTGCATCTCTTCGCTGCCTCGCCAACAAGCAAACCGCTGCATCTCTTCGCTGCCTCACCAACAAGCAAATCGCTGCATATCTTCGCTGCCTCGCCAACAAGCAGAGCGCTGCGTGTATTCGCTGAGTGGCAGAAAGCAAAGCACGGCGCCTGTTCGCTGCCTGGCCAACAAGCAAAGCGCTCCATCTCTTCGCTGCCTCGCAAACGAAGGAAGCGCTGCGTGCCTTCGGCGCCGAGCAAAGCAGCGCGTGCCTTCGCCGCCTCGCCGCCTAAGAAAGCGCTGCGTGCCTTCTCGCCCTCGCCGCCTAGCAAAGCGCCGTGTGCCTTCGCCGCCTCCCCAATCGCTTCGTGCCTTCGCCGCCTAGCAAAGCGCCTAGCAAAGCGTCCTCAGCCTTGGCTGCCTAGCAAAGCTCCACGTCCGCTCGCCGCCTAGCAAAGCACTGTGTGCCCTCGCCGCCTCCTAGAGCGCTGCGTGCCTTCGGCGCCTGGCAAAGCACTGCGTGCCCTCGCCGCCTCGCACAGCGCTGAGTGCCTTCGGCGCCTGGCAAAGCGCTGCGTGCCTTCGGCGCCTGGCAAAGCACTGCGTGCCCTCGCCGCCTCGCACAGCGCTGCGTCCTTGGGCGCCTGTCAAAGCGCTGCGTGCCTTCGGCGCCTGGCAAAGCACTGCGTGCCCTCGCCGCCTCGCACAGCGCTGCGTCCTTGGGCGCCTGGCAAAGCGCTGCGTGCCTTCGGTGCCTGGCAAAGCACTGCGTGCCCTCGCCGCCTCGCACACCGCTGCGTCCTTGGGCGCCTGGCAAAGCGCTGAGTGCCTTCGGCGCCTGGCAAAGCACTGCGTGCCCTCGCCGCCTCGCACACCGCTGAGTGCCTTCGGCGCCTGGCAAAGCGCTTCGTGCCTTCGGCGCCTGGCAAAGCACTGCGTGCCCTCGCCGCCTCGCACAGCGCTGCGTCCTTGGGCGCCTGGCAAAGCGCTGCGTGCCTTCGCCGCCTCGCCGCCTAGCAAGGCGCCCGAGCCCGTCCACCACCATCAGATCGCTGCGTGCCTTCGCTGCCTCGGTGCTTAGCAAAGCGCCACGTGCCTTCGGCGCCTACAAAAGCGCCGTGTGCCTTCGGCGCTCCTACGGCGTTTGCTAAGCGGCGAGGCGGCGAAGGGACGCAGCGGTGTGTGAGGCGGCGAAGGCAAGCAGCGCTTTGCTGGGCGGCGAGGCGGCGAAGGGCCGAAGCGATTGGGGAGGCGGTGAAGGGAGACGGCGCTTTGTTGGGCGGCGAGGGCGAAAGGCACGCAGCGCTTTCTTAGGCGGCGAGGCGGCGAAGGCACGCGCTGCTTTGCTAGGCGCCGAAGGAACACGGCGCTTTGCTAGGCGGCGACGGCACGCGGAGCTTTGCTAGGCGGCGAGGCGGCAAAGGGACACGGCGCTTCGCTAGGCGGCGAGGGCGAGAAGGCACGCAGCGCTTTCTCAGGCGGCCAGGCGGCGAAGGCACGCGCTGCTCTGCCAGCCGCCGAAGGCACGCAGCGCTTTGCTAGGCTGCGATGCGGCGAGGCGCCGAACGCAGGCACTTCTTTGCTAGGCGCCC
Organism: Apteryx mantelli; assembly: GCF_036417845.1. NCBI lineage: Eukaryota > Metazoa > Chordata > Aves > Apterygiformes > Apterygidae > Apteryx > Apteryx mantelli. The sequence goes on from NC_089995.1 coordinate 808,232, forward strand.
AAGGAACACGGCGCTTTGCTTGACGGCGACGGCACGCGCAGCTTTGCTAGGCGCCCAAGGCAGACGACGCTTTGCTAGGCAGCGAGGCGGCGAACGCACAAAGCCATTTGCTCGGCGGTGATTCGCTGCCTCGCACAATAGCTAACCACTGTGCATGTTGGCTGTCTCACAAACAAGCAGCCTGCTGCGTCTCTTCGCTGCCTCGCCAACTAGCAAAGTGCTGCCTCGCTTCGCCTCCACGCCAAAAAGCCATCCGCGATGCCACTGCGCCACCTGCTGCACAAGCAAAGTGCTGCATCTCTTCGCTGCCTCGCACAATGAGCAAGCACTGTGCATGGTCGCTGTGTCACAAACAAGGAGACTGCTGAATCTCTTCGCTGCCTCGCCAACAAGCAAACCGCTGCATCTCTTCGCTGCCTCACCAACAAGCAGACCGCTGCGTGTATTCGCTGAGTGGCAGAAAGCAAAGCACGGCGCCTGTTCGCTGCCTGGCCAACAAGCAAAGCGCTCCATCTCTTCGCTGCCTCGCAAACGAAGGAAGCGCTGCGTGCCTTCGGCGCCGAGCAAAGCAGCGCGTGCCTTCGCCGCCTCGCCGCCTAAGAAAGCGCTGCGTGCCTTCTCGCCCTCGCCGCCTAGCAAAGCGCCGTGTGCCTTCGCCGCCTCCCCAATCGCTTCGTGCCTTCGCCGCCTAGCAAAGCGCCTAGCAAAGCGTCCTCAGCCTTCGCTGCCTAGCAAAGCTCCACGTCCGCTCGCCGCCTAGCAAAGCACTGTGTGCCCTCGCCGCCTCCTAGAGCGCTGCGTGCCTTCGGCGCCTGGCAAAGCACTGCGTGCCCTCGCCGCCTCGCACAGCGCTGCGTCCTGGGGCGCCTGGCAAAGCGCTGAGTGCCTTCGGCGCCTGGCAAAGCACTGCGTGCCCTCGCCGCCTTGCACAGCGCTGCGTCCTTGGGCGCCTGGCAAAGCGCTGCGTGCCTTCGCCGCCTCGCCGCCTAGCAAGGCGCCCTAGCCCGTCCACCACCATCAGATCGCTGCGTGCCTTCGCTGCCTCGGTGCTTAGCAAAGCGCCACGTGCCTTCGGCGCCTACAAAAGCGCCGTGTGCCTTCGGCGCTACTGCGGTGTTTGCTAAATGGCGAGGCGGCGAAGGCAAGCAGCGCTTTGCTGGGCGGCGAGGCGGCGAAGGGCCGAAGCGATTGGGGAGGCGGTGAAGGGAGACGGCGCTTTGTTGGGCGGCGAGGGCGAAAGGCACGCAGCGCTTTCTTAGGCGGCGAGGCGGCGAAGGCACGCGCTGCTTTGCTAGGCGCCGAAGGAACACGGCGCTTTGCTAGGCGGCGACGGCACGCGGAGCTTTGCTAGGCGGCGAGGCGGCGAAGGGACACGGCGCTTCGCTAGGCGGCGAGGGCGAGAAGGCACGCAGCGCTTTCTCAGGCGGCCAGGCGGCGAAGGCACGCGCTGCTCTGCCAGCCGCCGAAGGCACGCAGCGCTTTGCTAGGCTGCGATGCGGCGAGGCGCCGAACGCAGGCACTTCTTTGCTGGGCGCCGAAGGAACACGGCGCTTTGCTTGACGGCGACGGCACGCGCAGCTTTGCTAGGCGCCCAAGGCAGACGACGCTTTGCTAGGCAGCGAGGCGGCGAACGCACAAAGCCATTTGCTCTGCGGTGATTCGCTGCCTCGCACAATAGCTAACCACTGTGCATGTTGGCTGTCTCACAAACAAGCAGCCTGCTGGGTCTCTTCGCTGCCTCGCCAACTAGCAAAGTGCTGCCTCGCTTCGCCTCCACGCCAAAAAGCCATCCGCGATGCCACTGCGCCACCTGCTGCACAAGCAAAGTGCTGCATCTCTTCGCTGCCTCGCACAATGAGCAAGCACTGTGCATGGTCGCTGTGTCACAAACAAGGAGACTGCTGCATCTCTTTGCTGCCTCGCCAACAAGCAAACCGCTGCATCTCTTCGCTGCCTCGCCAACAAGCAAACCGCTGCATCTCTTCGCTGCCTCACCAACAAGCAAATCGCTGCATATCTTCGCTGCCTCGCCAACAAGCAGAGCGCTGCGTGTATTCGCTGAGTGGCAGAAAGCAAAGCACGGCGCCTGTTCGCTGCCTGGCCAACAAGCAAAGCGCTCCATCTCTTCGCTGCCTCGCAAACGAAGGAAGCGCTGCGTGCCTTCGGCGCCGAGCAAAGCAGCGCGTGCCTTCGCCGCCTCGCCGCCTAAGAAAGCGCTGCGTGCCTTCTCGCCCTCGCCGCCTAGCAAAGCGCCGTGTGCCTTCGCCGCCTCCCCAATCGCTTCGTGCCTTCGCCGCCTAGCAAAGCGCCTAGCAAAGCGTCCTCAGCCTTCGCTGCCTAGCAAAGCTCCACGTCCGCTCGCCGCCTAGCAAAGCACTGTGTGCCCTCGCCGCCTCCTAGAGCGCTGCGTGCCTTCGGCGCCTGGCAAAGCACTGCGTGCCCTCGCCGCCTCGCACAGCGCTGCGTCCTGGGGCGCCTGGCAAAGCGCTGAGTGCCTTCGGCGCCTGGCAAAGCACTGCGTGCCCTCGCCGCCTTGCACAGCGCTGCGTCCTTGGGCGCCTGGCAAAGCGCTGCGTGCCTTCGCCGCCTCGCCGCCTAGCAAGGCGCCCTAGCCCGTCCACCACCATCAGATCGCTGCGTGCCTTCGCTGCCTCGGTGCTTAGCAAAGCGCCACGTGCCTTCGGCGCCTACAAAAGCGCCGTGTGCCTTCGGCGCTACTGCGGTGTTTGCTAAATGGCGAGGCGGCGAAGGCAAGCAGCGCTTTGCTGGGCGGCGAGGCGGCGAAGGGCCGAAGCGATTGGGGAGGCGGTGAAGGGAGACGGCGCTTTGTTGGGCGGCGAGGGCGAAAGGCACGCAGCGCTTTCTTAGGCGGCGAGGCGGCGAAGGCACGCGCTGCTTTGCTAGGCGCCGAAGGAACACGGCGCTTTGCTAGGCGGCGACGGCACGCGGAGCTTTGCTAGGCGGCGAGGCGGCGAAGGGACACGGCGCTTCGCTAGGCGGCGAGGGCGAGAAGGCACGCAGCGCTTTCTCAGGCGGCCAGGCGGCGAAGGCACGCGCTGCTCTGCCAGCCGCCGAAGGCACGCAGCGCTTTGCTAGGCTGCGATGCGGCGAGGCGCCGAACGCAGGCACTTCTTTGCTAGGCGCCCAAGGAACACGGCGCTTTGCTTGACGGCGACGGCACGCGCAGCTTTGCTAGGCGCCCAAGGCAGACGACGCTTTGCTAGGCAGCGAGGCGGCGAACGCACAAAGCCATTTGCTCAGCGGTGATTCGCTGCCTCGCACAATAGCTAACCACTGTGCATGTTGGCTGTCTCACAAACAAGCAGCCTGCTGCGTCTCTTCGCTGCCTCGCCAACTAGCAAAGTGCTGCCTCGCTTCGCCTCCACGCCAAAAAGCCATCCGCGATGCCACTGCGCCACCTGGTGCACAAGCAAAGTGCTGCATCTCTTCGCTGCCTCGCACAATGAGCAAGCACTGTGCATGGTCGCTGTGTCACAAACAAGGAGACTGCTGCATCTCTTCGCTGCCTCGCCAACAAGCAAATCGCTGCATATCTTCGCTGCCTCGCCAACAAGCAGACCGCTGCGTGTATTCGCTGAGTGGCAGAAAGCAAAGCACGGCGCCTGTTCGCTGCCTGGCCAACAAGCAAAGCGCTCCATCTCTTCGCTGCCTCGCAAACGAAGGAAGCGCTGCGTGCCTTCGGCGCCGAGCAAAGCAGCGCGTGCCTTCGCCGCCTCGCCGCCTAAGAAAGCGCTGCGTGCCTTCTCGCCCTCGCCGCCTAGCAAAGCGCCGTGTGCCTTCGCCGCCTCGCCTCCCCAATCGCTTCGTGCCTTCGCCGCCTAGCAAAGCGCCTAGCAAAGCGTCCTCAGCCTTCGCTGCCTAGCAAAGCTCCACGTCCGCTCGCCGCCTAGCAAAGCACTGTGTGCCCTCGCCGCCTCCTAGAGCGCTGCGTGCCTTCGGCGCCTGGCAAAGCACTGCGTGCCCTCGCCGCCTCGCACACCGCTGCGTCCTTCGGCGCCTGGCAAAGCGCTGCGTGCCTTCGGTGCCTGGCAAAGCACTGCGTGCCCTCGCCGCCTCGCACAGCGCTGCGTCCTGGGGCGCCTGGCAAAGCGCTGAGTGCCTTCGGCGCCTGGCAAAGCACTGCGTGCCCTCGCCGCCTCGCACAGCGCTGCGTCCTTGGGCGCCTGGCAAAGCGCTGCGTGCCTTCGCCGCCTCGCCGCCTAGCAAGGCGCCCTAGCCCGTCCACCACCATCAGATCGCTGCGTGCCTTCGCTGCCTCGGTGCTTAGCAAAGCGCCACGTGCCTTCGGCGCCTACAAAAGCGCCGTGTGCCTTCGGCGCTACTGCGGTGTTTGCTAAGCGGCGAGGCGGCGAAGGCAAGCAGCGCTTTGCTGGGCGGCGAGGCGGCGAAGGGCCGAAGCGATTGGGGAGGCGGTGAAGGGACAGGGCGCTTTGTTGGGCGGCGAGGGCGAAAGGCACGCAGCGCTTTCTTAGGCGGCGAGGCGGCGAAGGCACGCGCTGCTTTGCTAGGCGCCGAAGGAACACGGCGCTTTGCTAGGCGGCGACGGCACGCGGAGCTTTGCTAGGCGGCGAGGCGGCGAAGGGACACGGCGCTTCGCTAGGCGGCGAGGGCGAGAAGGCACGCAGCGCTTTCTCAGGCGGCCAGGCGGCGAAGGCACGCGCTGCTCTGCCAGCCGCCGAAGGCACGCAGCGCTTTGCTAGGCTGCGATGTGGCGAGGCGCCGAACGCAGGCACTTCTTTGCTAGGCGCCCAAGGAACACGGCGCTTTGCTTGACGGCGACGGCACGCGCAGCTTTGCTAGGCGCCCAAGGCAGACGACGCTTTGCTAGGCAGCGAGGCGGCGAACGCACAAAGCGATTTGCTCGGCGGTGATTCGCTGCCTCGCACAATAGCTAACCACTGTGCGTGTTGGCTCTCTCACAAACAAGCAGCCTGCTGCGTCTCTTCGCTGCCTCGCCAACTAGCAAAGTGCTGCCTCGCTTCGCCTCCACGCCAAAAAGCCATCCGCGATGCCACTGCGCCACCTGGTGCACAAGCAAAGTGCTGCATCTCTTCGCTGCCTCGCACAAGGAGCAAGCACTGTGCATGGTCGCTGTGTCACAAACAAGGAGACTGCTGAATCTCTTCGCTGCCTCGCCAACAAGCAAACCGCTGAATCTCTTCGCTGCCTCGCCAACAAGCAAACCGCTGCATCTCTTCGCTGCCTCGCCAACAAGCAGACCGCTGCGTGTATTCGCTGAGTGGCAGAAAGCAAAGCACGGCGCCTGTTCGCTGCCTGGCCAACAAGCAAAGCGCTCCATCTCTTCGCTGCCTCGCAAACGAAGGAAGCGCTGCGTGCCTTCGGCGCCGAGCACACCGCTGCGTCCTTGGGCGCCTGGCAAAGCGCTGCGTGCCTTCGGCGCCTGGCAAAGCACTGCGTGCCCTCGCCGCCTCGCACAGCTCTGCGTCCTTGGGCGCCTGGCAAAGCGCTGCGTGCCTTCGCTGCCTCGCCGCCTAGCAAGGCGCCCGACCCCGTCGACCACGATCAAATGGCTGCGTGCCTTCGCTGCCTCGTGCCTTAGCAAAGCGCCGCGTGCCTTCGGCGCCTACAAAAGCGCCGTGTCCCTTCGGCGCTCCTACGGCGTTTGCTAAGCGGCGAGGCGGCGAAGGGACGCAGCGGTGTGTGAGGCGGCGAAGGCAAGCAGCGCTTTGCTGGGCGGCGAGGCGGCGAAGGGCCGAAGCGATTGGGGAGGCGGTGAAGGGACACGGCGCTTTGTTGGGCGGCGAGGGCGAAAGGCACGCAGCGCTTTCTTAGGCGGCGAGGCGGCGAAGGCACGCGCTGCTTTGCTAGGCGCCGAAGGAACACGGCGCTTTGCTAGGCGGCGACGGCACGCGGAGCTTTGCTAGGCGGCGAGGCGGCGAAGGGACACGGCGCTTCGCTAGGCGGCGAGGGCGAGAAGGCACGCAGCGCTTTCTCAGGCGGCGAAGGCACGCGCTGCTCTGCCAGCCGCCGAAGGCACGCAGCGCTTTGCTAGGCTGCGATGCGGCGAGGCGCCGAACGCAGGCACTTCTTTGCTAGGCGCCCAAGGAACACGGCGCTTTGCTTGACGGCGACGGCACGCGCAGCTTTGCTAGGCGCCCAAGGCAGACGACGCTTTGCTAGGCAGCGAGGCGGCGAACGCACAAAGCCATTTGCTCTGCGGTGATTCGCTGCCTCGCACAATAGCTAACCACTGTGCATGTTGGCTGTCTCACAAACAAGCAGCCTGCTGCGTCTCTTCGCTGCCTCGCCAACTAGCAAAGTGCTGCCTCGCTTCGCCTCCACGCCAAAAAGCCATCCGCGATGCCACTGCGCCACCTGGTGCACAAGCAAAGTGCTGCATCTCTTCGCTGCCTCGCACAATGAGCAAGCACTGTGCATGGTCGCTGTGTCACAAACAAGGAGACTGCTGAATCTCTTCGCTGCCTCGCCAACAAGCAGACCGCTGCGTGTATTCGCTGAGTGGCAGAAAGCAAAGCACGGCGCCTGTTCGCTGCCTGGCCAACAAGCAAAGCGCTCCATCTCTTCGCTGCCTCGCAAACGAAGGAAGCGCTGCGTGCCTTCGGCGCCGAGCAAAGCAGCGCGTGCCTTCGCCGCCTCGCCGCCTAAGAAAGCGCTGCGTGCCTTCTCGCCCTCGCCGCCTAGCAAAGCGCCGTGTGCCTTCGCCGCCTCCCCAATCGCTTCGTGCCTTCGCCGCCTAGCAAAGCGCCTAGCAAAGCGTCCTCAGCCTTCGCTGCCTAGCAAAGCTCCACGTCCGCTCGCCGCCTAGCAAAGCACTGTGTGCCCTCGCCGCCTCCTAGAGCGCTGCGTGCCTTCGGCGCCTGGCAAAGCACTGCGTGCCCTCGCCGCCTCGCACACCGCTGAGTGCCTTCGGCGCCTGGCAAAGCGCTGAGTGCCTTCGGCGCCTGGCAAAGCACTGCGTGCCCTCGCCGCCTCGCCGCCTAGCAAGGCGCCCTAGCCCGTCCACCACCATCAGATCGCTGCGTGCCTTCGCTGCCTCGGTGCTTAGCAAAGCGCCACGTGCCTTCGGCGCCTACAAAAGCGCCGTGTGCCTTCGGCGCTACTACGGCGTTTGCTAAGCGGCGAGGCGGCGAAGGGACGCAGCGCTGTGTGAGGCGGCGAAGGCAAGCAGCGCTTTGCTGGGCGGCGAGGCGGCGAAGGGCCGAAGCGATTGGGGAGGCGGTGAAGGGACACGGCGCTTTGTTGGGCGGCGAGGGCGAAAGGCACGCAGCGCTTTCTTAGGCGGCGAGGCGGCGAAGGCACGCGCTGCTTTGCTAGGCGCCGAAGGAACACGGCGCTTTGCTAGGCGGCGACGGCACGCGGAGCTTTGCTAGGCGGCGAGGCGGCGAAGGGACACGGCGCTTCGCTAGGCGGCGAGGGCGAGAAGGCACGCAGCGCTTTCTCAGGCGGCCAGGCGGCGAAGGCACGCGCTGCTCTGCCAGCCGCCGAAGGCACGCAGCGCTTTGCTAGGCTGCGATGCGGCGAGGCGCCGAACGCAGGCACTTCTTTGCTAGGCGCCCAAGGAACACGGCGCTTTGCTTGACGGCGACGGCACGCGCAGCTTTGCTAGGCGCCCAAGGCAGACGACGCTTTGCTAGGCAGCGAGGCGGCGAACGCACCAAGCCATTTGCTCTGCGGTGATTCGCTGCCTCGCACAATAGCTAACCACTGTGCGTGTTGGCTGTCTCACAAACAAGCAGCCTGCTGCGTCTCTTCGCTGCCTCGCCAACTAGCAAAGTGCTGCCTCGCTTCGCCTCCACGCCAAAAAGCCATCCGCGATGCCACTGCGCCACCTGCTGCACAAGCAAAGTGCTGCATCTCTTCGCTGCCTCGCACAATGAGCAAGCACTGTGCATGGTCGCTGTGTCACAAACAAGGAGACTGCTGAATCTCTTCGCTGCCTCGCCAACAAGCAGACCGCTGCGTGTATTCGCTGAGTGGCAGAAAGCAAAGCACGGCGCCTGTTCGCTGCCTGGCCAACAAGCAAAGCGCTCCATCTCTTCGCTGCCTCGCAAACGAAGGAAGCGCTGCGTGCCTTCGGCGCCGAGCAAAGCAGCGCGTGCCTTCGCCGCCTCGCCGCCTAAGAAAGCGCTGCGTGCCTTCTCGCCCTCGCCGCCTAGCAAAGCGCCGTGTGCCTTCGCCGCCTCCCCAATCGCTTCGTGCCTTCGCCGCCTAGCAAAGCGCCTAGCAAAGCGTCCTCAGCCTTCGCTGCCTAGCAAAGCTCCACGTCCGCTCGCCGCCTAGCAAAGCACTGTGTGCCCTCGCCGCCTCCTAGAGCGCTGCGTGCCTTCGGCGCCTGGCAAAGCACTGCGTGCCCTCGCCGCCTCGCACACCGCTGAGTGCCTTCGGCGCCTGGCAAAGCGCTGAGTGCCTTCGGCGCCTGGCAAAGCACTGCGTGCCCTCGCCGCCTCGCCGCCTAGCAAGGCGCCCTAGCCCGTCCACCACCATCAGATCGCTGCGTGCCTTCGCTGCCTCGGTGCTTAGCAAAGCGCCACGTGCCTTCGGCGCCTACAAAAGCGCCGTGTGCCTTCGGCGCTACTACGGCGTTTGCTAAGCGGCGAGGCGGCGAAGGGACGCAGCGCTGTGTGAGGCGGCGAAGGCAAGCAGCGCTTTGCTGGGCGGCGAGGCGGCGAAGGGCCGAAGCGATTGGGGAGGCGGTGAAGGGACACGGCGCTTTGTTGGGCGGCGAGGGCGAAAGGCACGCAGCGCTTTCTTAGGCGGCGAGGCGGCGAAGGCACGCGCTGCTTTGCTAGGCGCCGAAGGAACACGGCGCTTTGCTAGGCGGCGACGGCACGCGGAGCTTTGCTAGGCGGCGAGGCGGCGAAGGGACACGGCGCTTCGCTAGGCGGCGAGGGCGAGAAGGCACGCAGCGCTTTCTCAGGCGGCCAGGCGGCGAAGGCACGCGCTGCTCTGCCAGCCGCCGAAGGCACGCAGCGCTTTGCTAGGCTGCGATGCGGCGAGGCGCCGAACGCAGGCACTTCTTTGCTAGGCGCCCAAGGAACACGGCGCTTTGCTTGACGGCGACGGCACGCGCAGCTTTGCTAGGCGCCCAAGGCAGACGACGCTTTGCTAGGCAGCGAGGCGGCGAACGCACCAAGCCATTTGCTCTGCGGTGATTCGCTGCCTCGCACAATAGCTAACCACTGTGCGTGTTGGCTGTCTCACAAACAAGCAGCCTGCTGCGTCTCTTCGCTGCCTCGCCAACTAGCAAAGTGCTGCCTCGCTTCGCCTCCACGCCAAAAAGCCATCCGCGATGCCACTGCGCCACCTGCTGCACAAGCAAAGTGCTGCATCTCTTCGCTGCCTCGCACAATGAGCAAGCACTGTGCATGGTCGCTGTGTCACAAACAAGGAGACTGCTGAAACTCTTCGCTGCCTCGCCAACAAGCAAATCGCTGCATATCTTCGCTGCCTCGCCAACAAGCAGACCGCTGCGTGTATTCGCTGAGTGGCAGAAAGCAAAGCACGGCGCCTGTTCGCTGCCTGGCCAACAAGCAAAGCGCTCCATCTCTTCGCTGCCTCGCAAACGAAGGAAGCGCTGCGTGCCTTCGGCGCCGAGCAAAGCAGCGCGTGCCTTCGCCGCCTCGCCGCCTAAGAAAGCGCTGCGTGCCTTCTCGCCCTCGCCGCCTAGCAAAGCGCCGTGTGCCTTAGCCGCCTCCCCAATCGCTTCGTGCCTTCGCCGCCTAGCAAAGCGCCTAGCAAAGTGTCCTCAGCCTTCGCTGCCTAGCAAAGCTCCACGTCCGCTCGCCGCCTAGCAAAGCACTGTGTGCCCTCGCCGCCTCCTAGAGCGCTGCGTGCCTTCGGCGCCTGGCAAAGCACTGCGTGCCCTCGCCGCCTCGCACAGCGCTGCGTCCTTGGGCGCCTGGCAAATCGCTGCGTGCCTTCGGCGCCTGGCAAAGCACTGCGTGCCCTCGCCGCCTCGCACAGCGCTGCGTCCTTGGGCGCCTGGCAAAGCGCTGCGTGCCTTCGGTGCCTGGCAAAGCACTGCGTGCCCTCGCCGCCTCGCACAGCGCTGCGTCCTTGGGCGCCTGGCAAAGCGCTGCGTGCCTTCGGCGCCTGGCAAAGCACTGCGTGCCCTCGCCGCCTCGCACACCGCTGCGTCCTTGGGCGCCTGGCAAAGCGCTGAGTGCCTTCCGCGCCTGGCAAAGCACTGCGTGCCCTCGCCGCCTCGCACAGCGCTGCGTCCTTGGGCGCCTGTCAAAGCGCTGAGTGCCTTCGGCGCCTGGCAAAGCACTGCGTGCCCTCGCCGCCTCGCACACCGCTGAGTGCCTTTGGCGCCTGGCAAAGCGCTGCGTGCCTTCGGCGCCTGGCAAAGCACTGCGTGCCCTCGCCGCCTCGCACAGCGCTGCGTCCTTGGGCGCCTGTCAAAGCGCTGCGTGCCTTCGGCGCCTGGCAAAGCACTGCGTGCCCTCGCCGCCTCGCACACCGCTGAGTGCCTTCGGCGCCTGGCAAAGCGCTGCGTGCCTTCGGCGCCTGGCAAAGCACTGCGTGCCCTCGCCGCCTCGCACAGCGCTGCGTCCTTGGGCGCCTGGCAAAGCGCTGCGTGCCTTCGCCGCCTCGCCGCCTAGCAAGGCGCCCTAGCCCGTCCACCACCATCAGATCGCTGCGTGCCTTCGCTGCCTCGGTGCTTAGCAAAGCGCCACGTGCCTTCGGCGCCTACAAAAGCGCCGTGTGCCTTCGGCGCTACTGCGGTGTTTGCTAAGCGGCGAGGCGGCGAAGGTACGCAGCGCTTTGCTGGGCGGCGAGGCGGCGAAGGGCCGAAGCGATTGGGGAGGCGGTGAAGGGACACGGCGCTTTGTTGGGCGGCGAGGGCGAAAGGCACGCAGCGCTTTCTTAGGCGGCGAGGCGGCGAAGGCACGCGCTGCTTTGCTAGGCGCCGAAGGAACACGGCGCTTTGCTAGGTGGCGACGGCACGCCGAGCTTTGCTAGGCGGCGAGGCGGCGAAGGGACACGGCGCTTCGCTAGGCGGCGAGGGCGAGAAGGCACACAGCGCTTTCTCAGGCGGCGAGGCGGCGAAGGCACGCGCTGCTCTGCCAGCCGCCGAAGGCACGCAGCGCTTTGCTAGGCTGCGATGCGGCGAGGCGCCGAACGCAGGCACTTCTTTGCTAGGCGCCCAAGGAACACGGCGCTTTGCTTGACGGCGACGGCACGCGCAGCTTTGCTAGGCGCCCAAGGCAGACGACGCTTTGCTAGGCAGCGAGGCGGCGAACGCACAAAGCCATTTGCTCTGCGGTGATTCGCTGCCTCGCACAATAGCTAACCACTGTGCATGTTGGCTGTCTCACAAACAAGCAGCCTGCTGCGTCTCTTCGCTGCCTCGCCAACTAGCAAAGTGCTGCCTCGCTTCGCCTCCACGCCAAAAAGCCATCCGCGATGCCACTGCGCCACCTGGTGCACAAGCAAAGTGCTGCATCTCTTCGCTGCCTCGCACAATGAGCAAGCACTGTGCATGGTCGCTGTGTCACAAACAAGGAGACTGCTGAATCTCTTCGCTGCCTCGCCAACAAGCAAATCGCTGCATATCTTCGCTGCCTCGCCAACAAGCAGAGCGCTGCGTGTATTCGCTGAGTGGCAGAAAGCAAAGCACGGCGCCTGTTCGCTGCCTGGCCAACAAGCAAAGCGCTCCATCTCTTCCCTGCCTCGCAAACGAAGGAAGCGCTGCGTGCCTTCGGCGCCGAGCAAAGCAGCGCGTGCCTTCGCCGCCTCGCCGCCTAAGAAAGCGCTGCGTGCCTTCTCGCCCTCGCCGCCTAGCAAAGCGCCGTGTGCCTTCGCCGCCTCGCCTCCCCAATCGCTTCGTGCCTTCGCCGCCTAGCAAAGCGCCTAGCAAAGCGTCCTCAGCCTTCGCTGCCTAGCAAAGCTCCACGTCGGCTCGCCGCCTAGCAAAGCACTGTGTGCCCTCGCCGCCTCCTAGAGCGCTGCGTGCCTTCGGCGCCTGGCAAAGCACTGCGTGCCCTCGCCGCCTCGCACAGCGCTGCGTCCTTCGGCGCCTGGCAAAGCGCTGCGTGCCTTCGGTGCCTGGCAAAGCACTGCGTGCCCTCGCCGCCTCGCACAGCGCTGCGTCCTGGGGCGCCTGGCAAAGCGCTGAGTGCCTTCGGCGCCTGGCAAAGCACTGCGTGCCCTCGCCGCCTCGCACAGCGCTGCGTCCTTGGGCGCCTGGCAAAGCGCTGCGTGCCTTCGCCGCCTCGCCGCCTAGCAAGGCGCCCTAGCCCGTCCACCACCATCAGATCGCTGCGTGCCTTCGCTGCCTCGGTGCTTAGCAAAGCGCCACGTGCCTTCGGCGCCTACAAAAGCGCCGTGTGCCTTCGGCGCTACTGCGGTGTTTGCTAAGCGGCGAGGCGGCGAAGGCAAGCAGCGCTTTGCTGGGCGGCGAGGCGGCGAAGGGCCGAAGCGATTGGGGAGGCGGTGAAGGGAGACGGCGCTTTGTTGGGCGGCGAGGGCGAAAGGCACGCAGCCCTTTCTTAGGCGGCGAGGCGGCGAAGGCACGCGCTGCTTTGCTAGGCGCCGAAGGAACACGGCGCTTTGCTAGGCGGCGACGGCACGCGGAGCTTTGCTAGGCGGCGAGGCGGCGAAGGGACACGGCGCTTCGCTAGGCGGCGAGGGCGAGAAGGCACGCAGCGCTTTCTCAGGCGGCCAGGCGGCGAAGGCACGCGCTGCTCTGCCAGCCGCCGAAGGCACGCAGCGCTTTGCTAGGCTGCGATGCGGCGAGGCGCCGAACGCAGGCACTTCTTTGCTAGGCGCCCAAGGAACACGGCGCTTTGCTTGACGGCGACGGCACGCGCAGCTTTGCTAGGCGCCCAAGGCAGACGACGCTTTGCTAGGCAGCGAGGCGGCGAACGCACAAAGCCATTTGCTCTGCGGTGATTCGCTGCCTCGCACAATAGCTAACCACTGTGCGTGTTGGCTGTCTCACAAACAAGCAGCCTGCTGCGTCTCTTCGCTGCCTCGCCAACTAGCAAAGTGCTGCCTCGCTTCGCCTCCACGCCAAAAAGCCATCCGCGATGCCACTGCGCCACCTGGTGCACAAGCAAAGTGCTGCATCTCTTCGCTGCCTCGCACAATGAGCAAGCACTGTGCATGGTCGCTGTGTCACAAACAAGGAGACTGCTGCATCTCTTCGCTGCCTCGCCAACAAGCAAATCGCTGCATATCTTCGCTGCCTCGCCAACAAGCAGACCGCTGCGTGTATTCGCTGAGTGGCAGAAAGCAAAGCACGGCGCCTGTTCGCTGCCTGGCCAACAAGCAAAGCGCTCCATCTCTTCGCTGCCTCGCAAACGAAGGAAGCGCTGCGTGCCTTCGGCGCCGAGCACACCGCTGCGTCCTTGGGCGCCTGGCAAAGCGCTGCGTGCCTTCGGCGCCTGGCAAAGCACTGCGTGCCCTCGCCGCCTCGCACAGCTCTGCGTCCTTGGGCGCCTGGCAAAGCGCTGCGTGCCTTCGCTGCCTCGCCGCCTAGCAAGGCGCCCGACCCCGTCGACCACGATCAAATGGCTGCGTGCCTTCGCTGCCTCGTGCCTTAGCAAAGCGCCGCGTGCCTTCGGCGCCTACAAAAGCGCCGTGTCCCTTCGGCGCTCCTACGGCGTTTGCTAAGCGGCGAGGCGGCGAAGGGACGCAGCGGTGTGTGAGGCGGCGAAGGCAAGCAGCGCTTTGCTGGGCGGCGAGGCGGCGAAGGGCCGAAGCGATTGGGGAGGCGGTGAAGGGAGACGGCGCTTTGTTGGGCGGCGAGGGCGAAAGGCACGCAGCGCTTTCTTAGGCGGCGAGGCGGCGAAGGCACGCGCTGCTTTGCTAGGCGCCGAAGGAACACGGCGCTTTGCTAGGCGGCGACGGCACGCGGAGCTTTGCTAGGCGGCGAGGCGGCGAAGGGACACGGCGCTTCGCTAGGCGGCGAGGGCGAGAAGGCACGCAGCGCTTTCTCAGGCGGCGAAGGCACGCGCTGCTCTGCCAGCCGCCGAAGGCACGCAGCGCTTTGCTAGGCTGCGATGCGGCGAGGCGCCGAACGCAGGCACTTCTTTGCTAGGCGCCCAAGGAACACGGCGCTTTGCTTGACGGCGACGGCACGCGCAGCTTTGCTAGGCGCCCAAGGCAGACGACGCTTTGCTAGGCAGCGAGGCGGCGAACGCACAAAGCCATTTGCTCTGCGGTGATTCGCTGCCTCGCACAATAGCTAACCACTGTGCATGTTGGCTGTCTCACAAACAAGCAGCCTGCTGCGTCTCTTCGCTGCCTCGCCAACTAGCAAAGTGCTGCCTCGCTTCGCCTCCACGCCAAAAAGCCATCCGCGATGCCACTGCGCCACCTGGTGCACAAGCAAAGTGCTGCATCTCTTCGCTGCCTCGCACAATGAGCAAGCACTGTGCATGGTCGCTGTGTCACAAACAAGGAGACTGCTGAATCTCTTCGCTGCCTCGCCAACAAGCAGACCGCTGCGTGTATTCGCTGAGTGGCAGAAAGCAAAGCACGGCGCCTGTTCGCTGCCTGGCCAACAAGCAAAGCGCTCCATCTCTTCGCTGCCTCGCAAACGAAGGAAGCGCTGCGTGCCTTCGGCGCCGAGCAAAGCAGCGCGTGCCTTCGCCGCCTCGCCGCCTAAGAAAGCGCTGCGTGCCTTCTCGCCCTCGCCGCCTAGCAAAGCGCCGTGTGCCTTCGCCGCCTCCCCAATCGCTTCGTGCCTTCGCCGCCTAGCAAAGCGCCTAGCAAAGCGTCCTCAGCCTTCGCTGCCTAGCAAAGCTCCACGTCCGCTCGCCGCCTAGCAAAGCACTGTGTGCCCTCGCCGCCTCCTAGAGCGCTGCGTGCCTTCGGCGCCTGGCAAAGCACTGCGTGCCCTCGCCGCCTCGCACACCGCTGAGTGCCTTCGGCGCCTGGCAAAGCGCTGAGTGCCTTCGGCGCCTGGCAAAGCACTGCGTGCCCTCGCCGCCTCGCCGCCTAGCAAGGCGCCCTAGCCCGTCCACCACCATCAGATCGCTGCGTGCCTTCGCTGCCTCGGTGCTTAGCAAAGCGCCACGTGCCTTCGGCGCCTACAAAAGCGCCGTGTGCCTTCGGCGCTACTACGGCGTTTGCTAAGCGGCGAGGCGGCGAAGGGACGCAGCGCTGTGTGAGGCGGCGAAGGCAAGCAGCGCTTTGCTGGGCGGCGAGGCGGCGAAGGGCCGAAGCGATTGGGGAGGCGGTGAAGGGACACGGCGCTTTGTTGGGCGGCGAGGGCGAAAGGCACGCAGCGCTTTCTTAGGCGGCGAGGCGGCGAAGGCACGCGCTGCTTTGCTAGGCGCCGAAGGAACACGGCGCTTTGCTAGGCGGCGACGGCACGCGGAGCTTTGCTAGGCGGCGAGGCGGCGAAGGGACACGGCGCTTCGCTAGGCGGCGAGGGCGAGAAGGCACGCAGCGCTTTCTCAGGCGGCCAGGCGGCGAAGGCACGCGCTGCTCTGCCAGCCGCCGAAGGCACGCAGCGCTTTGCTAGGCTGCGATGCGGCGAGGCGCCGAACGCAGGCACTTCTTTGCTAGGCGCCCAAGGAACACGGCGCTTTGCTTGACGGCGACGGCACGCGCAGCTTTGCTAGGCGCCCAAGGCAGACGACGCTTTGCTAGGCAGCGAGGCGGCGAACGCACCAAGCCATTTGCTCTGCGGTGATTCGCTGCCTCGCACAATAGCTAACCACTGTGCGTGTTGGCTGTCTCACAAACAAGCAGCCTGCTGCGTCTCTTCGCTGCCTCGCCAACTAGCAAAGTGCTGCCTCGCTTCGCCTCCACGCCAAAAAGCCATCCGCGATGCCACTGCGCCACCTGCTGCACAAGCAAAGTGCTGCATCTCTTCGCTGCCTCGCACAATGAGCAAGCACTGTGCATGGTCGCTGTGTCACAAACAAGGAGACTGCTGAATCTCTTCGCTGCCTCGCCAACAAGCAGACCGCTGCGTGTATTCGCTGAGTGGCAGAAAGCAAAGCACGGCGCCTGTTCGCTGCCTGGCCAACAAGCAAAGCGCTCCATCTCTTCGCTGCCTCGCAAACGAAGGAAGCGCTGCGTGCCTTCGGCGCCGAGCAAAGCAGCGCGTGCCTTCGCCGCCTCGCCGCCTAAGAAAGCGCTGCGTGCCTTCTCGCCCTCGCCGCCTAGCAAAGCGCCGTGTGCCTTCGCCGCCTCCCCAATCGCTTCGTGCCTTCGCCGCCTAGCAAAGCGCCTAGCAAAGCGTCCTCAGCCTTCGCTGCCTAGCAAAGCTCCACGTCCGCTCGCCGCCTAGCAAAGCACTGTGTGCCCTCGCCGCCTCCTAGAGCGCTGCGTGCCTTCGGCGCCTGGCAAAGCACTGCGTGCCCTCGCCGCCTCGCACACCGCTGAGTGCCTTCGGCGCCTGGCAAAGCGCTGAGTGCCTTCGGCGCCTGGCAAAGCACTGCGTGCCCTCGCCGCCTCGCCGCCTAGCAAGGCGCCCTAGCCCGTCCACCACCATCAGATCGCTGCGTGCCTTCGCTGCCTCGGTGCTTAGCAAAGCGCCACGTGCCTTCGGCGCCTACAAAAGCGCCGTGTGCCTTCGGCGCTACTGCGGTGTTTGCTAAGCGGCGAGGCGGCGAAGGCAAGCAGCGCTTTGCTGGGCGGCGAGGCGGCGAAGGGCCGAAGCGATTGGGGAGGCGGTGAAGGGAGACGGCGCTTTGTTGGGCGGCGAGGGCGAAAGGCACGCAGCCCTTTCTTAGGCGGCGAGGCGGCGAAGGCACGCGCTGCTTTGCTAGGCGCCGAAGGAACACGGCGCTTTGCTAGGCGGCGACGGCACGCGGAGCTTTGCTAGGCGGCGAGGCGGCGAAGGGACACGGCGCTTCGCTAGGCGGCGAGGGCGAGAAGGCACGCAGCGCTTTCTCAGGCGGCCAGGCGGCGAAGGCACGCGCTGCTCTGCCAGCCGCCGAAGGCACGCAGCGCTTTGCTAGGCTGCGATGCGGCGAGGCGCCGAACGCAGGCACTTCTTTGCTAGGCGCCCAAGGAACACGGCGCTTTGCTTGACGGCGACGGCACGCGCAGCTTTGCTAGGCGCCCAAGGCAGACGACGCTTTGCTAGGCAGCGAGGCGGCGAACGCACAAAGCCATTTGCTCGGCGGTGATTCGCTGCCTCGCACAATAGCTAACCACTGTGCGTGTTGGCTGTCTCACAAACAAGCAGCCTGCTGCGTCTCTTCGCTGCCTCGCCAACTAGCAAAGTGCTGCCTCGCTTCGCCTCCACGCCAAAAAGCCATCCGCGATGCCACTGCGCCACCTGCTGCACAAGCAAAGTGCTGCATCTCTTCGCTGCCTCGCACAATGAGCAAGCACTGTGCATGGTCGCTGTGTCACAAACAAGGAGACTGCTGCATCTCTTCGCTGCCTCGCCAACAAGCAAATCGCTGCATATCTTCGCTGCCTCGCCAACAAGCAGACCGCTGCGTGTATTCGCTGAGTGGCAGAAAGCAAAGCACGGCGCCTGTTCGCTGCCTGGCCAACAAGCAAAGCGCTCCATCTCTTCGCTGCCTCGCAAACGAAGGAAGCGCTGCGTGCCTTCGGCGCCGAGCACACCGCTGCGTCCTTGGGCGCCTGGCAAAGCGCTGCGTGCCTTCGGCGCCTGGCAAAGCACTGCGTGCCCTCGCCGCCTCGCACAGCTCTGCGTCCTTGGGCGCCTGGCAAAGCGCTGCGTGCCTTCGCTGCCTCGCCGCCTAGCAAGGCGCCCGACCCCGTCGACCACGATCAAATGGCTGCGTGCCTTCGCTGCCTCGTGCCTTAGCAAAGCGCCGCGTGCCTTCGGCGCCTACAAAAGCGCCGTGTCCCTTCGGCGCTCCTACGGCGTTTGCTAAGCGGCGAGGCGGCGAAGGGACGCAGCGGTGTGTGAGGCGGCGAAGGCAAGCAGCGCTTTGCTGGGCGGCGAGGCGGCGAAGGGCCGAAGCGATTGGGGAGGCGGTGAAGGGACACGGCGCTTTGTTGGGCGGCGAGGGCGAAAGGCACGCAGCGCTTTCTTAGGCGGCGAGGCGGCGAAGGCACGCGCTGCTTTGCTAGGCGCCGAAGGAACACGGCGCTTTGCTAGGCGGCGACGGCACGCGGAGCTTTGCTAGGCGGCGAGGCGGCGAAGGGACACGGCGCTTCGCTAGGCGGCGAGGGCGAGAAGGCACGCAGCGCTTTCTCAGGCGGCGAAGGCACGCGCTGCTCTGCCAGCCGCCGAAGGCACGCAGCGCTTTGCTAGGCTGCGATGCGGCGAGGCGCCGAACGCAGGCACTTCTTTGCTAGGCGCCCAAGGAACACGGCGCTTTGCTTGACGGCGACGGCACGCGCAGCTTTGCTAGGCGCCCAAGGCAGACGACGCTTTGCTAGGCAGCGAGGCGGCGAACGCACAAAGCCATTTGCTCTGCGGTGATTCGCTGCCTCGCACAATAGCTAACCACTGTGCATGTTGGCTGTCTCACAAACAAGCAGCCTGCTGCGTCTCTTCGCTGCCTCGCCAACTAGCAAAGTGCTGCCTCGCTTCGCCTCCACGCCAAAAAGCCATCCGCGATGCCACTGCGCCACCTGGTGCACAAGCAAAGTGCTGCATCTCTTCGCTGCCTCGCACAATGAGCAAGCACTGTGCATGGTCGCTGTGTCACAAACAAGGAGACTGCTGAATCTCTTCGCTGCCTCGCCAACAAGCAGACCGCTGCGTGTATTCGCTGAGTGGCAGAAAGCAAAGCACGGCGCCTGTTCGCTGCCTGGCCAACAAGCAAAGCGCTCCATCTCTTCGCTGCCTCGCAAACGAAGGAAGCGCTGCGTGCCTTCGGCGCCGAGCAAAGCAGCGCGTGCCTTCGCCGCCTCGCCGCCTAAGAAAGCGCTGCGTGCCTTCTCGCCCTCGCCGCCTAGCAAAGCGCCGTGTGCCTTCGCCGCCTCCCCAATCGCTTCGTGCCTTCGCCGCCTAGCAAAGCGCCTAGCAAAGCGTCCTCAGCCTTCGCTGCCTAGCAAAGCTCCACGTCCGCTCGCCGCCTAGCAAAGCACTGTGTGCCCTCGCCGCCTCCTAGAGCGCTGCGTGCCTTCGGCGCCTGGCAAAGCACTGCGTGCCCTCGCCGCCTCGCACACCGCTGAGTGCCTTCGGCGCCTGGCAAAGCGCTGAGTGCCTTCGGCGCCTGGCAAAGCACTGCGTGCCCTCGCCGCCTCGCCGCCTAGCAAGGCGCCCTAGCCCGTCCACCACCATCAGATCGCTGCGTGCCTTCGCTGCCTCGGTGCTTAGCAAAGCGCCACGTGCCTTCGGCGCCTACAAAAGCGCCGTGTGCCTTCGGCGCTACTACGGCGTTTGCTAAGCGGCGAGGCGGCGAAGGGACGCAGCGCTGTGTGAGGCGGCGAAGGCAAGCAGCGCTTTGCTGGGCGGCGAGGCGGCGAAGGGCCGAAGCGATTGGGGAGGCGGTGAAGGGACACGGCGCTTTGTTGGGCGGCGAGGGCGAAAGGCACGCAGCGCTTTCTTAGGCGGCGAGGCGGCGAAGGCACGCGCTGCTTTGCTAGGCGCCGAAGGAACACGGCGCTTTGCTAGGCGGCGACGGCACGCGGAGCTTTGCTAGGCGGCGAGGCGGCGAAGGGACACGGCGCTTCGCTAGGCGGCGAGGGCGAGAAGGCACGCAGCGCTTTCTCAGGCGGCCAGGCGGCGAAGGCACGCGCTGCTCTGCCAGCCGCCGAAGGCACGCAGCGCTTTGCTAGGCTGCGATGCGGCGAGGCGCCGAACGCAGGCACTTCTTTGCTAGGCGCCCAAGGAACACGGCGCTTTGCTTGACGGCGACGGCACGCGCAGCTTTGCTAGGCGCCCAAGGCAGACGACGCTTTGCTAGGCAGCGAGGCGGCGAACGCACCAAGCCATTTGCTCTGCGGTGATTCGCTGCCTCGCACAATAGCTAACCACTGTGCGTGTTGGCTGTCTCACAAACAAGCAGCCTGCTGCGTCTCTTCGCTGCCTCGCCAACTAGCAAAGTGCTGCCTCGCTTCGCCTCCACGCCAAAAAGCCATCCGCGATGCCACTGCGCCACCTGCTGCACAAGCAAAGTGCTGCATCTCTTCGCTGCCTCGCACAATGAGCAAGCACTGTGCATGGTCGCTGTGTCACAAACAAGGAGACTGCTGAATCTCTTCGCTGCCTCGCCAACAAGCAGACCGCTGCGTGTATTCGCTGAGTGGCAGAAAGCAAAGCACGGCGCCTGTTCGCTGCCTGGCCAACAAGCAAAGCGCTCCATCTCTTCGCTGCCTCGCAAACGAAGGAAGCGCTGCGTGCCTTCGGCGCCGAGCAAAGCAGCGCGTGCCTTCGCCGCCTCGCCGCCTAAGAAAGCGCTGCGTGCCTTCTCGCCCTCGCCGCCTAGCAAAGCGCCGTGTGCCTTCGCCGCCTCCCCAATCGCTTCGTGCCTTCGCCGCCTAGCAAAGCGCCTAGCAAAGCGTCCTCAGCCTTCGCTGCCTAGCAAAGCTCCACGTCCGCTCGCCGCCTAGCAAAGCACTGTGTGCCCTCGCCGCCTCCTAGAGCGCTGCGTGCCTTCGGCGCCTGGCAAAGCACTGCGTGCCCTCGCCGCCTCGCACACCGCTGAGTGCCTTCGGCGCCTGGCAAAGCGCTGAGTGCCTTCGGCGCCTGGCAAAGCACTGCGTGCCCTCGCCGCCTCGCCGCCTAGCAAGGCGCCCTAGCCCGTCCACCACCATCAGATCGCTGCGTGCCTTCGCTGCCTCGGTGCTTAGCAAAGCGCCACGTGCCTTCGGCGCCTACAAAAGCGCCGTGTGCCTTCGGCGCTACTGCGGTGTTTGCTAAGCGGCGAGGCGGCGAAGGCAAGCAGCGCTTTGCTGGGCGGCGAGGCGGCGAAGGGCCGAAGCGATTGGGGAGGCGGTGAAGGGAGACGGCGCTTTGTTGGGCGGCGAGGGCGAAAGGCACGCAGCCCTTTCTTAGGCGGCGAGGCGGCGAAGGCACGCGCTGCTTTGCTAGGCGCCGAAGGAACACGGCGCTTTGCTAGGCGGCGACGGCACGCGGAGCTTTGCTAGGCGGCGAGGCGGCGAAGGGACACGGCGCTTCGCTAGGCGGCGAGGGCGAGAAGGCACGCAGCGCTTTCTCAGGCGGCCAGGCGGCGAAGGCACGCGCTGCTCTGCCAGCCGCCGAAGGCACGCAGCGCTTTGCTAGGCTGCGATGCGGCGAGGCGCCGAACGCAGGCACTTCTTTGCTAGGCGCCCAAGGAACACGGCGCTTTGCTTGACGGCGACGGCACGCGCAGCTTTGCTAGGCGCCCAAGGCAGACGACGCTTTGCTAGGCAGCGAGGCGGCGAACGCACAAAGCCATTTGCTCGGCGGTGATTCGCTGCCTCGCACAATAGCTAACCACTGTGCGTGTTGGCTGTCTCACAAACAAGCAGCCTGCTGCGTCTCTTCGCTGCCTCGCCAACTAGCAAAGTGCTGCCTCGCTTCGCCTCCACGCCAAAAAGCCATCCGCGATGCCACTGCGCCACCTGCTGCACAAGCAAAGTGCTGCATCTCTTCGCTGCCTCGCACAATGAGCAAGCACTGTGCATGGTCGCTGTGTCACAAACAAGGAGACTGCTGCATCTCTTCGCTGCCTCGCCAACAAGCAAATCGCTGCATATCTTCGCTGCCTCGCCAACAAGCAGACCGCTGCGTGTATTCGCTGAGTGGCAGAAAGCAAAGCACGGCGCCTGTTCGCTGCCTGGCCAACAAGCAAAGCGCTCCATCTCTTCGCTGCCTCGCAAACGAAGGAAGCGCTGCGTGCCTTCGGCGCCGAGCACACCGCTGCGTCCTTGGGCGCCTGGCAAAGCGCTGCGTGCCTTCGGCGCCTGGCAAAGCACTGCGTGCCCTCGCCGCCTCGCACAGCTCTGCGTCCTTGGGCGCCTGGCAAAGCGCTGCGTGCCTTCGCTGCCTCGCCGCCTAGCAAGGCGCCCGACCCCGTCGACCACGATCAAATGGCTGCGTGCCTTCGCTGCCTCGTGCCTTAGCAAAGCGCCGCGTGCCTTCGGCGCCTACAAAAGCGCCGTGTCCCTTCGGCGCTCCTACGGCGTTTGCTAAGCGGCGAGGCGGCGAAGGGACGCAGCGGTGTGTGAGGCGGCGAAGGCAAGCAGCGCTTTGCTGGGCGGCGAGGCGGCGAAGGGCCGAAGCGATTGGGGAGGCGGTGAAGGGACACGGCGCTTTGTTGGGCGGCGAGGGCGAAAGGCACGCAGCGCTTTCTTAGGCGGCGAGGCGGCGAAGGCACGCGCTGCTTTGCTAGGCGCCGAAGGAACACGGCGCTTTGCTAGGCGGCGACGGCACGCGGAGCTTTGCTAGGCGGCGAGGCGGCGAAGGGACACGGCGCTTCGCTAGGCGGCGAGGGCGAGAAGGCACGCAGCGCTTTCTCAGGCGGCGAAGGCACGCGCTGCTCTGCCAGCCGCCGAAGGCACGCAGCGCTTTGCTAGGCTGCGATGCGGCGAGGCGCCGAACGCAGGCACTTCTTTGCTAGGCGCCCAAGGAACACGGCGCTTTGCTTGACGGCGACGGCACGCGCAGCTTTGCTAGGCGCCCAAGGCAGACGACGCTTTGCTAGGCAGCGAGGCGGCGAACGCACAAAGCCATTTGCTCTGCGGTGATTCGCTGCCTCGCACAATAGCTAACCACTGTGCATGTTGGCTGTCTCACAAACAAGCAGCCTGCTGCGTCTCTTCGCTGCCTCGCCAACTAGCAAAGTGCTGCCTCGCTTCGCCTCCACGCCAAAAAGCCATCCGCGATGCCACTGCGCCACCTGGTGCACAAGCAAAGTGCTGCATCTCTTCGCTGCCTCGCACAATGAGCAAGCACTGTGCATGGTCGCTGTGTCACAAACAAGGAGACTGCTGAATCTCTTCGCTGCCTCGCCAACAAGCAGACCGCTGCGTGTATTCGCTGAGTGGCAGAAAGCAAAGCACGGCGCCTCTTCGCTGCCTGGCCAACAAGCAAAGCGCTCCATCTCTTCGCTGCCTCGCAAACGAAGGAAGCGCTGCGTGCCTTCGGCGCCGAGCAAAGCAGCGCGTGCCTTCGCCGCCTCGCCGCCTAAGAAAGCGCTGCGTGCCTTCTCGCCCTCGCCGCCTAGCAAAGCGCCGTGTGCCTTCGCCGCCTCCCCAATCGCTTCGTGCCTTCGCCGCCTAGCAAAGCGCCTAGCAAAGCGTCCTCAGCCTTCGCTGCCTAGCAAAGCTCCACGTCCGCTCGCCGCCTAGCAAAGCACTGTGTGCCCTCGCCGCCTCCTAGAGCGCTGCGTGCCTTCGGCGCCTGGCAAAGCACTGCGTGCCCTCGCCGCCTCGCACACCGCTGAGTGCCTTCGGCGCCTGGCAAAGCGCTGAGTGCCTTCGGCGCCTGGCAAAGCACTGCGTGCCCTCGCCGCCTCGCCGCCTAGCAAGGCGCCCTAGCCCGTCCACCACCATCAGATCGCTGCGTGCCTTCGCTGCCTCGGTGCTTAGCAAAGCGCCACGTGCCTTCGGCGCCTACAAAAGCGCCGTGTGCCTTCGGCGCTACTACGGCGTTTGCTAAGCGGCGAGGCGGCGAAGGGACGCAGCGCTGTGTGAGGCGGCGAAGGCAAGCAGCGCTTTGCTGGGCGGCGAGGCGGCGAAGGGCCGAAGCGATTGGGGAGGCGGTGAAGGGACACGGCGCTTTGTTGGGCGGCGAGGGCGAAAGGCACGCAGCGCTTTCTTAGGCGGCGAGGCGGCGAAGGCACGCGCTGCTTTGCTAGGCGCCGAAGGAACACGGCGCTTTGCTAGGCGGCGACGGCACGCGGAGCTTTGCTAGGCGGCGAGGCGGCGAAGGGACACGGCGCTTCGCTAGGCGGCGAGGGCGAGAAGGCACGCAGCGCTTTCTCAGGCGGCCAGGCGGCGAAGGCACGCGCTGCTCTGCCAGCCGCCGAAGGCACGCAGCGCTTTGCTAGGCTGCGATGCGGCGAGGCGCCGAACGCAGGCACTTCTTTGCTAGGCGCCCAAGGAACACGGCGCTTTGCTTGACGGCGACGGCACGCGCAGCTTTGCTAGGCGCCCAAGGCAGACGACGCTTTGCTAGGCAGCGAGGCGGCGAACGCACCAAGCCATTTGCTCTGCGGTGATTCGCTGCCTCGCACAATAGCTAACCACTGTGCGTGTTGGCTGTCTCACAAACAAGCAGCCTGCTGCGTCTCTTCGCTGCCTCGCCAACTAGCAAAGTGCTGCCTCGCTTCGCCTCCACGCCAAAAAGCCATCCGCGATGCCACTGCGCCACCTGCTGCACAAGCAAAGTGCTGCATCTCTTCGCTGCCTCGCACAATGAGCAAGCACTGTGCATGGTCGCTGTGTCACAAACAAGGAGACTGCTGAATCTCTTCGCTGCCTCGCCAACAAGCAGACCGCTGCGTGTATTCGCTGAGTGGCAGAAAGCAAAGCACGGCGCCTGTTCGCTGCCTGGCCAACAAGCAAAGCGCTCCATCTCTTCGCTGCCTCGCAAACGAAGGAAGCGCTGCGTGCCTTCGGCGCCGAGCAAAGCAGCGCGTGCCTTCGCCGCCTCGCCGCCTAAGAAAGCGCTGCGTGCCTTCTCGCCCTCGCCGCCTAGCAAAGCGCCGTGTGCCTTCGCCGCCTCCCCAATCGCTTCGTGCCTTCGCCGCCTAGCAAAGCGCCTAGCAAAGCGTCCTCAGCCTTCGCTGCCTAGCAAAGCTCCACGTCCGCTCGCCGCCTAGCAAAGCACTGTGTGCCCTCGCCGCCTCCTAGAGCGCTGCGTGCCTTCGGCGCCTGGCAAAGCACTGCGTGCCCTCGCCGCCTCGCACACCGCTGAGTGCCTTCGGCGCCTGGCAAAGCGCTGAGTGCCTTCGGCGCCTGGCAAAGCACTGCGTGCCCTCGCCGCCTCGCCGCCTAGCAAGGCGCCCTAGCCCGTCCACCACCATCAGATCGCTGCGTGCCTTCGCTGCCTCGGTGCTTAGCAAAGCGCCACGTGCCTTCGGCGCCTACAAAAGCGCCGTGTGCCTTCGGCGCTCCTACGGCGTTTGCTAAGCGGCGAGGCGGCGAAGGGACGCAGCGGTGTGTGAGGCGGCGAAGGCAAGCAGCGCTTTGCTGGGCGGCGAGGCGGCGAAGGGCCGAAGCGATTGGGGAGGCGGTGAAGGGACACGGCGCTTTGTTGGGCGGCGAGGGCGAAAGGCACGCAGCGCTTTCTTAGGCGGCGAGGCGGCGAAGGCACGCGCTGCTTTGCTAGGCGCCGAAGGAACACGGCGCTTTGCTAGGCGGCGACGGCACGCGGAGCTTTGCTAGGCGGCGAGGCGGCGAAGGGACACGGCGCTTCGCTAGGCGGCGAGGGCGAGAAGGCACGCAGCGCTTTCTCAGGCGGCCAGGCGGCGAAGGCACGCGCTGCTCTGCCAGCCGCCGAAGGCACGCAGCGCTTTGCTAGGCTGCGATGCGGCGAGGCGCCGAACGCAGGCACTTCTTTGCTAGGCGCCCAAGGAACACGGCGCTTTGCTTGACGGCGACGGCACGCGCAGCTTTGCTAGGCGCCCAAGGCAGACGACGCTTTGCTAGGCAGCGAGGCGGCGAACGCACCAAGCCATTTGCTCTGCGGTGATTCGCTGCCTCGCACAATAGCTAACCACTGTGCGTGTTGGCTGTCTCACAAACAAGCAGCCTGCTGCGTCTCTTCGCTGCCTCGCCAACTAGCAAAGTGCTGCCTCGCTTCGCCTCCACGCCAAAAAGCCATCCGCGATGCCACTGCGCCACCTGCTGCACAAGCAAAGTGCTGCATCTCTTCGCTGCCTCGCACAATGAGCAAGCACTGTGCATGGTCGCTGTGTCACAAACAAGGAGACTGCTGAAACTCTTCGCTGCCTCGCCAACAAGCAAATCGCTGCATATCTTCGCTGCCTCGCCAACAAGCAGACCGCTGCGTGTATTCGCTGAGTGGCAGAAAGCAAAGCACGGCGCCTGTTCGCTGCCTGGCCAACAAGCAAAGCGCTCCATCTCTTCGCTGCCTCGCAAACGAAGGAAGCGCTGCGTGCCTTCGGCGCCGAGCAAAGCAGCGCGTGCCTTCGCCGCCTCGCCGCCTAAGAAAGCGCTGCGTGCCTTCTGGCCCTCGCCGCCTAGCAAAGCGCCGTGTGCCTTCGCCGCCTCCCCAATCGCTTCGTGCCTTCGCCGCCTAGCAAAGCGCCTAGCAAAGTGTCCTCAGCCTTCGCTGCCTAGCAAAGCTCCACGTCCGCTCGCCGCCTAGCAAAGCACTGTGTGCCCTCGCCGCCTCCTAGAGCGCTGCGTGCCTTCGGCGCCTGGCAAAGCACTGCGTGCCCTCGCCGCCTCGCACAGCGCTGCGTCCTTGGGCGCCTGGCAAAGCGCTGCGTGCCTTCGGCGCCTGGCAAAGCACTGCGTGCCCTCGCCGCCTCGCACAGCGCTGCGTCCTTGGGCGCCTGGCAAAGCGCTGCGTGCCTTCGGTGCCTGGCAAAGCACTGCGTGCCCTCGCCGCCTCGCACAGCGCTGCGTCCTTGGGCGCCTGGCAAAGCGCTGCGTGCCTTCGGCGCCTGGCAAAGCACTGCGTGCCCTCGCCGCCTCGCACACCGCTGCGTCCTTGGGCACCTGGCAAAGCGCTGAGTGCCTTCCGCGCCTGGCAAAGCACTGCGTGCCCTCGCCGCCTCGCACAGCGCTGCGTCCTTGGGCGCCTGTCAAAGCGCTGAGTGCCTTCGGCGCCTGGCAAAGCACTGCGTGCCCTCGCCGCCTCGCACACCGCTGAGTGCCTTTGGCGCCTGGCAAAGCGCTGCGTGCCTTCGGCGCCTGGCAAAGCACTGCGTGCCCTCGCCGCCTCGCACAGCGCTGCGTCCTTGGGCGCCTGTCAAAGCGCTGCGTGCCTTCGGCGCCTGGCAAAGCACTGCGTGCCCTCGCCGCCTCGCACACCGCTGAGTGCCTTCGGCGCCTGGCAAAGCGCTGCGTGCCTTCGGCGCCTGGCAAAGCACTGCGTGCCCTCGCCGCCTCGCACAGCGCTGCGTCCTTGGGCGCCTGGCAAAGCGCTGCGTGCCTTCGCCGCCTCGCCGCCTAGCAAGGCGCCCTAGCCCGTCCACCACCATCAGATCGCTGCGTGCCTTCGCTGCCTCGGTGCTTAGCAAAGCGCCACGTGCCTTCGGCGCCTACAAAAGCGCCGTGTGCCTTCGGCGCTACTGCGGTGTTTGCTAAGCGGCGAGGCGGCGAAGGCAAGCAGCGCTTTGCTGGGCGGCGAGGCGGCGAAGGGCCGAAGCGATTGGGGAGGCGGTGAAGGGACACGGCGCTTTGTTGGGCGGCGAGGGCGAAAGGCACGCAGCGCTTTCTTAGGCGGCGAGGCGGCGAAGGCACGCGCTGCTTTGCTAGGCGCCGAAGGAACACGGCGCTTTGCTAGGCGGCGACGGCACGCGGAGCTTTGCTAGGCGGCGAGGCGGCGAAGGGACACGGCGCTTCGCTAGGCGGCGAGGGCGAGAAGGCACGCAGCGCTTTCTCAGGCGGCCAGGCGGCGAAGGCACGCGCTGCTCTGCCAGCCGCCGAAGGCACGCAGCGCTTTGCTAGGCTGCGATGCGGCGAGGCGCCGAACGCAGGCACTTCTTTGCTAGGCGCCCAAGGAACACGGCGCTTTGCTTGACGGCGACGGCACGCGCAGCTTTGCTAGGCGCCCAAGGCAGACGACGCTTTGCTAGGCAGCGAGGCGGCGAACGCACAAAGCCATTTGCTCGGCGGTGATTCGCTGCCTCGCACAATAGCTAACCACTGTGCGTGTTGGCTGTCTCACAAACAAGCAGCCTGCTGCGTCTCTTCGCTGCCTCGCCAACTAGCAAAGTGCTGCCTCGCTTCGCCTCCACGCCAAAAAGCCATCCGCGATGCCACTGCGCCACCTGCTGCACAAGCAAAGTGCTGCATCTCTTCGCTGCCTCGCACAATGAGCAAGCACTGTGCATGGTCGCTGTGTCACAAACAAGGAGACTGCTGCATCTCTTCGCTGCCTCGCCAACAAGCAAATCGCTGCATATCTTCGCTGCCTCGCCAACAAGCAGACCGCTGCGTGTATTCGCTGAGTGGCAGAAAGCAAAGCACGGCGCCTGTTCGCTGCCTGGCCAACAAGCAAAGCGCTCCATCTCTTCGCTGCCTCGCAAACGAAGGAAGCGCTGCGTGCCTTCGGCGCCGAGCAAAGCAGCGCGTGCCTTCGCCGCCTCGCCGCCTAAGAAAGCGCTGCGTGCCTTCTCGCCCTCGCCGCCTAGCAAAGCGCCGTGTGCCTTCGCCGCCTCCCCAATCGCTTCGTGCCTTCGCCGCCTAGCAAAGCGCCTAGCAAAGCGTCCTCAGCCTTCGCTGCCTAGCAAAGCTCCACGTCCGCTCGCCGCCTAGCAAAGCACTGTGTGCCCTCGCCGCCTCCTAGAGCGCTGCGTGCCTTCGGCGCCTGGCAAAGCACTGCGTGCCCTCGCCGCCTCGCACACCGCTGCGTCCTTGGGCGCCTGTCAAAGCGCTGCGTGCCTTCGGCGCCTGGCAAAGCACTGCGTGCCCTCGCCGCCTCGCACACCGCTGCGTCCTTGGGCGCCTGTCAAAGCGCTGCGTGCCTTCGGTGCCTGGCAAAGCACTGCGTGCCCTCGCCGCCTCGCACAGCGCTGCGTCCTTGGGCGCCTGGCAAAGCGCTGAGTGCCTTCGGCGCCTGCCAAAGCACTGCGTGCCCTCGCCGCCTCGCACAGCGCTGCGTCCTTGGGCGCCTGGCAAAGCGCTGAGTGCCTTCGGCGCCTGGCAAAGCACTGCGTGCCCTCGCCGCCTCGCACAGCGCTGCGTCCTTGGGCGCCTGTCAAAGCGCTGAGTGCCTTCGGCGCCTGGCAAAGCACTGCGTGCCCTCGCCGCCTCGCACACCGCTGAGTGCCTTCGGCGCCTGGCAAAGCGCTGCGTGCCTTCGGCGCCTGGCAAAGCACTGCGTGCCCTCGCCGCCTCGCACAGCGCTGCGTCCTTGGGCGCCTGGCAAAGCGCTGCGTGCCTTCGCCGCCTCGCCGCCTAGCAAGGCGCCCTAGCCCGTCCACCACCATCAGATCGCTGCGTGCCTTCGCTGCCTCGGTGCTTAGCAAAGCGCCACGTGCCTTCGGCGCCTACAAAAGCGCCGTGTGCCTTCGGCGCTACTGCGGTGTTTGCTAAGCGGCGAGGCGGCGAAGGTACGCAGCGCTTTGCTGGGCGGCGAGGCGGCGAAGGGCCGAAGCGATTGGGGAGGCGGTGAAGGGACACGGCGCTTTGTTGGGCGGCGAGGGCGAAAGGCACGCAGCGCTTTCTTAGGCGGCGAGGCGGCGAAGGCACGCGCTGCTTTGCTAGGCGCCGAAGGAACACGGCGCTTTGCTAGGCGGCGACGGCACGCGGAGCTTTGCTAGGCGGCGAGGCGGCGAAGGGACACGGCGCTTCGCTAGGCGGCGAGGGCGAGAAGGCACGCAGCGCTTTCTCAGGCGGCCAGGCGGCGAAGGCACGCGCTGCTCTGCCAGCCGCCGAAGGCACGCAGCGCTTTGCTAGGCTGCGATGCGGCGAGGCGCCGAACGCAGGCACTTCTTTGCTAGGCGCCCAAGGAACACGGCGCTTTGCTTGACGGCGACGGCACGCGCAGCTTTGCTAGGCGCCCAAGGCAGACGACGCTTTGCTAGGCAGCGAGGCGGCGAACGCACAAAGCCATTTGCTCGGCGGTGATTCGCTGCCTCGCACAAGAGCTAACCACTGTGCATGTTGGCTGTCTCACAAACAAGCAGCCTGCTGCGTCTCTTCGCTGCCTCGCCAACTAGCAAAGTGCTGCCTCGCTTCGCCTCCACGCCAAAAAGCCATCCGCGATGCCACTGCGCCACCTGCTGCACAAGCAAAGTGCTGCATCTCTTCGCTGCCTCGCACAATGAGCAAGCACTGTGCATGGTCGCTGTGTCACAAACAAGGAGACTGCTGAAACTCTTCGCTGCCTCGCCAACAAGCAAATCGCTGCATATCTTCGCTGCCTCGCCAACAAGCAGACCGCTGCGTGTATTCGCTGAGTGGCAGAAAGCAAAGCACGGCGCCTGTTCGCTGCCTGGCCAACAAGCAAAGCGCTCCATCTCTTCGCTGCCTCGCAAACGAAGGAAGCGCTGCGTGCCTTCGGCGCCGAGCAAAGCAGCGCGTGCCTTCGCCGCCTCGCCGCCTAAGAAAGCGCTGCGTGCCTTCTCGCCCTCGCCGCCTAGCAAAGCGCCGTGTGCCTTCGCCGCCTCCCCAATCGCTTCGTGCCTTCGCCGCCTAGCAAAGCGCCTAGCAAAGCGTCCTCAGCCTTCGCTGCCTAGCAAAGCTCCACGTCCGCTCGCCGCCTAGCAAAGCACTGTGTGCCCTCGCCGCCTCCTAGAGCGCTGCGTGCCTTCGGCGCCTGGCAAAGCACTGCGTGCCCTCGCCGCCTCGCACAGCGCTGCGTCCTTGGGCGCCTGGCAAAGCGCTGCGTGCCTTCGGCGCCTGGCAAAGCACTGCGTGCCCTCGCCGCCTCGCACACCGCTGCGTCCTTGGGCGCCTGGCAAAGCGCTGCGTGCCTTCGGTGCCTGGCAAAGCACTGCGTGCCCTCGCCGCCTCGCACAGCGCTGCGTCCTTGGGCGCCTGTCAAAGCGCTGCGTGCCTTCGGCGCCTGGCAAAGCACTGCGTGCCCTCGCCGCCTCGCACACCGCTGCGTCCTTGGGCACCTGGCAAAGCGCTGAGTGCCTTCCGCGCCTGGCAAAGCACTGCGTGCCCTCGCCGCCTCGCACAGCGCTGCGTCCTTGGGCGCCTGTCACAGCGCTGAGTGCCTTCGGCGCCTGGCAAAGCACTGCGTGCCCTCGCCGCCTCGCACACCGCTGAGTGCCTTCGGCGCCTGGCAAAGCGCTGCGTGCCTTCGGCGCCTGGCAAAGCACTGCGTGCCCTCGCCGCCTCGCACAGCGCTGCGTCCTTGGGCGCCTGGCAAAGCGCTGCGTGCCTTCGCCGCCTCGCCGCCTAGCAAGGCGCCCTAGCCCGTCCACCACCATCAGATCGCTGCGTGCCTTCGCTGCCTCGGTGCTTAGCAAAGCGCCACGTGCCTTCGGCGCCTACAAAAGCGCCGTGTGCCTTCGGCGCTACTGCGGTGTTTGCTAAGCGGCGAGGCGGCGAAGGTACGCAGCGCTTTGCTGGGCGGCGAGGCGGCGAAGGGCCGAAGCGATTGGGGAGGCGGTGAAGGGACACGGCGCTTTGTTGGGCGGCGAGGGCGAAAGGCACGCAGCGCTTTCTTAGGCGGCGAGGCGGCGAAGGCACGCGCTGCTTTGCTAGGCGCCGAAGGAACACGGCGCTTTGCTTTTTGGCGACGGCACGCCGAGCTTTGCTAGGCGGCGAGGCGGCGAAGGGACACGGCGCTTCGCTAGGCGGCGAGGGCGAGAAGGCACGCAGCGCTTTCTCAGGCGGCGAGGCGGCGAAGGCACGCGCTGCTCTGCCAGCCGCCGAAGGCACGCAGCGCTTTGCTAGGCTGCGATGCGGCGAGGCGCCGAACGCAGGCACTTCTTTGCTAGGCGCCCAAGGAACACGGCGCTTTGCTTGACGGCGACGGCACGCGCAGCTTTGCTAGGCGCCCAAGGCAGACGACGCTTTGCTAGGCAGCGAGGCGGCGAACGCACAAAGCCATTTGCTCGGCGGTCATTCGCTGCCTCGCACAATAGCTAACCACTGTGCATGTTGGCTGTCTCACAAACAAGCAGCCTGCTGCGTCTCTTCGCTGCCTCGCCAACTAGCAAAGTGCTGCCTCGCTTCGCCTCCACGCCAAAAAGCCATCCGCGATGCCACTGCGCCACCTGGTGCACAAGCAAAGTGCTGCATCTCTTCGCTGCCTCGCACAATGAGCAAGCACTGTGCATGGTCGCTGTGTCACAAACAAGGAGACTGCTGAATCTCTTCGCTGCCTCGCCAACAAGCAGACCGCTGCGTGTATTCGCTGAGTGGCAGAAAGCAAAGCACGGCGCCTCTTCGCTGCCTGGCCAACAAGCAAAGCGCTCCATCTCTTCGCTGCCTCGCAAACGAAGGAAGCGCTGCGTGCCTTCGGCGCCGAGCAAAGCAGCGCGTGCCTTCGCCGCCTCGCCGCCTAAGAAAGCGCTGCGTGCCTTCTCGCCCTCGCCGCCTAGCAAAGCGCCGTGTGCCTTCGCCGCCTCCCCAATCGCTTCGTGCCTTCGCCGCCTAGCAAAGCGCCTAGCAAAGCGTCCTCAGCCTTCGCTGCCTAGCAAAGCTCCACGTCCGCTCGCCGCCTAGCAAAGCACTGTGTGCCCTCGCCGCCTCCTAGAGCGCTGCGTGCCTTCGGCGCCTGGCAAAGCACTGCGTGCCCTCGCCGCCTCGCACAGCGCTGCGTCCTTGGGCGCCTGGCAAAGCGCTGCGTGCCTTCGGCGCCTGGCAAAGCACTGCGTGCCCTCGCCGCCTCGCACACCGCTGCGTCCTTGGGCGCCTGTCAAAGCGCTGCGTGCCTTCGGCGCCTGGCAAAGCACTGCGTGCCCTCGCCGCCTCGCACACCGCTGCGTCCTTGGGCGCCTGGCAAAGCGCTGCGTGCCTTCGGTGCCTGGCAAAGCACTGCGTGCCCTCGCCGCCTCGCACAGCGCTGCGTCCTTGGGCGCCTGGCAAAGCGCTGCGTGCCTTCGGCGCCTGGCAAAGCACTGCGTGCCCTCGCCGCCTCGCACAGCGCTGCGTCCTTGGGCACCTGGCAAAGCGCTGAGTGCCTTCCGCGCCTGGCAAAGCACTGCGTGCCCTCGCCGCCTCGCACAGCGCTGCGTCCTTGGGCGCCTGGCAAAGCGCTGAGTGCCTTCGGCGCCTGGCAAAGCACTGCGTGCCCTCGCCGCCTCGCACACCGCTGAGTGCCTTCGGCGCCTGGCAAAGCGCTGCGTGCCTTCGGCGCCTGGCAAAGCACTGCGTGCCCTCGCCGCCTCGCACAGCGCTGCGTCCTTGGGCGCCTGGCAAAGCGCTGCGTGCCTTCGCCGCCTCGCCGCCTAGCAAGGCGCCCTAGCCCGTCCACCACCATCAGATCGCTGCGTGCCTTCGCTGCCTCGGTGCTTAGCAAAGCGCCACGTGCCTTCGGCGCCTACAAAAGCGCCGTGTGCCTTCGGCGCTACTGCGGTGTTTGCTAAGCGGCGAGGCGGCGAAGGTACGCAGCGCTTTGCTGGGCGGCGAGGCGGCGAAGGGCCGAAGCGATTGGGGAGGCGGTGAAGGGACACGGCGCTTTGTTGGGCGGCGAGGGCGAAAGGCACGCAGCGCTTTCTTAGGCGGCGAGGCGGCGAAGGCACGCGCTGCTTTGCTAGGCGCCGAAGGAACACGGCGCTTTGCCTTTTGGCGACGGCACGCCGAGCTTTGCTAGGCGGCGAGGCGGCGAAGGGACACGGCGCTTCGCTAGGCGGCGAGGGCGAGAAGGCACGCAGCGCTTTCTCAGGCGGCGAGGCGGCGAAGGCACGCGCTGCTCTGCCAGCCGCCGAAGGCACGCAGCGCTTTGCTAGGCTGCGATGCGGCGAGGCGCCGAACGCAGGCACTTCTTTGCTAGGCGCCCAAGGAACACGGCGCTTTGCTTGACGGCGACGGCACGCACAGCTTTGCTAGGCGCCCAAGGCAGACGACGCTTTGCTAGGCAGCGAGGCGGCGAACGCACCAAGCCATTTGCTCGGCGGTGATTCGCTGCCTCGCACAATAGCTAACCACTGTGCATGTTGGCTGTCTCACAAACAAGCAGCCTGCTGCGTCTCTTCGCTGCCTCGCCAACTAGCAAAGTGCTGCCTCGCTTCGCCTCCACGCCAAAAAGCCATCCGCGATGCCACTGCGCCACCTGGTGCACAAGCAAAGTGCTGCATCTCTTCGCTGCCTCGCACAATGAGCAAGCACTGTGCATGGTCGCTGTGTCACAAACAAGGAGACTGCTGAATCTCTTCGCTGCCTCGCCAACAAGCAGACCGCTGCGTGTATTCGCTGAGTGGCAGAAAGCAAAGCACGGCGCCTGTTCGCTGCCTGGCCAACAAGCAAAGCGCTCCATCTCTTCGCTGCCTTGCAAACGAAGGAAGCGCTGCGTGCCTTCGGCGCCGAGCAAAGCAGCGCGTGCCTTCGCCGCCTCGCCGCCTAAGAAAGTGCTGCGTGCCTTCTCGCCCTCGCCGCCTAGCAAAGCGCCGTGTGCCTTCGCCGCCTCGCCTCCCCAATCGCTTCGTGCCTTCGCCGCCTAGCAAAGCGCCTAGCAAAGCGTCCTCAGCCTTCGCTGCCTAGCAAAGCTCCACGTCGGCTCGCCGCCTAGCAAAGCACTGTGTGCCCTCGCCGCCTCCTAGAGCGCTGCGTGCCTTCGGCGCCTGGCAAAGCACTGCGTGCCCTCGCCGCCTCGCACAGCGCTGCGTGCCTTCGGCGCCTGGCAAAGCGCTGCGTGCCTTCGGCGCCTGGCAAAGCACTGCGTGCCCTCGCCGCCTCGCACACCGCTGCGTCCTTGGGCGCCTGGCAAAGCGCTGCGTGCCTTCGCCGCCTCGCCGCCTAGCAAGGCGCCCTAGCCCGTCCACCACCATCAGATCGCTGCGTGCCTTCGCTGCCTCGGTGCTTAGCAAAGCGCCACGTGCCTTCGGCGCCTACAAAAGCGCCGTGTGCCTTCGGCGCTCCTACGGCGTTTGCTAAGCGGCGAGGCGGCGAAGGGACGCAGCGGTGTGTGAGGCGGCGAAGGCAAGCAGCGCTTTGCTGGGCGGCGAGGCGGCGAAGGGCCGAAGCGATTGGGGAGGCGGTGAAGGGAGACGGCGCTTTGTTGGGCGGCGAGGGCGAAAGGCACGCAGCGCTTTCTTAGGCGGCGAGGCGGCGAAGGCACGCGCTGCTTTGCTAGGCGCCGAAGGAACACGGCGCTTTGCTAGGCGGCGACGGCACGCGGAGCTTTGCTAGGCGGCGAGGCGGCGAAGGGACACGGCGCTTCGCTAGGCGGCGAGGGCGAGAAGGCACGCAGCGCTTTCTCAGGCGGCCAGGCGGCGAAGGCACGCGCTGCTCTGCCAGCCGCCGAAGGCACGCAGCGCTTTGCTAGGCTGCGATGCGGCGAGGCGCCGAACGCAGGCACTTCTTTGCTAGGCGCCCAAGGAACACGGCGCTTTGCTTGACGGCGACGGCACGCGCAGCTTTGCTAGGCGCCCAAGGCAGACGACGCTTTGCTAGGCAGCGAGGCGGCGAACGCACAAAGCCATTTGCTCGGCGGTGATTCGCTGCCTCGCACAATAGCTAACCACTGTGCATGTTGGCTGTCTCACAAACAAGCAGCCTGCTGCGTCTCTTCGCTGCCTCGCCAACTAGCAAAGTGCTGCCTCGCTTCGCCTGCAGGCGAAAAAGCCATCCGCCATGCCACTGCGCCACCTGCTGCACAAGCAAAGGGCTGCATCTCTTCGCTGCCTCGCACAATGAGCAACCACTGGGCATGTTGGCTGTGTCACAAACAAGGAGACTGCTGAATCTCTTCGCTGCCTCGCCAACAAGCAAACCGCTGCATCTCTTCGCTGCCTCACCAACAAGCAAAGCACTCGATCTGCTCGCCGCCTCGGCAGCATGCAAAGCGCCGCGTCTCTTCGCTGCCTGCCCAACAAGCAAACTGCTGCGTCTCTTCACTGCATCGCCAAAAGCAAAGCGTCGCGTCTCTTCGCCACACGGCCAGCTAACTAGCTGCTGCGTCTCTTCGACGCCTCGCAGACGAGCACACCGCTGCATCTCTTGCATGCCTCGCAAACTAAGGAAACGCTGCGCCTCTTCGCTCCCTCTCAAGAAGCAAAGCGCCGCGTCTCTTCGCCGCCTCGCAAACTAAACGCTGCATGTGTTCAGTGCCTCGCAGAAAAGCAGACCGCTGCGTGTATTCGCTGCCTGGCAGAAAGCAAAGCACGGCGCCTGTTCGCTGCCTGGCCAGCAAGCAAAGCGCTCCATCTCTTCGCTGCCTCGCAAACTAAGGAAGCGCTGCGTGCCTTCGGCGCCTAGCAAAGCAGCGCGTGCCTTCGCTGCCTCGCCGCCTCAGAAAGCGCTGCGTGCCTCCTCGCCCTCGCCGCCTAGCAAAGCGCCGTGTGCCTTCGCCGCCTCGCCTCCCAAATCGCTTCGTGCCTTCGCCGCCTAGCAAAGCGCCTAGCAAAGCGTCCTCAGCCTTCGCTGCCTAGCAAAGCTCCACGTCCGCTCGCCGCCTAGCAAAGCGTCCTCAGCCTTCGCTGCCTAGCAAAGCTCCACGTCCGCTCGCCGCCTAGCAAAGCACTGTGTGCCCTCGCCACCTCCTACAGCACTGCGTGCCTTCGGCGCCTGGCAAAGCACTGCGTGCCTTCGGCGCCTGGTAAAGCACTGCGTGCCCTCGCCGCCTCGCACAGCGCTGCATCCTTGGGCGCCTGGCAAAGCAGCGCGTGCCTTCGCCGCCTTGCCGCCTAGCAAGGCGCCCGAGCCCGTCGACCACCATCAAATGGCTGCGTGCCTTCACTGCCTCGTGCCTTAGCAAAGCGCCACGTGCCTGCGGCGCCTACAAAAGCGCCGTGTCCCTTCGGCGCTACTACGGTGTTTGCTAAGCGGCGAGGCGGCGAAGGGACGCAGCGGTGTGTGAGGCGGCGAAGGCAAGCAGCGCTTTGCTAGGCGGCGAGGCGGCGAAGGCATGAAGCGATTGGGGAGGCGGTGAAGGCACACGGCGCTTTGTTGGGCGGCAAGGGCGAGAAGGGACGCAGCGCTTTCTTAGGCGGTGAGGCGCCGAAGGCACGCGCTGCTTTGCTAGGCGCCGAAGGAACACGGCGCTTTGCTTGGCGGTGACGGCACGCGGAGCTTTGCTAGGCGGCGATGGCGAGAAGGGTCGCGGCGCTTTCTTAGGCGGCAAGGCGGCGAAGGCACGCGCTGCTTTGCCAGGCGCCGAAGAAACGCAGCGCTGTGTGAGGCGCCAAAGGCGCACGGTGCTTTGCCAGGCGCCGAAGGCACGCAGCGCTGTGTGAGGCGCTGAAGGCACGCAGTGCTTTGCCAGGAGCCGAAGGCACGCAGTGCTTTGCTAGGCTGCGATGCGGCGAGGCGCCGAACGCAGGCACTTCTTTGCTAGGCGCCCAAGGAACACGGCGCTTTGCTTGGCGGCGACGGCACGCGGAGCTTTGGTGGGCACCGAAGGAACACGGCGCTTTGCTTGATGGCGACGGCACGCGCAGCTTTGCTAGGCGCCCAAGGCAGACGACGCTTTGCTAGGCAGCGAGGCGGCGAACGCACAAAGCGATTTGCTCGGCGGTCATTCGCTGCCTCGCACAATACCTAACCACTGTGCATGTTGGCTGTCTCACAAACAAGCAGCCTGCTGCGTCTCTTCGCTGCCTCGCCAACTAGCAAAGTGCTGCCTCACTTCGCCTCCAGGCGAAAAAGCCATCCGCCATGCCACTGCGCCACCTGCTGCACAAGCAAAGTGCTGCATCTCTTCACTGCCTCACTGAATAACTAGCCACTGTGCATGTTGGCTGTGTCACAAACAAGCAGACTGATGAACCTGTTGGCTGCCTCGCCAACAAACAAACCGCAGTGTCTCTTCGCCGCCTCCCACAATGAGGAACCACTGTGCATGTTCGCTCTCTCACCAACAAGCAGACTGATCTGTCTCTTCGCTGCCTCGCAAAAGAGCACATCACTGCGTCTATTCGCTCACTCACAAAAAAGCAAAGCATGGCCGCTCTTCCCTGCCTCGCCAACAAGCAAACCGCTCCATCTCTTCGCTGCCTCGCAAGCTAAGCAACCGATGCGCCCCTTTGTCGCCTGCAAAAGCACTGCGTCCCTCCGCCGCCACTCCGCCTAGCAAAGCGCCGCATCTGCTCGTTGCCTCGCCGCCTAGCACACCGCTGCATCCCTTTGCCCCCCTCTCCGACTCTCAGATCGCTTCATCCCCTCGCGCCTCGCCGCCTGCCAAAGCGCTGCATCCCTTCGCCGCCTGGCAAAGCACTGCGTGCCTTCACCACCTCGCCGCCTCACAAATGCCGTAGTAGCGCCGAAGGGACACAGTGCTTTTCTAGGCGGAGAAGGCACATGGCGCTTTGCTAAGGCACGAGACAGCAAAGCCACGAAGCGATTTGGTAGTTGTCGACAGCATACGGTGCTCTGCTAGGCGGCGAGGGGGCGAAGGCACGCAGCGCTTTGCTCAGCCTTGAGGAGTTGAAGGCAGGCAGTGCTTTGCTAGGAGCCAAAGGAACACGGCACTTTGCTTGGCGGCCACAGGATGCGGAGCTTTTCTAGGCGGTGAAGGGAGACGACGCTTTGCTAGGCAGCGAAGGGAGGCAGCGCTTTGCTAGGCGGCGAGGCAGCGAAGGCACGCGCTGCTTTGCTAGGTGCCGAAGGAATACGGCGCTTTGCTTGGCGGCAACGGGATGCGGAGCTTTCCTAGGTGGCGAAGGGATGCGGCGGTTTTTTTGGTGGTGAGGGCGAAAAGGGACGCAGGGCTTTCTTAGGCCGCGAGGCCGCGAAGGCACGCGCTGCTTTGCTAGGCACCGAAGGAACACGGTGCTTTGCTTGGCAGCGAAGGGACGTGGAGCTTTGGTAGACAGCGAAGGGAGACGATGCCTTGTTAGGCAGTGAGGCGGCAAAGGCAGGCTCGCTTTGCTAGGTGGTGAGGCGGCGAAGGGACACAGCGCTTTGGTACGCGGTGAGGCGGCGAAGGAAGCAGCGCTTTGTTTGGTGGCGAGGGTGAAAAGGGACATGGCGCTTTGCTCAGCGGGAGGCGAAGAAGGCACGCAGCAGTTTCGTAGGCGGCGGAGGGACTCGGGGCTTAGCTAGGCAGCGAGCTGGCAATGGGACTCGGCGCTTGGCTAGGCGGCGACAGGACTCGGCTCTTGGCTTGGCGGCGATGGGAGACGGCGCTTTTCTGTGCGGAGAGGTGGCAATGGGACTCCGCGCTTTGCTTGTCGGCGACAGGACTCGGTGCTTGGCTTGGCAGCAACGGGAGATGGCCCTTTTCTGTGAGGAGAGCTGGCGACGGGACTTGGCGCTTTGCTTGGCGGTGATAGGAGATGGCGCTTTTCTGTGCGGAGAGGTGGTGACGGGACGCAGCGCTTTGCTAGGCAGTGAGGGCGAAAAGGGGCATGGCGCTTTGCTTGTTGGCGAAGGGATTCAGCGCTTGGCTTGGTAGCGACGGGACTCAGTGCCTGGCCTGGCGGTGATGGGAAATGGCGCTTTTCTGTGGGGAGAGGTGGCGATGGGATGCAGCGCCTTACTAGGTGGTGAGGGCAAAAAGGGACACGGCGCTTTGCTTGGCGGCGACGGGACTCGGCGCTTGGCTAGGTGGATAGGTGTCGACGGGACTCGGCGCTTGGCTTGGCGGTGACGGGAGACGGTGCTTTTCTGTGCTGTGAGGCGGCGAAGGGACTCAGTGCTTGGCTAGGCGGCGAGGGGATAAAGCGACGCAGTGGTGTGCTAGGCGGTGAGATGCCGACGCGCCGAGGCTGCGACCGGACACGGCCGTTTACTAGGTGTTGAGGTGGCGAAGGGAGACGGTGCTTTGCCAAGCGGCAGCAGGACGCGGAGCTTTGCTAGGCGAAGGGACTTGGCACTTTGCGAGGAGGCGGAGGGACGCAACGTTCTGGGAGGAGGCGGAGGGATGCAGCGCTTTGCTGGGCGGCGAGTCGGTGAAGGGACTCGGCGCTTTACTAGGTGGCAAAGGCACGCAGAGCTTTCCTAGTCGGCGAGGCGGTGAAGGCATGCAACGCTTTGCTGGGCGTCAAGGAGGTGAAGGGACGCAGCGCTTTGCTGGGCGGCGAAGGGAGGCAGCACTTTGGCGGCGAGGGAGAAAAGGGACTCGGAGCTTTGCACTGCGGGAGGCGATGAAGTCACGCAGCGATTTGGTAGGCGGCGGAGGGACTCAGGGCTTGGCTAGGCGGTGATGGGAGATGGCGCTTGGCTAGGCGGCGAGGCGGCGATGGGACTCGGCTCTTGGCTAGGCGGCGACTGGAGACAGCGCTTGTCTGTGCGGAGAGGTGGCGACGGGACTCGGCGCTTGGCTTGGCGGAGAAGAGCCTTGGCGTTTTGCTTGGTGGTGACGGGACTCGGCGCTTGGCGAGGGAGCAATGGGATTCGGCGCGCAGCGAGGCGGCGAAGGGACTCAGCGCTTTGCTAGGGGGCGAGGGGGAAAAGCGACGCAGTGGTGTGCTAGGTGGCGAGGCGCCGATGCGCCAAGGCTGTGACCGGACACGGCGCTTTACGAGGCGGCGAATGACACAGCTACTCATTAGGCGTTGAGGCAGCGAAGGGACACGGTGCTTTGCTTAGTGGGAGGCGAAGAAGGCATGCAGCGTCCTGGGAGGAGGCGAAGGGATGCAGCACATTGCTGGGCGGCGAGGGAGAAAAGGGACACGGTGCTTTGCTCAGTGGGAGGCGGCGAAGGGACGCAGCGATTTGGTAGGTGGCGACGGGAGATGGCGCTTGGCTTGGCGGTGACGGGAGACGGCGCTTTTCTGTGCGGAGAGGCAGCGAAGGGACTCAGCGCTTTGCTAGGCGGCGAGGGGATAAAGCGACGCAGTGGTGTGCTAGGCGGCGAGGCGCCAACGCGCCGAGGCTGCAACCGGACACGGAGCTTTATTAGGCATTGAGGCCGTGAATGACACAGCTACTCGCTAGGCGTCGAGGCAGCGAAGGGACACGGTGCTTTGCTCCGCGGGAGGCGAAGAAGGCACGCAGCGATTTGGTAGGCAGCGGAGGGACTCGGGGCTTAGGTAGGCGGCGAGCTGGCACGGGACTCGGGGCTTTGCTAGGCGGTGAGGCGGCGACAGGACTAGGCTCTTGGCTTGGCGGAGAAGGGAGACGGCGCTTTTCTGTGCGGAGAGGTGGTGACGAGACTCGGCGCTTTGCTTGTCGGCGATGGGATTCAGCGCTTGGCTTGGTGGCAACGGGACTCGGCGCTTGGCTTGGTGACGAAGGGACTCGGTGCTTGGCGAGGAGGCGGAGGGACGCAGCGTTCTGGGAGGAGTCGGAGGGACTCAGCGCTTTGCTGGGCGACGAGGCAGTGGAGGAACGCAGTGCTTTGCGGGCGGTGAGGGGGAAAAGGGACAGGGCGCTTTGCTCCGCGTGAGGCGACGAAGGGTCGCAGCGATTTGGTAAGCAGTGAAGGGACTTGGCGCTTTGCTTGGCAGCGAGGGGACTCGGTGCTTGGCAAGGGTGTGACGGGACTCAGCCCTTTGCTAGGCGGCGACAGGCAAAAGGGACGCGGCGCTCGGCAAGGCGGTGAGGGGGAAAAGGAACGCGGTGGTGTGCTAGGCGGCGAGGCGCCGACGTGCCGAGGCAGCGACCAGACACAGCGCTTTACTAGGCGTCGAGGCGGCGAATGACACAGCTACTCGCTAGGTGTCGAGGCAGTGAAGGGATATGGTGCTTTGCTCCGCGGGAGGCGAAGAAGGCACGCAGTGTTCTGGGAAGAGGCGGAGGGATGCAGCACTTTGCTTGGCGGCGACGGTGATGGCTCTTTGCTGGGCGGCGAGTCGGCGAAGGGACTCGGTGCTTTACTAGGTGGCAAAGGCACGCAGCGCTTTCCTAGTTGGTGAGGCTGTGAAGGCACGAGGCGCTTTGCTGGGCATCAAGGCGGCGAAGGGAGGCAGCGCTTTGCTGGGCAGCGAGGGAGAAAAGGGACACGGTGCTTTGCTCAAGGGGGAGGTGGCGAAGGCACGCAGCGATTTGGTAGGCGGCGATGGGAGACGGCGCTTGGCTAGGTGGCAAGGCGGCGACAGGACTTGGCGCTTGGCTTGGCAGCAACGGGACTTGGCGCTTGGCTTGGCGGCGAATGGACTCGGCGTGTGGCGAGGGGGCGAGGGGGCGAAGGGACTCGGCGCTTTGCTAGGTGGTGACGGGCAAAAGGGATGCGGCGCTCGGCGAAGCAGCAACGGGCAAAAGGGACGCAGCGCTCGGCGAGGCGGTGAGGGGGAAAAGGGATGCGGCGGTGTGGTAGGCGGCGAGGCGCCGATGTGCCGAGGCTGCGACCGGACACGGCGCTTTACTAGGCGTCGAGGCGGCGAATGACACAGCTACTCACTAGGCATCGAGGCAGTGAAGGGACACGGTGCTTTGCTTAGCAGGAGACAAAGAAGGCACGCAGCGTCCTGGGAGGAGGCGGAGGGATGCAGCGCTTTGCTTGGCAGCAACGGTGATGGCTCTTTGCTAGGCGGCAAGTCGGCGAAGGGACTTGGCGCTTGGCTAGGCGGCAACGGGAGACGGCGCTTTTCTGTGCGGAGAGGTGGTGAGGGGACTCGGCGCTTTGCTTGGCGGCGACGGGATTCGGCGCTTGGCTTGGCGGCAAAGGGACTCGGCGTGCGGCCAGCTGGCAACAGGGAAAAGGGACACGGCGCTTTGCTCAGCGGGAGGCGAAGAAGGCATGCAGCGATTTGGTAGGCGGCGACGGGACTCAGCACTTGGTTTGGCGGCGATGGGAGACGGCGCTTGGCTAGGTGACGATGGGACTAGGCACACGGCCAGCCGGCGAGTGGGAAAAGGGACACGGCGCTTTGGTCAGAGGGAGCGGCGAAGGTACGCAGCGATTTGGTAGGCAGCAATGGGACTCAGCGCTTGGCTTGGCGGCGACAGGACTCGGAGCTTTTCTGTGCGGAGAGGTGTTGACGGGATTCGGTGCTTGGCTTGGCAGAGAAAGGCCTCGGTGCTTGGCGAGGGTGCGATGGGCAAAAGGGACATGGCGCTCAGCGAGGCGGTGAAGGGGAAAAGGGACGCAGCTGTGTTCTAGGCGGCGAGGCGCCGACGCGCCAAGGCAGCGACTGGACACCGTGCTTTACTAGGCGTCGAGGCAGTGAATGACGCAGCTACTCACTAGGCGTCGAGGTAGCGAAGGGACGCGGTGCTTTGCTCAGCGGGAGGCAGAGAAGGCATGCAGCGATTTGGTAGGCGGCAGAGGGACGCAGCACTTTGCTTGACGGTGAGGGGAAAAAGGATCATGGCACTTTGCTCAGGGGGAGGCGGCGAAGGCACGCAGCGATTTGGTAGGCAGCGGAGGGACTCGGCGCTTGGCTAGGCGTCGAGGAGGCGAAGGGATATGGCGCTTTGCTAGGCGTTGAAGGGACTCAGCGCATTGCTGGGCGGCGAGGGAGAAAAGGGACACGGCGCTTTGCTCAGGGGGAGGCGGCGAAGGCATGCAGCGATTTGGTAGGCGGCGGAGGGACTCGGGGCTTGGCTAGGCAGCAAGGTGGCGATGGGACTCGGCTCTTGGCTTGGCAGCGAAGGGAGACGGCGCTTTTCTGTGCGGAGAGGTGGCGATGGGACTCAGCGCTTTGCTTGTCGGCGATGGGATTCGGCGCTTGGCTTGGCGGCAACGGGACTCGGCGCTTGGCTTGGTGGCGAAGGGACTCAGCACTTGCCGAGGAGGCAGAGGGACGCAGCGTTCTGGGAGGAGGCGGAGGGACCCAGTGCTTTGCTGGGTGGTGAGGGGGAAAAGGGACAGGGCGCTTTGCTCCGCGGGAGGTGACGAAGGCACGCAGTGATTTGGTAGGCGGCGAAGGGACTCGGCGCTTTGCTTGGCGGCGACGGGGAAAAGTGACGCGGCGCTCGGCGAGGTGGTGACGGGCAAAAGGGACGCGGCGCTTGGCGAGGTGGTGAGGGGGAAAAGGGACGCAGCGGTGTGCTAGGTGGTGAGGTGCCGACGTGCCGAGGCTGCGACCGGACACGGCGCTTTACTAGGCATCGAGGCGGCGAATGACACAGCTACTCGCTAGGCTTCGAGGCAGTGAAGGGACATGGTGCTTTGCTTAGCGGGAGGCGAAGAAGGCACGCAGCGTCCTGGGAGGAGGCGGAGGGACGCAGCGCTTTGCTTGGCAGCAACGGTGATGGCTCTTTGCTAGGCGGCGAGTCGGTGAAGGGACTCAGTGCTTTTCTAGGCAGCGAAGGCATGCAACGCTTTCCTAGTCGGCGAGGCTGTGAAGGCACATGGCGCTTTGCTGGGCGTTGAGGAGGCGAAGGGACGCAGCGCTTTGCTAGGCAGCAAAGGGAGGCAGTGCTTTGCTGGGCGGCGAGGGCGAAAAGGGACATGGCGCTTTGCTTTTCGGTGACAGGCCTCGGGGCTTGGCTAGGTGGCGAGGCGGCGATGGGACTCAGTGCTTGGCTTGGCGGTGACTGGACTCGGCACCCGGCCAGCTGGCAACAGGGAAACGGGACACGGCGCTTTGCTCAGCGGGAGGCGAAGAAAGCAAGCAGTGATTTGGTATGCGGTGACGGAACTCGGCGCTTGGCTTGGCGAACAGACGCAGCTCTTTGCTTGTTCTCGAAGCATTGAACAGATGCAGCTGTTTCCTTGTTTGCCACGCAGTGAACGGACGCAGCAGTTTGCTTGATCGCGAGGCAGGGAATAGATGCAGCGGCGTGCTTGTTCGCGAGGCAGTGGACTGCTTGTTCGCGAGGCGGCGAAGAGATGCAGCAGTTGTCTTGTTCATGAAGAAGTGAACAGATGCAGAGTTTACTTAGTTTGCGATGCAGCGAACAGACGCAGCTGTTTGCTTGTTTGCGAGGTGGCAAACAGATGAAGTGGTTAGTTAGTTCGCGAGGCAGCGAAGAGACACAGCACTTTGCTTGTCCACAAGGTGGCGTACCGGCATCGCGTTCTGCTTTTTACGTGGACGTGAACAAAGGCAGCGTTTAGTTTAGCTTGCGAGGCAGAGAAGAGATGCAGCGGTCTGCTTGTTTGCGAGGCAGCCAACAGATGCAGCGGTTTGCTTCTTCTCCACACATCGAACAGATGCAGCGGTGTGCTTGTTCGCGAGGCAGCGAACATGCAGCGGATTGTTTGTTTGAGAGGCAGCGAACAAACGCAGTGGTTAGTTAAATTGCAATGAACTGAATG
Organism: Apteryx mantelli; assembly: GCF_036417845.1. NCBI lineage: Eukaryota > Metazoa > Chordata > Aves > Apterygiformes > Apterygidae > Apteryx > Apteryx mantelli. The sequence continues at coordinate 852,909 of NC_089995.1, forward strand.
ACGCAGTGGCTCACTTGTTTGCAAGGCAGTGAACAGGTGGAGCAGTTCACTTGTTTGCGAGGCAGTGAACAGACGCAGTGGTTCGTTCTTTGCAGGGCAGCAAACATGTGCAGCGGTTTGCTTGTTTGCAACTCAGCGAATAGACTCAGTAGTTAGTTTGTGAGGCAGAGAACAGACACAGCAGTGTGCTTTTTCATGAGGTAACGAACAGATGCAGCTCAGACCAAATGATCTTAGTAACAGCTTTTGACTTTAGACTTTAACCTCACTTTAATGTCACTGTGTTGTGGGGCTGCCTTAGCCATGCGGAGGCAAACTTCATGTGCCCAGAGGTCTTCCTGTGAGCCCTTGTGGGTGGGGGAGGCGTTTGAGCAGGGTGAAACAACTAGCAGTAAGGTGTGTGTAGGGCTGGTGTAAGTTTTGGGTTGGTAGGAGTGTGAGGTGGGCATGTGTTGCGGGGCTGCTCTAGGCGAGGAAAGACAAGACTGTCCTGGCAAGAGCTCTTCCTTGTGAGTGCTGGTTGCTGGGAAGTCATTTTGGGAGCATGGGCCTACTGGTAATAAGTTGTGGGTGGGCCTTCTCTAAGTTTTGGCCAGGGAGGAAGCCAAGAGGGCCACTTCTTGTGGGGCTCCCTTAGGCATGGCTGGGCAAGACTGACATACCAAGAACTCTTCCCTATGTTACCTGGTTGGTGGGGGAGCCGTTTGTTCAGGGTTGGCCTGCTGGTAGTAAGCTGTGGGTAGGCCTGGTTTACGTTTCTGCAGGGGTGGAAGCCGAGTGGTACACATGTTGTAGGGCTGCACTACACATGGAAAGGTAAGGTGGCCATGACAGAGCTCTTCCTTGTGAGCCCTGGTTGGTGGGGGAACCATTTAAGCAGGGTGGTGCTCCTGGTAGTCAGGTGTGAGGCAGCCTGGTGTAAGTTTGGGAAGGGGAGGAAGCCAACAGGGGCCCTTCTTCTCAGGCTGCACTAGGACTGCAAATGCAATATTGTTGTGCCAAGAGCTCTTCCCTGTGGGTCATGATTGGTGGGTGAACCATTTAAGCAGGGTGGCAGTGCTGGTAGTAATCTGTGAGGAGGCATGCTGTCCGCTTGGGAAGTGGGAGGAAGTGCCGGGGGGGGGAGCAGTTTTTGTGGTGTGGAATAAGCAGGCGGAAGCAATAGTCTGACCTTGCCTTTGAGCACTGGTTGGTGGGTGAGCCATTTTACCAGGGTGGCACTCCTTGTTGTAGTAATGTGTGAGCAGCTTGCTGTCAGTGAGATGAGGGAGCAAATGCAGAGGGGCAGTGGTTTTGGGGCTGGAATAGGCAAGCAAAGGCAAGAGTGGGGCAAAAGATGTCCAGTGTGCAAGCACTTATTGGTTGGTGAGCCATTTTCATATGGTGGCACTGCTTATAGTAATGTGTGAGTAGCATGCTGTCAGTATGGGATGAGGGAGGAAATGCAGAGCAGCAGTGGTTTGGGTTCCAGAACCAGCAAGTGAAGGCAAGAGTCAGGACAAAAAATGTCATTCTGTGAGCACTGGTTGGTGGGTGAGTCGTTTAAGTAGGGTGGCACTCCTTGTAGCAATCTGTGAGTAGGCATGCTGCCCATTTGGGAAGCAGGAAGAAGGTCAGAGGGGCAGTTGTGGGGTGGAAGAGGCCTGCCCAGCCAAGAGTAGAGGCTGAAGGGAACTTGGGTGCAAGTAATGCTAGTTATTTAGCCATTTAACGAGGGTGTCGATTCTTATAGGAATCTGTTGGTAGGCCTGATGTCAGTTTCGGAAGCGGGAGGAAGCAGACAGGGTACTTCTTCTGGGGCTGCGGTAGGAATGCAAAGGAAAGTTTGGCATTCCAAGAGGCCTTGTTTGCGAGCACTGGTTGGTGGAAGAGCCGTTTCACCAGGTTTGCACTCCTGGTAGTACGCTGTGAGTAGGCATGGTGCAAGTTTCACAAGGGAAGGAAGCCAAGAGGGGCACTTGTTGTGGGGCTACCCTAGGCATGCAAAGGCAAGACTGGCATGCCAAGCACTCTTCCCCATGAGCACTGGTGTGTGGGTGAAGCGTTTTAGCAGGGAGGCACTCCCTGTAGTAATCTGTGAGTAGGCATGCTGCAAAATTGGGAAGTGGAAGGAACTGCAGAGGGGCAATTGTTGTGGGGTGGACTAGGCATGCCCAGGCAAGAGTAGGGGCTGAAGAGAACTTGCGAGCAAGTAGTGTCAGTGGTTTAGCTGTTTAACGAGGGTGTCGATTCTTGTAAGAATCTGTTAGTAGGCCTGGTGTCAGTTTCAGAAGCGGGAGGAAGAAGAGAGGGACACTTGTTACAGGGCTGCACTAGACAGGCAAAGGAATGACTGGCTTTTCCAGAGATGCTGTATGTGAGCACAGGCTGGTGGGTGAGCCATTTAAGCAGCCCCTGGCTGTGCCTTCTGCTGCGACCCGTAGTGACCCGTGTGCCTTTGGGTGTGCTCCAGTGCCCTTTGAGTGGCTTTTGGCATGACCCAGAGACATGTTGCTTGTTTTGGGCTGACCAACCAAGAGTCTCCGTGTGCCTTTTTCTGAACCTTGGGGCCCTGCCTTGTCCATTTGGAGCCCTCCAGGAGAAGGGGACTGTGCAGAGGGGGAGGTGTGGGGCAGCACAGAGCAAGCCAAAGCTCTGGTCAGCAGTACTCCCCGGACAAGTCTGTGACTACCGATTTCCCAGTTTGGATGCTGTGATTGGTGGTTAGGAAAGGCCAAGAGGTCGCAGAAGCCCTGGCATAGATTTGTCAAGGGCGCTGTTGGCCTTGGTCTTGAACTCTCCTGCAAGCCAAGGGCAGACCAGGGCTGTAGGCCTGGGTGGGGGGGGGGGCTGGCAGCAGCAGGGAAGTGGTACGGGAAAGTGGCAATGCAACAGTACGCAATTGTTCTGGCAGTGCCACTTGCTGGGAGATTGGCTGGGGCAGCTGGAACTGGGTGCTGCTGGAGCGAGAGGTACCAGCAGAGGATTGCAGCTCCAGGAGGGCTCTTGAAAGGAGCTATTTTGCTGCTGGCATCTGAAATATAAATGGACTGCTGAGCGCAGAGGAGAAGAGGGGTGAGATATGTACTGGGCAGATGGAGAGGGCTTAGCCTGGGAGCCGGCAGCCATGTGGGCCTTCTCTGGGGTGTCCAGAAGCACGGAGGAAACTGAGAGTGATAGAAAGAGCGTGAGGCCAGTGGAAGCTCTCAGGAAGTCCTGCTTCTTTGCCCATCCTGGATTCCAGCTCAGAAGGCAGGAGGGGTGGTGTGAAAGGAGGTTGGGTTTGGTTTACAGAGATTGGAGTTATAGAGAAGGAGGCGATAAAGCAGAAAGCTGCATTTGAACAGGCCACCATTTGTGCAGTCCTTGTTCAGAATCTTCAAAGAGCATTTGTGGTAACTGCTGTGCAAGAAGGCTCTTGAGATCATGGCTTGAATGCCCATGAGTGGCTGTCTTGCTAGCTCAGGCGCAGAGGACAGCAGCTTGGAGTAGGATGTACTGAGCTGCTGGACATCCCACTCGGGGTCAAAAATTCCTTTGCTGCCTGGCTCCCACCCTGTCTTCTCCTGGACCAAGCTGGGGGAAAAGGTCAAAGCAGTAGAAAGCAGTAGAAAAAGTCCCTTCTTTTTCATTACCTCCTTGACCAGATACGTTGAGCAGCCTGGAAAAGAAACATTAATTCTAACAAATCTGTGTGGCAACCTGCGCTGTAGAGTGGGAGCTGCAGTCCTTAAATGAGATAGGGCTGAGTGGGCAAAGCAAGCTCCAGGATCAGTGCCGCTGAGAAAAGGGTGGAGTTGCAAAGAGCAGTGGCCAGTACTGGCCGGAGATCTGGAGAGTGTGTTTCACCACTGGTCTCTGCCCATGCACGTGCTTGCCATAGTTAATGCCAGCCTGGTTTCTGGCACTATGCAAGGGTGCAGCAAGGTGTCTGGAGGCCGGGGTAGGTGTCCTTCCAGCAGGGCCAGAGATGTTTACATAGGCTCTAGAAGACAGTTTGGGGACACTGAAAACTTTTGCTTTCCTTCTGTGTACATTTACAAATGCCGGGCTTTGTCCACTATGAAAATGTGCAAAGTAACTTTTTGCTTCCAGTTTCGATATGTTTTTTCGCCAACACAGGTTAACCTTGTTTTGTCCCGACAATCACAGAATCACAGAATCACAGAATGGTTGAGGTTGGAAGGGACCTCTGGAGATTATCTAGTCCAACTCCCCTGCTCAAGCAGGGTCACCTAGAGCACGTTGCACAGGATTGTGTCAATGGCGGGCTTTGAAAATCTCCAGAGAAGGAGACTCCAAAACCTCTCTGGGCAACCTGTTCCAGTGCTCTCTCACCCTCACAGGAAAGAAGTTTTTCCTCATATGCAGATGGAACTGTCTGTGTTTCAGTTTGTGCCCATTGCCTTGCGTCCTGTTGCTGGGCACCACTGAAAAGAGTCTGGACCCATCCTCTTGACACCCTCCCTTAAGATATTTGCACACATTGATAAGATCCCCTCTCAGCCTTCTCTTCTGCAGGCTAAACAGGCCCAGCTCTCTCAGCCTTTCCTCATAGGAGAGAGGCTCCAGTCCCCTAATCATTTTACTAGTCCTCCACTGAACTTGCTCCGGTAGTTCCATGTCTCTCTTGCATTGGGGAGCCCAGACCTGGACACAATACTCCTGGTGTGGCCTCACCAGGGCTGAGTAGAGGAGGAGGATCACTTCCCTCGACCTGCTGGCAATGCTCTTCCTGATGCACCCCAGGATACCATTGGCCTTCTTGGCCACAAGGGCACATTGCTGCCTCATGGTCAACTTGGTGTCCACCAGCACTCCCAGGTCCTTCTCGGCAGAGCTTCTTTCCAGCAGGTCAGCCCCCAACCTGTCCTGGTGCATGGGATTATTCCTCCCCAGATGCAGGACCCTGCACTTCCCCTTGTTGAACTTCCTGAGGTTCCTCTCCGCCCACCTCTCCAGCCTGTCCACGTCTCTCTGAATGGCAGCACAGCCCTCTGGGGTATCAGCCACTCCTCCCAGTTTGGTATCATCAGCAAACTTGCTGAGGAGGCACTCTGTCCCTTCATCCAGGTCACTGATGAAGAAGTTGAACAGGTCTGGACCCAGTCCTAACCCCCTGGGGGACACCGCTAGCTACAGGCCTCCAACTAGACTCTGTGCCACTGATCACAACTCTCTGAGCTCTGCCATTCAGCCAGTTCTCAATCCACCTCACTGTCCACTCATCTAAACCACACTTCCTGAGCTTGTCTATGAGGATGCTATGGGAGACAGTGTCGAAAGCCTTGCTGAAGTCAAGGCAGACAACATCCACTGCTCTCCCCTCATCTACCCAGCCAGTCATTCCATCATAGAAGGCTATCAGGTTGGTTAAGCATGATTTCCCCTTGGTGAAGCCATGCTGACTACTCCTGATCACCTTCTTTTCCTCCACATGCTTGGAGATGGCCTCCAGGATGAGCTGCTCCATCACCTTTCCAGGGATGCAGGTGAGGCTGACTGGCCTGTAGTTTCCTGGCTCCTCCTTCTTGCCCTTTTTGAAGACTGGGGTGACATTGGCTTTCTTCCAGTCTTCTGTCACCTCTCCTGTTCTCCATGACCTTTCAAAGATGATGGAGAGTGGCTTAGCAATAACATCCGCCAGCTCCCTCAGCACTCGTGGGTGCATCCCATAGGGGCCCATGGATTTGTGGGTGTCAAGTTTGCTTAAATGATCTCTAACCCAATCCTCCTCGACCAAGGGAAAATCTTCCTTTCTCCAGACTTTCTCTCTTGCCTCCAGGATCTGGGGTTCCTGAGGGCTGGCCTGAGCAGTAAAGACTGAAGCAAAGAAGGCATTCAGTAACTCTGCCTTCTCTGCATCCTTCATCACCAGGGCACCCACCCCATTCAGCAAAGGGCCCACATTTTCCCTAGTCTTCCTCTTGCTACTGATGTATTTGAAGAAGCCCTTCTTGTTGTCCTTGACATCTCTTGCCAGATTTAATTCCAAATGGGCTTTAGCCTTCCTTGTCGCATTCCTGCATACTCTGACAATGTTCCTACATTCCTCCCAAGTGGCCTGTCCCCCTTTCCACATTTGCTATACTTCCTTTTTCTGTTTGAGTTTTGCCAGGAGCTCCTTGCTCATCCATGCAGGTCTCCTGCCCCCTTTGCTTGACTTCCTACTCATAGGGATGCACCGATCTTGAGCCTGGAGGAAGTGATGCTTGAATATTAACCAGCTCTCTTGAACGCCCCTTCCTTCTAGGGCCCTAACCCATGGGATTCCTCCAAGTAGGTCCCTGAAGAGGCCAAAGTTTGCTCTCCTGAAGTCCAGGGTTGCGATCCTACTTTGTGCCCTGCTTCCTCCTCGCAGGATCCTCAACTCCACCATCTCATGGTCACTGCAGCCAAGGCTGCCCCCGACCTTCACATCTTCAACCAGTCCTTCTTTGTTTGTTAGTACAAGGTCCAGCAGCACACCTCTCCTTGTTGGCTCCTCCACCACCTGTGTCAAGAAGTTATTATCAGTGCTCTGCAGGAACCTCCAGGACTGTTTGTGGCTAGCTGTGTTGTCTTTCCAGCAGATATTGGGGTGGTTGAAGTCCCCCATGAGAACCAGGGCCTGGGATTGTGAGGCTACTTCCAGCTGTCTGTAGAAGGCCTCACTGACTTCCTCTTCCTGATCAGGTGGCCTGTAGTAAACACCCACAACAGTGTCACCCATGCTAGCCTGCCCTTTAATCCTTACCCATAAGCTCTCAGCTTGCTCTTCATCCACCCCTAGGCACCGCTCGATACATTCCAGTTGCTCTCTCACATAAAGAGCAACTCCACCACCTCACTTTCCTGGTCTGTCTTTCCTAAAAAGCACGTAGCCATCCATGACAGCACTCCAGTCATGCGAGCTATCCCACCATGTCTCTGTAATTGCAATGAGATCATGGCCCTGCGACCACACACAGATCTCTAGTTCTTCCTGTTTATTCCCCATGCTGCGTGCATTGGTGTACAGGCATTTCAGCGAGGTGATTGAGCATGCAGTTTTCCCAGGAGGGATACAAGAGGATCCTCCATAGCCACATCCCATGCGCACTTCCCTGGCTGCATGCACCCGCTGGAGGCATCCTGACTTGAGCCGTGTTTTGCCAGCTACCCTGTCACTATAACTCTCCCCTTCCCCCATCTTTCCTAGTTTAAAGCCCTCCTTACCAGGCTGGCCAACCTGTTGGCAAAGACACGTGTGCCCCACTTAGTGAGGTGGATTCCATCTCTCCCCATCAGTTGTCGATCTTCAAACAGGGTCCCATGGTCATAGAAACCAAAACCCTGTTGCCAACACCAGTGGCGCAGCCAGCTGTTAACTTGGAAAGTCTGTCACCTCCTCCTCTCATCCATCCCCCTCACTGGCAGGATTGAGGAGAAGATGACCTGGGCTCCCAGACCCTTGGCCACCATCCCCAGAGCTCTGAAATCCTGCTTGATGGTCTCCAGTTTGCCCTTGGTGTCATTAGTGCCCAATCAACCTGTCAAGATGCCAAAGAGGGAATGACGGGTCAGGACAGCTTCCCGTCAGGTATTTATACACACTGATATCCACCCTGAGCCTTCTCTTCTCCAGGCCCAACTAGGCCAGCTCGTTCAGCCTCTGCTCATATGACAGATGCTCCAGTCCCTTAATCATCTTCATGGCCTTTTACTGAACTTGCTCCAGCAGGGCCATGCCTTTCTTCTACTGGGCAGCCCAGAAGTGGGCACAGTCCTCCAGAGGGGTGGCCTCACCAGTGCTGACTACAGGGGAAGAACCACCTCCCTGAAGCTGGTGGTGACACTCTTCCTAATGCAGCCGAGGATGGACTTGCTCTTTATTCCGTTATGGCCATACATAGAAGCATGGAATAGCCCATGGGGTTCTGAACAGCCTCTCCTTCCAGTGTGCTAGGAAATTCATGGCAAGCCACAGGCTGGTTACTCCAGCTGTGAACAGGCACCAACAATCTTTATTTTGCATTTCTAAGTTGATTTTAGCATTGAGGAAGGCACCCCTTCTCCCTTTGCTAACAGCTCCACTGCTGTAAAAGGGGCAATGCTGACAGTACACCAGTGTATAAGAAGTCTCCACTTGGACCTGGAGGTTTCGCTGATCTTTAGATCTTCATTTCTGAGTGTCTGTCTCTTTCTCCTTCTCTGCTGATGGACATTTGGCAGCCTTGTCCCACCTCTCCTTCAGTGCCTCTTCAGATTTTGCACTGCTTTCTTTTGCTGTAGTCTAGGGTCTTGGTAATCTTATTACTAATGAGACTGGACTTCTGCTAAGGAAGAGAGACACTCATGCAGCAAAGCAATGGGGCTGTTTCCCCAAATGCAGACAGTGCAGATGACTTCTGGTAGTGATGCTGCAGCCATGACTGGAGGACCAAGAGAATTGCCTCAGCTCAGCCTCGCAGGCAGGTCAGAGCCTCACTTGGGGCTCCCTGCAATTCGCCTTTGGTCCCTCTGTAGTATTTGCATTTCACTTGTGACACTATGCTCTAGACCACTGAGGCAAGATAGTGGCCATTTGCATAGTAGGAATTGTTAATGAAATCCTATCATGGAAATGGGCAGCTCAGACCAAATGATCTTAGTAACACCTTCTGACTTTAGACTTTAACCTCACTTTAATGTCACTGCCCCACTTGCTGCTTCTTCAAAAACCAGTGGCCTACCAGGGTACATTTAGTACATCTTCTTGAGCAGAAGACCCTGATACTGATGTTTCTTGGCCTGTCACATGCACATCTGGAAAATTACTACAGAGCTTTGACAAAGAATCTACTAAGATGGGAAATCAAGGTATTTTAGCTGAAATAAGTTCTTATGAAATGCTCTTCCCTCTCTTTAGTAGCCTTTCTGTTCATTTCAGCCACCCCCAGGCTCAAGGCGGAATCTTTCCATGGATTGACATTTTCTGCCTCCTAACTTAGTACAGGCCCAACTGAAAAGCCATTCTGTTATGACCAAGGAGCTACAAAGAAAGTGGCTATTTTCTATCACAGAAAAGCTTCACAGTGACATGTCTAGAATAAAGAAAGCCAAAATAAGTCTTCTGACATGTTATATGACCATCTAGACCTGAATGGGTTATTATAGGAATAGATGGTAACTTCTTTCAGAACTAATATCTAAAGAAGCAACTGAACAGTCAAATGAAAATGCACAAAGGGATCTTTCAGCTGCAGTATTCATGGATCTATGCTTTACTACAATTCAGTATGACACAGTAATGAAATACAGGAAATTCCATCTGAACAAAAGAAAACACTTCTTCACTGTGGAGAGATTGAACACGAGAACAGGTTTCCCAGACAGGTTGTGGAGCCTCCATCCTTGAAGATATTCAAAACCTGACTGTACATGGTCCTGGACAACCTGCTGTAGTTGCCCCACCTGAACAGGGGGGTTGGACTAGATAATTTCCAAAGGTCCTTTCCAACCTCAATTGTTGTGTGATTCTGTGGGGGAGCTGCCCCCTAGCAATGAGGCAGGGAGTTGCTGGCCAGGTCTCTCCAGAGCTGGCTGAGGCCACACAACTCTCCTCGCCAGGAACCCACCCAAACCACTGCCCTGCCCAGCCCCAAGAGTTGCCCTAGGACCCACATCCTTTGCCTCTTGCCAGTGTCCAGGCCAGCACAACTGTCACACTTGTGCCCATGGCATCTGCCAAGGAGGAGTAGCGTCAGTGGGTCCAATGTGAGGTATGCAAGGAGTAGGGCAGCAGCTGCCATGGCCTGCGGAAACAAACAGGCTAGTGAATGCAGCAGTCAGAGCAGGCAAGGATGCCTGAAAGGCAACTGGGGTGAAGTGTCCCAGACCAAGGACGTGCCAGCAGAGATCCCTGGGCCGGCTCCAGCAGGTCCCACAGATGAGCATCTGTGTTCCTGGGCAGAGCCACAGGAACAGACACCTGTGCTTGTAGGGCCAGTGTGACCAGCACTAGCAAGGGCATCACTGCTCCTCTGGAAGCTCAGCATCCACTGGGAATGGTCTGTCCCTTCCCTGTCCCAGATCCCCTCAAGAGGGCTGACTTCACCTCTCTGTGACACCTTTATGGATCTGGTGAGATGCTCTGGTGCCAGGAGCATCCTTGCATGTCTGGGAAGGAAAGGGTGGAGGACCTGGCCCAGCAGGGTGAGACTGGATGAGGAGGCCCTGGATGTTCCCACCAGCCCCACACCCCTGGCACAACTGCCATGGGTGAAGGAACACTCAGGCTTGGGGGTCTGGCCCCTCCTGCAGCCAAGACCACCATGAAGGCCTGCTGATGGGAGCCCTACAAGAGGCAAGTGGCTGAAGAGGCTCAGACCTTCCCACTTCTTCAAAAGTTGGACCCAGACCCATTTTTCCAACAGAGGAAATATGGAAGGATGCTTCCATGCTGGTTATCTTTGGCCAAAACGCAGGCATTTCTCAGAAGCAGCTTTGCTTGAGCTTACAGATACACTGCCATCATGTGTAAAGCCTCACTCAATGCTCGCTCATGAAATGGGTCTTCCTCATCCAGGCCACCCTGGAAGGCAAGAGAGGGGCCAACCCCATGCCTGTCCACAGCCAGGGGAGCCAGGCACTCCTGCAACCTGGGCACACCGCAGTGCTGGTAGAAGGCTTGTCCCTCCGAACTCAAAGAAGAAGAGGCAAGAGCTTTTGCAGCTGTGGTGGCTGTGACTCTCAAAATGATGTGACAATGCAAACCGTGGACAAGGCCAGATTTCCTTCTCCCCAGGGCAGTGTGCACATTTCCCTCTCTGCACCCCTTTCTCCCTGTGTGCTTCCCAACCCAGTTCTAGCTGAGGCTTATGTATCATCCTGTGGCAACAGGGCCAGAGGCACTCCCACAAAGATGGGGACTTCGTCTGCAAGGGTGATGACTGGAAAACATAGGCATTTTCCAGGCCCGAGCCAATATGTGCTCCTGAGCTCACAAGGGGCTGAGCCTAGGAGCTTCCCAGAGCATCAGAGCATCTCTAGGGTGAAACCATTCCCCACAGCACAGGTGAAGGGTCTCAGGGAACACCCGAAGGACTTGGGGAGTCCTCCAAGTTCTGGCTTGTCCCCAGGAGGCCACTTTGTGGTGGGTATGGCACATCATGCCATGGCATGGCAGGGATGGTTCCTGCTGGCTTCATGAGCACTCCCAGGAGGGAATTCAGCATGTGCAACAAGCAGCCATGAGCAATTTGGGGTAAGGGTATCAGGCTGACAGCTATGCAACAAAAGGCAGACAACAAACAGCAGAGGTAATAAATCTAATGAACAGACATGCAAATCCCACCGAGAGGATAACAGAGACAAAAGCAAAGCCCAGAGCTCTCTGGATCAATGGGCTGCTGAGAGAACCACTCAAAAATAATTTTAAAGAGGTTCAACTAGAACTTTGTGATGAATAACAAGAAAAAACAAGATTATCATGGGTCTCATGGGAGAAAAGCAAACTTATTCTGGGATAATCGAGAATGATTGTGGGAGTGTGCAGAGCTTCTTAAGGGTTGTTTTGGAGAAGGTCAAGGGCAGGGGAAGAGAGGGATCTGGGAGGAACAGGCATGGGAAAATGGAGAGAAATGGGGGGCTAAAAGGGCTGAGTGTGTGTAAGTAGCTTGCTGGTATGTACACTGGTCTGCCTGATCACTGCATTCTGTCCTGTCCTTTTATTGAACTCCATTCCCAGTGATTTGCTCTTTGACCTTGCTGTCTAAGCTGTGTGCATGTCTGTCTGTGCTTACTGGGAATTCAGGCTCTCCCTTGTCTGGGGTGAGAGGTCCTGGCAGTGAGCCCTGTGTCATGGATAGGGATGGGGGCAGTGGGCAGGGGTTTGCTGAGGGAAGATATGGGAGTGGGAAGGGGAGTTATGGGGGAGCAGGGAGCCATGGGAGGCAGCAAATGGGGCTTGCAGAGGGAAACATGGAGGTGTGGGAGGCAGTGGGTGTGGATATACAGGGGACAGTGGGTGCAGGCCCAGGGCCAGGATGGAGGCTCTCCAGTTTCTTGGGGCTGTATAGGAGTGAGAGAAAAGCTGCATGCAACTCCCAAATTCTCCTCACAGTCCCCTGCCGCAGGACTGGGATGTGACTAATCTCATACTGTTCTTAGTGGGTGCGTTTGGCCCCCACCTCATTGTGCGGCAGAGGCTCCTTGCTGTGAAGCTAATAAAATAGGGTTTGTTCCAAGCAGGAAAACCCGACTGAGCTGAGCTTCCCCTCTTCCCAAGGGAACAGGTGAGATGTGCAATCTTATCTCTGTCCTGGCCTATCTTTGGATCACTTACAGGGTCAGGGGTCTCTGGGGGCCATTCCCTCTAAGAGTGAGTGTCCCTCAAGCTCTCATTTGAGCACCTCCGTGGACCACGGGAAGGGAATGGAGCAGGGCGCTCCTCTCACAGCAGGGTGACGTGTCCCAGGATTCAGAGAGAAAGCGAGTGGGATGGCTCCACAAAGAGATGTCTTTATTTTTTTTTAACTTTTTAAAGCAGTTTTATTTAAATGCCCAAAACAATGACCCTCCACAGGCTGTGGGCTGGAGTCATCTCCCCTACTCCTCCTCCTCCAAGGGATGCAGGCCTGCCCAGCACTGTGGGGCGTGAGCTTTCCAAGTTCCTGGCACAAGCTGAACTTGCTGTTTCCTTAGCATGCCCTGCTATAAAGGGGGTCTTGTAGTTTGTCTTCCTGGACCCATTTCTCTTGTATCCTTGCAGGCATCTCTGCCCCTGAGGCTACAGTGAGCTGGCGAGTACCCTGAGTCTCCTTGCCACTGACATGGCTGCCTGGGGCCCTGGGGTGGCGGGCTGTGAGCTGGGCCTCCCTGTGCAGCAGGCCAGGCAGAGAAAAGATGGGAGCAGAAGGGGAAAGGCCACGCAGGGATGAGACAGTGAGTGCTCCCACAGTGGGGGCAAACTGAGGAGTGAGAGCGCATACAGTTGCTCCTGAAAGGTCCTGTTGCAGAAGTTCCTGTGCTTGCAAGAAGGGAGGAGCACAGCATTACTGTCTCCATCACTCAGCTGCACAGAGGGCTGGCTGGCTCGCTTGCCATGTGCACTGGTATGCAGACCTCTGCTGCCATCCTGCTGCAGGTGCCCCTGTCAGCCCACTCAATGACTGCCTCAGGGCAGCCTCAGGCCTTTGCACATCACTCCCTCTGGATGACATTTTTTCCAGTGATGGAAGCACATGCAACTGAAGAGCAAAAGGCAGCCAACCCTGAGGCTCCTGAGGCTGGAGACAGCCAGCCAGCCTAGAAAGGCTGTGAGAACAGTGAGGGCCAGCTTGCCAGCACCCCCTCACAGCTGCTTCAAAGAGGGCACAAAAGCAGCACTTCTTGGAGAGGAGATGGGCACAAGACCCAGCTTCTCCAAAGGGGGCTTATACTCACTGCTGGAGGGAATGACAGACTACGCACCTGGTGCAAGGAGGGTCCTGTCCCAGCTGGGCCAGTGCCATCTGTCCAGGAGAGATGCAAGGAGCCCAGAGCCACAGGTAGCCCAGAGCTGCAGGGACCCCAGAGCTGCAGGGACCCCAGAGCCACAGGGACCCCAGAGGTACAAGGATCCTGGAGCCATGGGGAGCCCAGAGCCATGGAGAGCCTGGAGCCACATGAAGGCACAAGCTGCAGGGAGCCACAGGAGCACAGAGCTACAGGCCAGCCCCAACTGCCCCAGGACTGCTGTGGCCACTGGCTTCTGTTCTGGAGCACAGGGAGAGCCCAGCAGCTTGGGCAGCACCCAGGCCAAGGACAGGGGCACACCATGAGGCCATTCCTTTGGGGACAGTAGTTAGGCACACTGCTACACTGGCAGCAGTGTAGTCTGGAATGAGCCATACTTCATCCATGAGTAGTATCAGAGAGAGCTGGCTTATTTAATAAAGTAAAGGTCTGAAGCAATGTACCAGCTCAAGAGCTCTAGGAGACATCAAGTTAGCAAGACAGTGAGGAAAGATGTCATTAGTAGCATCAAGAGCAGTCAAATACACTGGAATGAACTGCAAAGGCTGAGATATGGCTGCAGGATCCATCTGTGATGCTGGTCTCTATCAAAGTAGAAGAAGGCAAGATGGCAAAGTGGCTTGTGAAGATGGCTCTTTGCTCCACTGTTTTGGATTTTGCTTGGGTAATGTGTGTCTGGGCTCAAGAACAGAAAAGCTGGGGTCAGTAGAAGAGATCCTGCACATAGGACAGAGGTGCTGGAAGTCAGAAACGGGCCATGGCTCTCCCATAGGTCCCTGAGGTGGGGGCAACCATTACTGCTCTACACAAATGGCTGCGGGGCCAGTCTCAGGTACAGAAGTGGACAGGCCTTGCTGGTCAAATATCTCCTACATGATGAGTAGGCTTTAACTCCTCTTGTAGAGTCACAGTCTAATATCTGTGCTGAACCTGTCTGCACAAGAGACTTCCCAAAACTAATTCTGCAAGTAGGATAAGGAGGGCTGCAGATGAGAGGGGCTATTCTTGTGTGGAAGACTTGCTGGTAGATAGTCCTGCTCCAGTAACCCAAAGCTCGGTCAATGCTATAGGGGGATAATAATTGCTAATTCTGCTGCTAGACTAGCTGTTGGTAGCAGTGCTGAGGAATGAGCAGGCAGAGATTTGAGGACAGTTTGTCATAGGCAAGCTGAGTTAGTCTTGATGGTACAGCACAAAGATTATGAAGGGGTACCATGGTTGGGAAGTCATGGCTGGAGGCCATCCTGGGTGCTTTTACCAGGAAGTCTAGGAGCCAGGCAGTTCATCCCATGGTATCTGTGTGCATATGAGTGCAGGAATGTTGGGCACATGGAAGAACAGGAAAGAGCGCTGTCCCTGTGCAACGGGGCACACAGAGGAGGGAGGGTATTTAGGGGTGGAAGGGAGACTACTAGAGCACAATAGAGGAAGCTGAATCTAGCATGTGAATGTTCTGCTTAGCTTTCCCATCATGTGATAGTCACAGAGATGGGGATAGAGACCTTTGAATGTCATATAAAATAAGAGAAGTTCCCTAGCCAAAAATAAGATAGTCAGAAAAGGTGGAAAGCAAATTACAACTACTATAAATATCATCTTTAATGCTAGGGGCTTTGGTGAGAGGTGGGTTTGGCTGACTAATGATTTCAAGAGTAGTCACCAGGTGAGGGCTATTAAGGGAGCTGAAACATGATCAGCTCCCAAGTACTGGTTTTAAGTCATTTTCTGGGATAGCAAGAGCAGATTTGTCATCACAGGTTTACAGTGTTGATTAGGAAACTGAAGATGGTGGTGTAAGTTCATACCTGGTGAGGGGCAGGCAGGAGAGTCATTAGGAGAAGTATGGGAATTGGGATTTTTCTCACTGTAGGAGGTTTAAGTTGTGCCAGTGGTCAGAGTCATGTGTTCCTGCTGAGGCCAAGAGCAGGGCTAGACCTCTGTCAGCTTCGCAAGCTGAGAAGGCAAATGTGAGGAGATATGTCAGTATGGGATGGGGTGTCAGCTGGTCAGGGTGAGAGGTCAATAAATAAAAATAGGGTTATGTGGTCTAAGCAGGGCAGTGCTGAAGCCAGGTCTGTTTGATGGAACGTGTACAGAAAGGTTTAGTTGCAATATCGGTTTGGGATATGGTAACAGATACAGAAACTAGAAGTTTAAGGCTAACTAGTTTACTGGGAAATTACAGAATAATAATAAAGGCAAACAAGTATTACCATATATTACCAAATATTACCATGTAAGTACCTGAAGGGAGGGTGTAAAGAGGATGGGGCCAGACTCTTTTCAGTGGTGCCCAGAAATAGGACGAGAGGCAACGGGCACAAACTGAAACACAGGAGGTTCTGTCTAAACATGAGGAAAAACTTCTTCACTGTGAGGGTGAGGGTGACTGAGCACTGGAATAGGTTGCCCAGAGAGGTTGTGGAGTCTCCTTCCTTGGAGATATGCAGAAGCTGTCTGGACACAAACCTGGGCAACATGCTCTAGGTGACCCTGCTGACAATAAAAGCTGCATGCGATGGGAGCCTAAAGGAAGTCATAACGTGTAGTTCTCTGTAATCATGTAATCACCCATAAGGTAGCTGAGGACAGGAAGTAAGATTCCCCCTGCAGCCCTCACTTCTCCAGACTGAACAAACCCAGCTCTCAGCCTCTTGTCATACTGAGCAGGATAACTCACAGAAGTAAGAGGAAAACAATTTTATTTCCTTCTATATATGTTTTCATCCAGCCCTCCTCACCACAATATCTGGAGACTGGTTTGTATTAAACTATGTAGTTAAGATTTCCCATGAGTAGGGAGTTTTTGTCTGTTGGATGGTGGTACCTTAAAATTGCCAAAGATTTGACTGGGCAAATTGGTCAACAAAAGCCTATAAACACTCAAAATTATGATGTATTTGTCATAATAGACCATGGGTGAAACAGTTCCTCTATCTGGAAGAAGGAAGAAGGGAGAGAGGGTGTGAAAAAAAGATGCTGGGAACTAAGCTTTTGCTTGGGGTAGAGGGGAACACTTTCTTTCAAGAGTTGATTTCAAAAACGCCTGCAGAAATATTGACCTGCAGTAGCCATGTTTTCTCTTAGAAGAATGGACCAAGATTGGAGAAAGGCTCCTGCTCTTTTAGAAATGAACATTTTGCTAGTTTCCATGGGCAGAGCCAGTGAGCATCGGGATACCAAAACAGGTTGATATACACAAAGATTTATTTGCAGCGTCCATAGCTGATACCAGACTTGACTGCAACAGGGGAAAAGGCATGTTTGGGGGAAAAAAATTAAAACTATAAAGGGGAGAGGGAGAAAAGGGAAAGGCAACACCAAGCCCAGTGAGCAGCAACAGAGCGTTCAGACAAGTGCCCTGTCACAGGAATCCTTTCTGCTGTAGCAGCAGGTTCCTCCAAACACTCCTCCTATATAGTAACTACATATTTCTTCTCAGGCCTGTTTAAATGCTATATTAGGTGCTCCTCTTATGATGCTAAATGGAACACGCCTTGGTCAGGGCAAGTGCTACTTGCTAAGCAGCTAGACTAACTCCAGGCGACCAAGGCACTAGGACACCGTCCCTCTGCTCTAACCCCCAGACTTTCCTTCCACAAACTGCAGACGAAGGCAGGGGTCCAGGACATGGGGAACCTCCTCCACTCCCACAAGCCAGAGGAGGACCCAGGCATCCAGGACCCCTAACCCCCCCCCCCACCTGAGGGAGGACCAAGGCATGAAGCATGGCAGCATCTTCTCCCTTCCTATCCTAGCCACGCCCCCTCCCCCCCCCCCGGCAGAAGTGTGCCAGTTCCAGGAGCACCCACCCTGCCTGCCAGGGACCTGGCAAGAACCCAGGCATCCGGGCTCCTGACTCCCCACCAGGCTCCACAGGAAGCCACAGCTCGGAAACCTGGCTTCCTTCCAGGAGGCCCCGGTGACAACCGTTAACTCTGAGGGGGAGGGGAGACGAGGAGTGGGGACAGAAGATCCAGGCGTCCAAGCTACCCCATCCCCACTGCTGCCCGGGGACCCAGGCATCTGGGCTGGGCTACCCCCATGCACTCACTTCTCCCAGCTGGATTCTCGTGGGGGGAGGAGGGGGCATTCCCCGGATGGCTGGGTCCTGCGCTCCCAGGGCAACCGGCCCACGGAGCCCTGGTGCTGTCAGGCCAGAAGGAGGAACTCTGGGCAGCAACAGCAAGATTCCGCAGTGGTCAGAGCCACTCTACCTTCATCTTTATGGTCCACTGAGGCGCAACAGCCCCTTCCACTGTCTGAGGTCACTTCTGAGCTCAACCCCTTCGCACACCCTAGGGGCGAACCACAGACAGGAGAGAGGAGAGCAGCGTGCTCAGTCCTCCCACTTCCCATCCCTGGGGTCAGGGCCAGCAGTGACCCACCAGCACGGAGGTATGGCGTGACCCTGCACCCTTGACCCAGGGAGATGCCCGGCTTCCCCAGGAGCTGCCCTTTGGCCTCATGGCAGCATGCACCCAGCTCCTGGGGACATGCCAAGGTGCCATGGCAACCCCCTGGGCCCATGGCAATGGCCTCTTTGCCTCACATACAACACCATCACCCTTCAACCCTTGGCAAAGACCTGTGGGCCCATGGCAATGACCCCAACCTGACCTCCTCTTGCTGCATCACCCGCTCGTGCCCATTGACCACCCAGGCCCCCATGACACCCTCCATGGCCCCCTTTACCCCCTTGCACCCCCAGTTGTCTATGATCTCAGACCTCTCCACATCCCCTGACCCCACTGTTAATGTAGGGTGTCCCAGCACTGCAAGGTTTGTTATTGTAGTTTATTTCCCCACTCTCAAGATGTGCCAAGAGCCCATGTCATTCCACAGCTTTCAGTGGCCACCCATCTGCCCCCAAGCTCCCTCCCACAGCCCAGTCCCACTGCAGGAGCTGGAGAGTCATGGTGAGGTCCATGGTGAGGGCAGGTCCATGGTGAGTTCGTGACAGTCCCTGGCAGGTTTCTAGGGTGTTTGTGGTGGTCCCATGGCGCAGTTGGCAGTGCCTTCTCTGTGGAGACATTCTCACATCCTGTCCACATGGTCCTGCAGCCTCCCCAGCACTCCTTGCGCCCACTTCAGTATCTCTTCCTCATCTGTGCCATGGAAAGCCTCAGTGGGGGTGTTGAGGAACGGATGGTATCGCAGGTACTAAGTGGCTTTGCCATCCACCCCACAGCCATGCAGCCACTCCACTTCCTCCACCAGGCCCCTCAGCTCCAGCAAAAGTACTTCCACTGGCCAGCCCAGCCCCACCAGCCCTACCAGAGCCTCTAATGTCTTGCCATTGCCAAGTGTGATGGCCACCAGGGCCTTCTCCAGGTGGAGAGGCATCTTGAACAGGATCCAATTGGGGCAGCTTGACATCATTGTGGACTGCCTGTAGGGTGCTCTTGGCCTGCTGCAGCTACCGCTGGGCCTCCTGGATGGACTGTGTTGGGGCTGTGGCCTTCTCATTGCAGGGCCAGGATCCATGGTCTTCCTGTCCCCAGCAGTGGCACTGGGCTTGCAGGTCCTAGCACTGCCAGCACCTCCATGACGCCCAGCAGTCACTGGCCATGGCATGACTCCGTGCCTGGAGGTACTGGCACACCATCTTAGCAGTTCAGGCTGCTCTGGGTTCCTCTCAGAGCAGTACTGGAGGTAGAGGTACAGCAACACCTTCATCCACTTCTCAGCAGGCAGCTGCCGCAAGACTGCTATGTTCTGATCCACATCGCCCTTCACCTCCTCCATTGCTGGGCTGTGCCAGTCCTGCTGTGGCTTCCCCTCTGGCTCTGGCACCATGGCCTCCTATGGCTCTGGTGCATCATCTGCCAGTGCCACATCATTCTCCTCCAGGACACTGGCCACCTCCCCAGGCTCCTGGCACACCAGCATCTCCCGCAGCACAGACAAGGCAGATGCCCCCAGCTGCCCATCCAGAAGCTCATTAATCTCCTGCACCAGCGTCTCCAGGACCCTCAGCTGGTGCCGGACCAGCCTCATCTCTGCATGCCGCATGTAGATGAGCCGCTGGGCACCACCAGCCCGGCACACGTGGACGGTCCGCGGCTGGGAGCTGCCCTCCACCTTTGCACCACAGTGGACCAGCACAGTGCGGATGTCCTCACAGCACTGCACTTCCAACTGTTCTGCTGCAAAGCCACTGGCCCCCTCCATTTGCATCATCCCCCTGCAGCTCTGCCACTGGAGCAGGGCCTCCAGTCCCATCCTGAAGCACGGGGATACCAGGAGGGTCTGCAGACGCTTCTGCTCATGGCAGTGGGGACTGTAGCGGCATGGCTGCACGCTACCCTCCTCCAGCTGTCGCTCCAGCACCTCTGAGAGTGCCCGTGGCCGCAGGTGCTGGGGCAACATTTGCAGGAGGTGCCAGCCATTGAACACAGTCCTGGGCAGTTCAGCCATGAAAGCAAAGGTCTTCCCCAAAGCCCTGGAGTTTCTCAAGGATGCACAGTCATTGAAGAAGAGCTTGTGGGATGACTCTAGGCGGTTGGCAGTGCTCAGCAAGTACAACTCAGCCACAGAAGAAAAATCAGGGGGCTCTTGTGTCTCCTGCAGCAGCTGGAAGAGGTGCCGTGTGGCCAGCAGGACTGTCTTCTTCTGGGTGGCATGGAGGGTCCCCTTGGCATGGCTCTCCTGGTAGATTTGGGCCAGTACACGGCTGTAGTGAGCCAGCGTGGGGCGTGGGACCACCCCAAGGTGCTGCAGAAGGTCTCCATATAAGGCCATGGTGGGGTCAGGCATGAAGAGATAAGGGTGAAAGTCAGCCTCATCTGGGAGTGATATTACCACTTGCTGTGGTGTGGCCATGTCCCCCATCTTGGTCAGCACCACAGGAAGCTCAGCAAGCCGTCCTGCATCCACTTCCTCCAGCCGGCTCTGCAAGAAGTTGTACATCTTCAGGAGAGCCTTGGCCCGCGTGGCCACCTGCTTTGGTGTCTGGCAGGCTGCCCTGCACACCTGCTCCAGGTTGGCCACCACCAGGGCAGTTGGTATCTCCACAAGGACTCCTATAGCCTTCAGCAGGCC
The DNA here is from genome assembly GCF_036417845.1 of Apteryx mantelli. Taxonomy (NCBI): domain Eukaryota; kingdom Metazoa; phylum Chordata; class Aves; order Apterygiformes; family Apterygidae; genus Apteryx; species Apteryx mantelli. The sequence continues at coordinate 873,390 of NC_089995.1, forward strand.
CAGATTCTTCTCAGGTATGTTGGACTGTGGCAGGATGGTGGCTGATGTCCACAGGAGCTCAGCCACATCTTGGTAGTCATGGTAAACACTGCCCTTCAGGGTCACGGGCTGTGTGCAGGCTGCAAAGGGAGGGTGGACCTCCCTCAAGCACAGGGGCACTTCCAGTGGAGACAGGAAGTGGATGGAGGCAATTTGCTCCAGAAAACCCTCTTGCAACGGGCTGTCCAGGAGGATGACAAGTTGTTTGACCATCTCCTCCTGTCGTTGGAACAGTTCTTCAGTGTGGCCCCTGGTCTGGGTGGCTTCACGCTCTATCTCCAGGGCCAGTACCACAAAATCCTCTGCAGAGAGGCTGGTGCGGACACCTGCCCGGAGCAGGAAGGTCTTAGCAGCTGTCTGGTTGGCACACAGTGCCTTGAAGAAGGACTCAGGCACAAAGCGGTGCTGGAGTTGCAGCGTGCAGAGGGAGGACGTGTTGTCATAGAAGTAGGATGCCTGATGCAGCATGCCATGGGAGTCAGGTATGAAGGCCACAGTTTGGAAGACTGTCATGGCATCCTGACTGAACTCATCCTCACAGGCGTGTTGCAAGGTTAAGAACAGCTGCACAGCTTTCACAACCTCTGGTGCTGTGAGCTGGGTCAGCCGGGGCAGCACCACAGTCATGAAGAGTTGTCGGTCATCCATGGCCTTCCATCCTAAATGCTTGGCCAGCTGCTCGTGAATCAGGTCTTTTTTGAGCAACAACATGTTCTTGTCCAGGCTGTACAGGGATTGGGCACCTGAAGGCAGTTCTGGGAACTGGCTGTTGAAAATCAGCACCTTCTGGTAGGGTGCCACAGCCACGTGATCCCCATCATGCTTCTGGAATAGAGGCAGGCACCGGAGATGCTCCAGTGCCTGCCAGTCCAGCTTGTCCTGAATAATGAAGCGCAGCAGGTCAGTCAACTCAAATGCTTCTAGGTCCCTCCAGCGGAGATCAGCAACAGTGTCTGCCAGCCGAGCCAGCACAGCCTTGGGCTTCGTGACTTGCAGTGCCCGTGGCTTGAGGCAGTAGCGGGCAAAGTCAAAGGACAACAGGAATTTCTGGAGCACAGGGATGCCCAGCTTGTGCAGCACCTTGGCCACATCCCTGTCACAATCATAGAGAACACTGGGGAGGGAGGACAGTGACACCAGGCATTTTGAGCCTGTTTCATGCCCTTCCACAGGCAGCAGCACTGCATCTTGGAGATGGTCTATGAATGTGTTCATGGCTGCCTCCAACTTCTCGGCCTTTGTGGCCTTGTAGATCACAGTGTCAAAGAAGTCCCACAGTCCCTCCAGCCACTTCTGCCCATCTGTGGCCCAGTCCAGCTGTCCCAGCACCTCCTGGATGAGTGGTGTGGCCTCTGGGAGGCCAAGGTCCTGAACAAAGCCAAGTGGGGCCAACGGAGCCACAAGGTTGTTGGCAAAGCTATGGCTGTGCTGGGGGAAGAGGTGGGCAAAGGAGCTGCATAAGACTGGCTGGTGGGAGTTGAGGGCACGTAGGCAGCCATCTTGCATGGCGAGCAAGGGGAGGCCCTCCAGCTCCGTCTGGACCTCCTCTGTGCGCTCAAGGCAGTGTTGCAGCAGGATGAAGCAGTTCTTTGGGGTCCTCAGGGGTGTCTTGGCCAGCAGGCAGGGCAAGGGGAGAGCCAGGGCCTTGAGGAAGCACCGGAGAGAAGCTGGCTGCAAGGCCACAGCCGCCACACCAGCTGCCATAAATTCCTGGTAGATCTGCCACAGGTGGGTGAATGCTGGCACCAAGTTCATGTCCAAGTGCTGCAGCGCTTCCCGGAGAGGTGGCTCAGGCTCCCTCTCAAGGAAGTACGGTTCTGTCAGCACATCCCTGCCACCTGGAGATGCCCAGGCCATTGTCACCATGCTGTCAGGTAGCTTCACACGGCACACGGGAACCAGTGGCAGGCGCTGGCAGCTGAGGTGCCTGTAGATGTTCCTCACCAGGTCATGCCAGGTGGGTGGCACACTCTTCGTCACAGCAGGAAAGAACTGGAGGTAGTAGGGGGTCAGGTGCTGCTGGCAGACATTTAAGGAGCTGAACTGGAACTGTTCAGGCCCCAGGGCTCTCCACTGCTTGGTGAGGAAGGTGCAGTAGACTGGGGCCACCAAGCACCGGAGCAAGAAGTCATTCCAGGCTGCTTTGGTGCTGCCTCGGTCCTGGCAGAGGCCACGTCGGGCTGCATCCACAGAGAAGTTGGCATTGATGTGCACAGGCAACCCTGTGGTCAGTGGCAATGGGAGGGTGCAGAAAGCCTTGCCCATGGGATTGTCCTGTGGCTCCAAGCAGGCGGCCACAGCTCCATACGGCAGCTGCCCAGGCACTGGAGACTCCTCAGACCCCTCCTGCACTCCAATTTGGGCAGTCACCCCCCAGACGGTACTGGCCCTGGCCTCGCTGGTTTTGACCCTCATGATGTAGGAGACAGAGATGGGGTCATCCCCATCCACAGCTTGGCTCAGCCTGGCTTGGAAACCCCGTCTCACCTCCGCATCTTCCTCTGCCAACTCTATGGCCACCTGTAGCCTCTTGACCAATGGCCCCCCATCCAGGGGGATCTCAGAGAAGACTACAGTGTGCAGGTGCCGGAGGAAAAGAACCAAGTCACCACCTTCCTCAGCCAGTGTCGTCTGCATGTCCACAAGGTCTTGGTCCCGCACAACCATGCCAGATACCCTGGAGCTGGCAGCCCCTTCTGCAGTGCGGAGGGGCAGCCGAAAAAGGACACCCTGGCTCAGGTCAAAAAAGGAGGGCAGGAAGGTGCCATAGACATCTGGGAAGGTCCTCTTAAATTCAGGGTTGACAGCGAACATCGCACCGGGGCTCTCAGTTGTGGCTCCAGGCACATAGGTGAGGTGGGGATCAAAGATGCACAGGGCACTGTCTCCAGTAAGAAAGGCCGGGCAGTCAGTAAGGTGGAAGACAGTGTTGAAGCCAAGGCCAAATTTGCCTGTAACATCCTGCCGGCCCTGCTTGCCACCCACCCCCAGATTCTGGATGCCTTCGATGTCTTGCTGCTGGAGGGGACTGTCATTGTAGATGCAGAGGGCAGGGCCTTGCAGATTGTTCCAGGCCTCACTGAAGGTGGCATCCACTGGGTGCTGCCGGTGGTCCCACACAAAGTGCACGATCCCTGCGCCAGCATCATCTGCATTTTGGAGCAGCTCCATCACCACATCACGAGTGGATGCTGAGTACTCGCCCAAGATGTTCTTCAGCCGTGTGGGAAGGTCTTCATGGGCACCGAATGGCTGTGCCAGGAGACTCAGATGTGCTGCCAGCAGCCGGTTCCTCTCCAGTGCCTGGTGGCGTGTGGTAGGCACCCCACAGCGCAGGGCTGTGGCCCGAGCCAGCTGTTCATGACACAGCATGGCCCCTTTGTCCACTGGCAGCCACGGCGTGTCATTGAAGTGGAGCTTGTCGCGTGGACGCAAAATGCCCTCACGGTCAGGCAGAAAGAGTTGCTGGGTCTGATAGGCATCTGGCTCTTTGCCATCTGTCATCAAGCCACAGGATATCAGCCGCAAGGCCAGGGCCAGCTCTGGAGCAGGCAGGGGCTCTCCAGCATGCTTCTCAGCCAGGATGCAAAGCACCCGGGCATAATCATTCCAGGTGAATGTGTGGCGCAGCCCCACACACTCCCAGAGTTGCCTGTAGAGCTGGTACTGCACTGGGAGCTGGTGAAGATATGGGGCAGCCTCAAATGACAGAGTCTCTGCCACAGCTGTAGCTGGCACGAAGTGGGAGTCCACCAAGATGAAGGGCTCCCCTTGGGCCACTGCGGTAGCCACCTCGCCCCAGCTGGAGGGGTCTCTCTTGAGCAGCATGTCCAGGTGCTCATAGCAGCAGCGGGTGGTGTCCTGGAGGCTTGCAGCAGAGAAGGCATTGGAGCTACGGCTCAGCGCCTGCAGCTGCTCAAGGACTGCAGCTGCTGGTGGCTGCTGGTCCAGCCCCAAGAAGGACTCAATCTCTTTGGGGAGGCTGAAGTCCTTTCCCAGCACTTTAGGAGCCAAGACAGGGTGGATGAGCCCCACTAGTGGGGCAGAGAGGTGATGGTAGAGCTGGACAGCCGGGAGCAGGACATGTTCGCCAGTGGGCAGTGTCCCAGGCAGGAATGGCACAGTCCGGAAAGCAGCCTGCATGGTGTTGTTCACCCTCTGCTCCACTGCATCCTGAAGCAGTTCAAGGATGCAGGCAGCCTTCCGGCATCCCTGGGCGTGGTCCTGAGTCCAGATATGCTTCACTGTCTTTGCCTGCTCCAGCAGCTCTGGCAGGGCCAACACATCCCTAACCATGCCCAGCTGCTCCAGCCGACACAGTCTCGCTGGAGACATGAATGCATCCCCAGAGGGGAAGTGCCCATCCTTGGGGTCATATAAAGAGGCTGCACGGCCTCTGGGATGCACCAGGTGGCTGATGAGCTGCAGGTGGCCATGAGGGGTGACAGGAATGCAGGGCACTGTCTGCAGCACCTTGTCCACATCATCATGGGACATATCTAGCGCATGAAGAAGCAGTGGGTCCCGGTCAGCCACAGAGAGGTCTTCCAAGTTGGGCAGCACAAGCTCACAGTAAAACCGGGGCCAGTCATAGGTGCCAGCAGCCACCGCTTTCCCAAGGCCCCTCTGCACCCGCTCTGGCAAGGCCACAGCCAACAGAGGATGGGACAAGGTGGTGGCAAAGACGCGTTCTGCCACGGCACCCAGCTTGGGGTGACTGGCCACAGCTCGATGCAGGAAGCGGGCATCCTGCAGTGGGCACCATGAGCAACCATCAGAGAAGAGCCTGGGGCCATTCCTGGCTGCCACAGCCTGGTAGAAACGAGCCACTGCCTCAGTAAAGGGGTACTGGGCAGTGCTGGTGTCTGGCCAAAAGACATGATATTCATAGCTCTTCAACTCACCTGCCTCATGCAAGGTGCGGAGGTGGGCCAGTGCCCGGAGCCAGGCAGCCGGCACAGCATCCCGGAGCAGCGCCCGGTTCCACTCACCCTGCTCTGCTGTGTCCCACAGCCCTTTGCGGTTTGAGAGGATGCTGAAGGCCCCATGCACATGGATGGGCAGCCCTGAGACCACTGGTATGGGCAAGTGGCAGAAAACCTGTCCTTCCTCAGCACCAATGCGCGGCACCCACTTGCCATCTGCAGTGAGGGCAAGGGGAAGGGCCACACCAGCCACTGGGGGCAGATTATGGAGCCCTGCCTGTGTCCTCTGGTGAAACAGCTCCAGGGATTCCCCATCCCCCTGGCACACCAGTACCAGGTAGTACCAGGTGGTCTTGGAGGCCTTCTCGTGGGCTGTGAGCTGCTCAATGGCTGCCCAACTTGGGGGATCCGCAGGGGCCCCCAAGTCTTGGATCTTCTTTCGCTGCAGCGTGGCCAGAGACACAGCGTCCTCAGGTGAGGTGGCCATATCTGGCAACATCTCCAGGGATAGCTCCTTCACTCTTCGCAGGAAAAGCAGCAGGAGCCGACTAGAGTCAATGAAGCCAGTGCCAAGGGACCGAATATGCTCTGTCCCAAAGGCCTCTGAGCATATCTGTGATGCCACAGCTTCCTCTTCAGTGCGGAAAGGCAGGCGGAAAAGCGTCCCTGGAAAGGCTCTTGGCTCAGGCAGGTGGCACCCAAAGACACCCTGGTAGGGCTGGAACTGCTCAGCAAAGGCACGGAGGATGCGGGGCCGAGTGGAGAAGTCTAGGCGGATGCCAGGGCAGCCACTCTTGGGGATGTGGTTGCCCAGATGGGTGCCATTGGGGTCGAAGATGAGCAGTGTGGCCCCACTCAACACAGCTGGCACGTCTGTGATGCGGTAGACACAGCTGAAGCCCAGCCCAAAGCGTCCGATCTGTCCTGCCTGGTGCTCCTTTGTAGCTGCCCCGACCTGAGTGATGTTACGGAGGTCATCCTCTGTGAACAGGGCATTGTTGTAGGCCCAGAGGGCTGGGCCATGGCAGGCAGCCATGCCTGGATCTAGCAGCCCGGTGATGGGCTTTCTGCAGTGTCGGAGGTCCAGGAGGAAGCGGCAGACAGTGGCTCCAGCATCCTCTGCATTCTGAACCATCTCTTTGAAGAGGTCACCCTCCTCACCATACTCCCGGAGGATGTTACGGAGCCGCAAGGTGATGGGCTCTGAAAGTCCACAGGCCGTGAACGGCTCTGGGCCCAGCACCCGGGTGCTGAGCAGCTCTGTGCCGAGGAATACAGCTGTGCTGCGTGGCACTGCCTCGTGCACCACCTCCTGCACATCCTCCTCTGTCTCCAGCTCCATGTCCAGGTACACAGCAGAGGCAGCTGGACGAAGGGCAAAGCCAGAGCTCTCCGGGACCCTCACTGGCACTGGCACCATGCCTTCAGCCCTGTGGCCCCGGCTCTTGAGCCACTCCAGGACAGCCACAGCCACTCGCAACTCTGCCTCTGTACCAGCACCAGAGCTGCGGGCGTCTATGTTCTGTCCCAAGCAGCGCAGGGCTGTGACCGCCCTCTCCTCACTCACCCATGCCTCCACCCCCCAAGCCCTGAAGAGGTAGCTGTAGGGCAGGAAGTCAGGGGGCACCCGGGGCACTAATGGTGCCAGGTCCAGCTCCTCAGGGTAGCCCAGCACAGCATCACCTGGCAGGACGAACCCAGCCCCAGTCCACACCACAGCACCCTCCGGGGCAGCTCCAAAGGTCCCTAGATCTTCCTGCATGTGCTGGTAGACAGCCCGGAGTGCAGGAACCACCTTATCTGTGTCCCTGCATCCTGCCAGGCATCTCAGCTGCTCCCACACCCTCTCTGGTGGTGGGGCCTGGCACAGCCCCAGCTTCTCCTCTGCCTCTGGTGTGAAGACACCTGTTAGAGGCATTGCAAGCCCCACCAGACACATGTACCGGGTGGATCGCAGCTGTTTTGGAGGCAGGAAGGGCTGCTCAGGCTTTCCGGTGCACTCTGAGCGGGGTACCCATGGCAGAGCACAGAGCTGCCTAAGCTCCATTGTGCTGAAGCCTGCCAGTACCTTGGGGTGATTGCAGACTTTGATCAGTGCCTTAGCCCTGTCCAGAGCTGCCCCATCACCCTGACTCACAGTTGTTGCGGCCTCTAGGATGTCCGAAGCCACCAGGCACCCCTTGCCATGCCGCAAGCCCAGGGCTCTCAAGGCACGGAGAATGGGTGGACTGCAGAAGGAGGCAGGGGGGAAGTGTTCAGGGCCCAGCAGCACCTGCAAGGTACTCTCACAAGGGTCGTAGAGGTCCCGTGGGTGCATAGGGCCACTGGGGGTCTCCAGGAAGGCCAGGTTGCTGCAGGCCTGCTGGAGCAGGGGGCTCTGCGCAAAGAGGGTGTCTCCATGCCGCAGCACCCAGAGCAGCAGCCCCTGGGCCTCAGCTGCCCGCCCTGCATAGGTGCCCTGGGCCACAGCTCTGATGCCCTCCAGTGCCACAGAGGCAGCACTGACAAAGGACTTCTGGAGCCGCCCTAGGAGCCGCCGGTCAGCTTCGTCCCGGCACCGCAACACAGCCTTCGGCAGGACCACGTCTCTGGGCAGCTCCAGCTCTGGCTCCAGTGCTGGGGTGGCACTGGCAGGCACCAGTCCCATGGGCTGCGGGGTGGCCAGGCAGGGCAGTGGGATAAAGAGAGGCAGAGCGGCCAGCATGTCTCTCTCTGGCTTTGCCAGGGATGGGACGTCCGCTAGGTAGAGCCGGAGGGCGTCCACAGCTGTGGTGGGCAGTGAGGCCAGGCGAGAGGCCACATCTGCAGCCTCCCGGGTGCCCAGGGCTCGCAGGGCATTGAGGGGGGACGGGGGCAGGATGTAGCTGGACAGAGAACGGTGCCATATGCCTGGGGGCACCACGGGGCAGCCCAGGGCCTCCAGGATGGGGGCGACAGTGGGTGGCAGGCACTGATCCTCCCATGCCTGGAAGATAAGGCCAGACTGGGGTATCAGTGGGGCCAGACGGGTGCTGGAGGCACCCGGTAGGGACAGGGGGACCAGGGGAAGCCCCTCCACAGGGCCCAGGTCTTCCATGTGGTTGGCTATGAAGAGCCACAGGGCTGGGAGCCAGGGGGCTGGGGGCTGGGGGGGACCCTGGACTGGGCACCAGGTCACCAGACTTGAGGACTGCGATGTCCAGGTTGGGGGCAGAGCTGAGCGCAGGGTCCGGGCAGTCATGGCTGGGTCCAGCAGAACCAGGTTGGGGAAGAGACCTGTGGCAGGGGGAGGGAGCAGAGGCTGGATTGGGGGACCTGGGACTGGGGAGACATGGGATCTAGGGGAAAGGATCTGAGATGTGGAGGGGATGGGGGAACCTCATAGAAGGGGTGAAGGGACCTGGGCTCTGGTGGGACATGGGGTATCCGGGATAGGAGGAACAGGGAGACCCCAGATTGGTGGGGACAAAAGGGATCTGAGAGGGCAAGAGGGGAGATGGGTGCCCAGAACTGGGAGGCAGGGAGGTCCTCAAATGGGAGAACACAGGGAGACCCTGAATCTGACAGGGGACAGAGATGACAGGGGGAATGTGGGAGGGACATCAAGGACAGGGGGGCCCACAGAAGGAGATACAGGGGGACCAGGGATGGGACAGGGGGACCCAGGATCTGGGGATGGACAGAGGGACCTGGGCTCTCGAATGCACCCCAGATTGTGGGGAGAGTGGGACTCCAGATCTACAGTGCTGTGGGATGGATGGGGAGGATCCCAGATGTATTGGGGGATTCAAGGGGTATTGGCTGACAGGTGATTTGGGGGCCCAGACCGGGATCGGGGACCCTAGGTGGGTCTAGGAACTCTTGTTCTCTCACCTTCCTTGGCGATGCCCCGCAGGAGGTTGTCCAGGGCTGGCTCCAAGTTGGAGGGCAGGAAGGACCCAGCCAGGCCAGGCAGGAGCACCCTAGGGGGGGGAAATGAAAGATGTTGAGGGGATATAGGAGTAAGGGGGGGCAGGGAACTTCCCAGACACCCAGGTTCAGCTCCCACTCAATGAGACTGGGGGGAAAGGAGCAGGAGGAATGAGGTGCCCAGATGCCTGGGTTCAACCCTGCCCCACCCCCTCCACCAGGCTGTGCCCTAGCCCATTCAGGCATCTGGGTTCTCTGCGTGCTCAAGAAGGACTGGGAGTAGGACAAGCACCTGGATGCCTGGGTTCCCTGCTAGCTCACCTGGGGCAGTCATGTGTGTCCACGTAGACAGTGGCCGCTGTATTGCCAAAAGCCACAAAGGTACCATCGGCACGAGGGAGGAGTGGGAGGTCCTGCAGCTTGGCATAGTGCCCATCCCCAGCCACATAGCGCAGCAGGCAGAGCCGGTCGGAGGCTGGGAGCCCCATGTCCCCATGGCACCTCAGCACCTCTCGCACATGGCCTGCTGTGGCCTCCTGCGGGCCCTTGGCCAGTCCCAGTGCCAGTGCCCTCTGGACGTGGGCTGGGACCACAGCGACTGGCTCCCCGGCTGCCACTAGGAAGGCTTGGACCACCTGCTTTGTGTCTGTGTCCTCCATGTCCTCCAGCAGCAGCACAGCCTCGGTGGCCTGCAGCCGCCCTGGCGCCCCCTCTGCGGCTGGCACCAGGGCACGGGCAGCTGCCAGCTCCCGACAGACATTGGCCACCACCCCATGGATACGGCTGTGGCGTGGAGTGCACTCAGGATCTGGCCAGAGGCTATAGGGGTCAGCACCAGGCAGGGCTGCAGCCACAGCTGCTGCGTGGCCGTAGACCCGTGGCAGGAGGTCGAGGAGCAGCAAGGCATTCCAGCTGGCATCTTCCTCACCTTCCCCGTCCTCAGAGGGCCAGCGGAGGTGGCGGCGATCGTCGGAGAGGGCAAAGGGGGCACTGGCGTGGGCAGGTAACCCTGTGGCCATCTCCTCTGTGGCTGGCAGTGGTAGGAAGCAGCAGAGCCGCCCTTGGCAGGGCCCATGGAGGGGGTGTGCCAGGCTCAGCTCGGGGCTGCACCCTATCCGCCCACCCAGCTCCATGGCCATCCCTGCCGTGGCTCTGCCTGTGGCTACCAGCCACTCATCTCCGTCCCTAACTCCATCCCTGAACAGGGCCACCAGGCGCCATGTCAGGCTCAGCCCCGTGGCTCCTGCAGGCCCCAGGATGGGGAGAGGCTGAGGGGATGCTGTCAGGGTACCCATGAGGGTCTGAGAGCCGTTGGGGGACACGTGGTACAGGGTCACATGTCGGACATGGCGAAGGAAGAGAAGGGCAAGGGGGGCTTCAGCAAGGAAGGTCTGCAGAAGGCCACGGAGGAACCCAGGACTGGAGACCCCCATGGCGATGCCTGAGGGTTGCCGGCGGAGGGGGAAGCGGAAGAGAGTGCCCTGGGCAGAGCCACGGCACTGCCCCACAGCCTCCAGCCCGGCCCAGAAGGGCTCGAAGAGACCAGGCAGGTCCTGGGCCACAGAGATGTCCCAGCGGGCACCAGCGCCTGGCAGCACTCGGCATTCAGGGTCCAGCACCCCCAGGGATGGGGGGCTCAGCACTCCCGGCAGGTCTGGGGACATGGGCACTATCAGGTCACAGGGACAACATGGTCCCCACAGTCCACCTAGGCCCTCCCAGCACACTAATGCCCTGAATGCCCACCCAAGTTCAGCCCCCTCATGCCTCCCATGCCCCCAGGTTTCATTCCAGTGCCCCAGTTCTCACTTTGTTCAGCCCCCCGGGCTGCCCAGTCCTCCCAGCCCCTGGTTCTCCAGGTTCCCCCATTTCAAACGCAGCCCTCCATTTTGCCCCCCCCCCAAGGAGTCCCCAGTGACTCCCAGTGGATCACTGGCTCCCTGTGCCCCCCCTGAGCATCCCTCGTACCTCCCATGCCCCCAGTACAATCTCAGCAATTCAGGTCAGGCCCCCAGCACTGCTCACCAGTGAGGTGGTAGACAGAGGTGAAGCCCAGGCCGAAGCGCCCCACAGTGCTGGGGTCCCCTCGCTTATGGGACACCCCTGGGCACAGGAGCCCAGTCCAGTCCCGGGGGGCCATCGGGGCGTTGTTGTAGGCCAGGAGGGCCGGGCCTAGGGAGCCAGGGCACCAGGGTTAGGGGGGGCTGGGGACATGTAGGGGGCTGGGGAGGGAGGGTTTGGACCCACACCCAGTGCCTTGCAAGCCCCTGCAATTTCTCTTAGTCCCCCTAGTCCCACTCAACCCACCTCAGTGCACCCAGTACCACCCAGTCCTTCCAGTGCCCCCAATACCCCCGGACCCTCACTGCCTCCAGTTCTCCCAATCTCCTCTGATACCCTCCAATTTCACCCCAGTATCCCCCAATTCCACCCAGTGCCCCCCAGTACCTCCCAGTGCCCCCCAAACCTCCCCAGTCCTTCCCAATGCCTCCCCTTCCCTCTGATCCCCCAAATTCTTCCCCATTACCACCCAGTACTCCCAATCCCCCAGTCTCTCCCAGTGTTCCCTGGTGCCCCTCACCTTGGGTCCCCTCAAGCCCCCCTCCAGTGACGACATCGAACTCCCGCTCATCGGACACAAACATGACCTCGGTAGCGCCTGCATCATCTGCATTCTGCACCAGCTCCTGGGATTGGGGATCAGCACCTGGACACCTGGGTCCCCCTAATGCCCAGAGAAAGCACCAACCCTGCCCAGACATCTGGGTCCTCTGTCCCAGGTGGGCAGCAGGGTCTAGGAGTTAGTACTGGGCAAGAGCCACCCTCCAGTCTCGGACGCCTGGGTTCCCTACCCAGCAGTGAGTTCTGCAGTTGGGCAGGAGTGCCCAGGTGCCTGGGATCTGGGGACTCACCTTGAGGATCTGCCCCCCATCGGGGTACTTCTGCAGGATGCTGTGCAGGTAGTCGAGGAAGATGGGTGCTTGCTGGCAGAAGGCTTCACTGCAAAGCAGAAAGAAGGGGTCAGTGGGGGCCGGCCCCAATGGGTCCCCAGGACCCTCATGAGCCCCCTGGAACCCTGTGTCCTCCTGGGACCACCCAACCCCTCCATCCCCCTCCAGAATGTCCCCCAGTCCCACCATGTCCTCATGGGACCCCCCAAAACCTCCAGCCCCCCCAGAATCAAATGTCCTCCTGGGCCCCTTCCAGGAATCCCATGTCCCCCCAGCAACCCTGGATCCTCCCCAGTAACCTCTGAGCCCTCAGTAATCCCCATGTCCCCTCACAACACCCAGTGCCCCCCAGTAATGCACAGTGCCCCTGCAAGCCCCAATAATCCCCTAAACTGCCCCCCCCCAGCCCCACTCACGCTTTTGGCTGTCTGAGGGCCATGACAAAAATTGCAGTAGGGTGCACAGCAGTACTCCCAGACGCCTGGGTCCCTGTCCTGTTAGCTGTTACCAGTCCGTGTCCCGGATGCCTAGGACTCTGCCCCGTTAGCTACTCCTGCTCTGTGTCTGTGGCCCAAATGCCTGGGACTCTGCACTGTGCTCCGCAGGGCCCCTCCCACTCTGAGAGTTTCGTTTCCTGAGAGCACCGGCCGCGTCGATTCTTCTAAACCCGAAACTGCAGCACTGCAGCCGAGTAGGAGACACGGGGCCGCCATGGGAGTACAGCCATGGGGGGGGGGGGGGGGTCATGGGGGTGTGGTCATGGTTGGGGTCACGGGGTATGGCCATGGGGCATGGGAACATGGAGACAGCAGTATGGAGTAGGGTGATATGGGAGACACAGCTGTGGGGTGTGATTGCTGTGCGGGTACAGGGGATATGGGGTCATAGCAATGGGGTGGAGTTGACATGGGGGTGTTGCTGTGGGGCTGGAGAGACACTGGGGCTATGGCTATGGGGTGGAGTTATGTGGCACATGGCTATGGGGTGGGATTGCTGTGGGCAGGGACACATGGCTGTGGGGTTTGGGGATGTGGAGACATGGCTGTGGGGTGGAATTGCTATGGGACAGTGAGACACTGGGATGTAGCTATTGCATGGGGGACATGCAAGACATGGCAGTGGACTGAGGGGAACATGGGGACATGGAAGTGGGGTAGGGAGGTTATGGGAACATGGATATAGGGTGATCACAGAATCACAGAATCGCTGAGGTTGGAAGGGACCTCTGGAGATCATCTAGTCCAACCCCCCTGCTCAAGCAGGGTCACCTAGAGCACATTGCACAGGATTGCATCCAGGCGCGTTTTGAATATCTCCAGAGAAGGAGACTCCACAACCTCTCTGGGCAACCTGTTCCAGTACTCTGTCACCCTCACAGTGAAAAAGTTTTTCCTCATGTTCAGATGGAAGTGTCTGTGTTTCAGTTTGTGCCTGTTGCCTCGCGTCCTGTCGCTCGGCACCACTGAAAAGAGTCTGGCTCCATCCTCTCGACACCCTCCCTTTAGATACTTGTACACATTAATAAGATCTCCTCTCAGCCTTCTCTTCTTCAGGCTAAACAGGCCAAGCTCTCGCAGCCTTTCCTCATAAGAGAGAGGCTCCAGTCCCCTAATCATCTTTGTAGCCCTTCGCTGGACTCGCTCCAGTAGTGCCACATCCCTCTTGTACTGGGGAGCCCAGAACTGACACAGTACTCCAGATGTGGCCTCACCAGGGCTGAGCAGAGGGGGAGAATCACCTCCCTTGACCTGCTGGCAACACTCTTCCTGATGCACCCCAGGATACCATTGGCCTTCTTGGCCACAAGGGCACATTGCTGCCTCATGGTCAACTTGGTGTCCACCAGCACTCCCAGGTCCTTCTCGGCAGAGCTGCTTTCCAGCAGGTCAACCCCCAACCTGTCCTGGTGCATGGGATTATTCCTCCCCAGGTGCAGGACCCTGCACTTGCCTTTGTTGAACTTCATGAGGTTCCTCTCTGCCCACCTCTCCAGCCTGTCCACATCTCTCTGAATGGCAGCACAGCCCTCTGGGGTATCAGCCACTCCTCCCAGTTTTGTATCGTCAGCAAACTTGCTGAGGAGGCACTCTGTTCCTTCATCCAGGTCATTGATGAAGAAGTTGAACAGGTCTGGACCCAGTACTGACCCCTGGGTGACACTGCTAGCTACAGGCCTCCAACTAGACTCTGCACCACTGATCACAACTCTCTGAGCTCTGCCATTCAGCCAGTTCTCAATCCACCTCACTGTCCACTCATCCAAACCACACTTCCTGAGCTTGTCTATGAGGATGCTATGGGAGACAGTGTCGAAAGCCTTGCTGAAGTCAAGGCAGACAACATCCACTGCTCTCCCCTCATCTACCCAGCCAGTCATTCCATCATAGAAGGCTATCAGGTTGGTTAAGCATGACTTCCCCTTGGTGAAGCCATGCTGACTACTCCTGATCACCTTCTTTTCCTCCACATGCTTGGAGATGGCCTCCAGGATGAGCTGCTCCATCACCTTTCCAGGGATGCAGGTGAGGCTGACTGGCCTGTAGTTTCCTGGCTCCTCCTTCTTGCCCTTTTTGAAGACTGGGGTGACATTGGCTTTCTTCCAGTCCTCAGGCACCTCTCCTGTCCTCCATGACCTTTCAAAGATGATGGAGAGTGGCTTAGCAATAATGTCCACCAGCTCCCTCAGCACTCGTGGGTGCATCCCATAGGGGCCCATGGATTTGTGGGTGTCAAGTTTGCTTAAATGATCTCTAACCCAATCCTCCTCCACCAAGGGAAAGTCTTCCTTCCTCCAGACTTTCTCTCTTGCCTCCAGGGTCTGGGGTTCCTGAGGGCTGGCCTGAGCAGTAAAGACTGAAGCAAAGAAGGCATTCAGTAACTCTGCCTTCTCTGCATCCTTCGTCACCAGGGCACCCACCCCATTCAGCAAAGGGCCCACATTTTCCCTAGTCTTCCTCTTGCTACTGATGTATTTGAAGAAGCCCTTCTTCCTGTCCTTGACATCTCTTGCCAGATTTAATTCCAAACGGGCCTTGGCCTTCCTCGTCACATCCCTGCATACTCTGACAACGTTCCTATATTCCTCCCAAGTGATGGGAATGTGTGGGACATAGCTGTGAGGTGAGGAGACTTTGGGACATGACTGTGGGATGGGATTGCTGTGGGATGGGGGTGGCATGGGGACATCATTGTGCATTGAAGGGATGTGGGAGACATGGCCACAGGGTGGGATTCGTGGTGGGAGGAGGCTTGGCAGGTCTCTCCCATCTCCCTGCTTGCCTGCTCAAAGGGAAGCCCTAGGTGACAGCAGGCATTGTGTACCCACCTGGCTCCTCCAAAAGGGAGGGATGTCCCCATTGGGGGAACCTGGTGGGTCCCATAGGGCACATCCCTAAAGGCAGAGGGCTGGAGGGTTCGAGGACAGTCGCCCAGGCACAGAGACTGGGTGGGGACAGAGGAGATGAGAGGGCACAGGGACATGAAGGGCACTGAGAAAAGCACCCCCCCAAGGAACATGGGCACTGGGGGACAAAGAATATGGGCTGTCCTTGCCCTGCAGGGTCCCTATGCTTGGAAGGCAGCTAGGGACAGAGGGTCCAGTGGGGCACAGGACCAAGGAGGCTGGGTGTTGTGGACTTAGCCAAGCAGAGAGCTGGACCTCCAAGGACCACATCTGGAGACATCTGAGGGCACAACTGGAATCATCGGAGAGCCACGTCCAGGGCTATTGGAAGGCCATCTCTGGGGCCATCTGAGGACCAGTCAGAGAAACCCACCCCAGGCTCAGCCCCACCAGGCTGTCCCAGGAGAGCATCACCCCATGGGACACCAAAGGCTGTGAGTCAAGGGGAGCAGCTCTCCGGAGCACCTTTCTGGCTGAGGATGGTTACTGCCTTGGAGTATGGGATACACTGTGGGATGTAGGGAATAGCATTTGGGGATAACACCAGCCTTATTATGGGATGTCTAGGGTAGGAACCAAAGGTGGGGAAAGAGAGGGATCCAGGTGATTTGGGGAGGAACAAACATGGGAAAATAGAGGGGATAAAAAGGGTTGGTTGCATGTAAACAGGGCTTATCCAGCCATGCTCTGTGCCTGATCAGTGCAGACAGTCTTGTCTTCCTCTTAAATTCCTTTCTAACTCTTTTCCTGGGTGAGGGGCTCTCTACTCTGTGTGCACATGTGTGAGGAGATCTGAGTGTCAGCAGCTGGAGGGGGACTGCAGGTCTCGGGCCCAGGTCTCAGGGTGCAAGAGAGAGAGGATGTGTAAGGGAGCGTGCGATCACTTGCGGGTATCAAGCAGGACTAGCTGCCAAGTAGGTGAACAGCCAAGTGTGCATGCGTGTCTGAGGGTGAGACATTGTACCTATGTATATATACATTACCCAATAATGGACCTTCATCCTGATCAGCCAGAGAGGGGAACAGGATGAGGCTGTTGGTGCTGTCAGCTTTCGCATGAGTGCTAAATGTTTCTGTCTGTGGCGTTCTGTGCGGCTGGCCGTGTATATGTGTATAGCATACCTGTGTTTGCATCTGTGCCTACTGGGAATACATGCCCAACCTCACTACTGTTTGGACCTGGGGGCATGGAGCTGTAGCAGCCTCACCTCTACTGGGCCACAAGATTCGGCAGTGGTGATGGAGGGCTGAGCCAGCTCCATGTTCTCACACCCGAACCCGGACACAGGGGTAGGTCTCCAGGCTAGGGGACATGAGAAAAGGCTCTGCAGAAGAAGACCCAGGAGTCCAACAATCCCATGGCTTGGCCCTGTTGCAATGCCACCAACTCTATCGTGGGCTGTATTAGCCAGAGCGTAACCAGCAGGGTGAGAAAGGGGGGGTTTTTCTCCGCTGGGTGCTGGTGAAGCCAGAGCAGAATACTAGGCCCAGTTTGGGGCCCCCCAGTACAAAGGGGACAGCAGAGGCCACCAAGATGGGTGAGCCTGGAGACAGGACATCCAATGAGATGCCAAGAGTTGGTCCAGCCTGGAGGGGGCAAAAGAGGGTTAGAGGGGAGACGGGACTAGATGAGGTGCCCTAGAAAAAGATAAGGCCATTGAGCACCCTGCTGCAAAATCTCCTCTACCTCATAATGTCTCCAAGGGAGATCAAAAGTGCTGAAGACAAGGAGAGGAAAGAGGAAGAGTGTGAAGGCCTAGGGAAGACTACATGGGGCTGCTGAGAGCCCTGGGGGAGTCCAGTGACTGCTTCTCCCATTCACCCTAGATTACAGCCACAGCAACACCATGTGACTAGCCCTGGGCACCAGGGTCTTGCTCCTGCTTGGGCCAATCATGATTGAGGCTGTGCACAGCTGGAGGAGGGCAGGACAAACCTGCCTGCAGTTTGCAGGCGTGCAGGCAACTGCAGATGCTGCAGTCTACAGCAACATGGGGCCATGGGAACAAGACCCCACTGATGCCTCTTGGAGGACTAGCAATGGAACTGGGTCATGAACCTAAACAGCCCTCACTCCTCAATGAACTGGGCAAAAACTGCTGGTTCTGGAGGAAATCTCCTCCATTATTGATCTCAGAAAGGATATGGGACCATCTCTGAGCACATCTGCTCCTACAGGCAGTCTGCCTCCCTGATGTCCATCATGTATAACCCCATCAAGGCTTCCTACTCACCCTATTAAGCTTTGGACTGGACTTGTGCAGGAAGGAGCTCCTCGAGTTTCTCCTGGCTTTGACTTTACACTGGGAACACAGGGCTTGGAATGAAACTCAGGGGACGTCCATGGAAATGTCTCACTATTGCAGTCTGGGATAGAAACTGGGGGTCAGAATAAAGCTGCTTGACATATATACTGATATACTGGTAACCTTGGAATTTACTAAGAGATAGAAAGTACAGCAGCTAGTTGGCATATGCTCATGTCCCTTCTGATGCTGGGAACTCTGTGTGTAGTCAGCATCAGATGGACCTCTGTGTCAGGCTACATGGTACACTGCACAGAATCCTGTCTGTGTCAAGGTTCAACATACATCGGGATGTCTGGGTCAGTTATACATGAGTTTCGTTACAATCATTAACCATGTCCTATCTGACAGGTGGTATGCACTTATCTACCTGATGTGCACCTAGGTGGTGTGGTGGTAGTATATGGGTTCGACAGTGTATGCATAGATCAGCTCAACACTATAAGCTAGCCAAGAGTCTAATATGCATACTAGTGCTATGAGGTTATACAGCAGCCACTTATGCTAACATACGGGTATCTGCATAGCTATGGCCTATGTACAGGGTCTACTCAAAATCACTATCTCCTCATAACCTTCCAGAGTGGTCCACTGCACTCACTCTGATGGTGAGGACCCAGCAGGGCAGGCTTTAGGCCCTCTTTGCCAGGCGGATTAAAACACACTCCAGTGCCAGCACTCTCCCCTCCATGTCCCATTCCTCTGTGCCATAACACAGAAGATGGACCCTGTGAGCAGAGACAGACTGGGATGTGGGCAGCACCTCTGCGCATGTCTCTGCTCCTCTCAACCCATTCAAATGCCAGTCACCCCTGTCCAGTCCCAGCCCAGGGCCAAGCTGACACTTATCCTACACAGCTCCAGTCCCCCAGCTCCTCTCCTCCCTGCTTGCCTCACTCCCATGTCACTCAAAGGGACATACAGCCCTTCTGCAGTTCAGTTAACCCTTTGTTATTACCAAAGGGAACTCTGTCAACACCACTGGCCAACCCAAGAGGGAATCACAGCTGGGGAGGCTGGAGGTGAGGCTCAGGGTGTGGAGGCAGGGGGCAATTATTTGGGGTACGGACCATACCATTGCCCCAGTATAGGCCTGAGGAGGCTTGCATGTCCACGGAATGGGTCAGACTCTGTAGAACATGGAGTGGCTTCAGACCTACAGGTGAGGGAGATGTTGCTGTCTCTTAGAGCTTTGACTGTCCCATTCCCCTCCCCCCCAACTAGCTCCCACCCCTGCCCCAATGAAAGACATCATGGATGATCCAGCTTTTAGGAGAACATTTAAGTGGGAAGAGAGCAGGCTTGTGCCAGGTGGCAGACAATAAACAGGGAACGGGAGTCTTTGGGGTTCGGGGTCACCAGGAGATGAGGCCAGGTGGGAGGAAATAGTCCCTGAAGTGGCAAAAAAGGGAAGCCAAGTCAGTTTCCTGCTGTTGCAGTCTGTGAGTTCACCAAACCTCCCCCACAACCATGAGGAAGGCGCAGCATGGACACTTCCCCATGGCTGATCTCAGTGTCATCTCCCCCCCCACCACCACCCCCCCGCACCACTGCCCCCATTTCACAAGGGCCAAGAGGAAGCCATTTCCCCATCAAGTGACCCAGAGTCAAGGAAGAGAAACCAAAAGCCCCAACAGATTTACCCCTCAGGTCCACAGAAGCCTAAGACCAGGTCATTGTGGATGCACAGTCCTGAGGGGGTGACTGGGACGTTCTGGGACCAGTTCAACCATCCAAGCCCTGCACTGGGGGGCTCCTCCACACGAGCTGTGGGACAGGAAGTGGCTTGTGACAATCAGGACTTGCCGGGACACAGCAAGAAGCCGTGCAGCTGCAAGAGAACAGACTCAGCGTTTCCCCCCCAACCCTTCCTCCTGAGCAAGCCCTGCTTAAGCCAGGGACAGAGGGAGCTAAGAGGGACTGCGATGCTGCCTGTGACCCACATCCTAGCCTTTGGTGAGTGCCAGTGGTTGTGTGGGCTCCCAGAGGGGACACGAGGTGCCTTGAGCCTCCGACAGAGATGTTACGGGGCCATTTCTCTTGCAGGTGCTTGGTTGGTGGTGCAGAGCATGACTGCCACAAGTGAGTAACATGAGGAGGGAGATGGGGAGCTTGGACACATATCAAAGCCCCTGTCTCCTTCCTGGGGCCCTGCCCCAGCCCCACTGCACCAAACTCACCATTGTGTGGAGATGGGGCCTGGAGCTGGCTCCATGCTCGCAGCAGGGCAGCTGGGCTCCAGAGCACTCCATGTCTGTCTGGCAGCATCTCTCTCACTGCAGGTGACCCCAATGTAACCATCTACCTGCAGCCGCCTGGGGTGATCCCACTGGGAGGCTCTACCACCATCCGCTGTGAGTGCCAGTACAATGGTGGGAGCTTTGTGCTGTACAGGAACGGGCACCAGTTCCGCAGTCTGAAGACGCGTGGCAGCAGGGCTGAGTTCTCCATTTCCAATGCCACCCGAAGTTTCTCGGGTCCCTACAGCTGCCATTACCTGCATGGAGATGATGGTGCTGTGCTGGCTCGCAGTGACACCTTGGAGGTCCTGGTGGAAGGTGAGGGATGTGTCGTGGCCACTCCAACACCCTCCAAGCCAGGGGAAGCACTGGGCATCTTGGCTTCCCTGTCTGCATGACAGGAAGAGTTTTTCCCCTCTTCCCTGACTTGGAGAGGCGATGACCGCCTCTGCCTTAGTGAGGTGGTGGCATCACGGAGACCCCACAAGGCTTCCAGCACCACATCTCTCCCCACAGAGCTCCAGGGCCCCAAACCTGTCCTTTCCATCCTGCCCGGGCATGAGGTGGCTGCAGGGTCTGATGTGCTACTACGTTGCATCTTCCCGTACGCCAATGCCATCTGTTTCCTGTACCTGGAGGGCCAGGCTGGGACACTCCACAACTTCCCTGAGAAGGAGGCCAAATTCTACCTCTCCCAGGTGGAGCAGGGCAATGGGGGCCGCTACAGCTGCCAGTGCTACACCAAAGGGACCCCGCCAAAATGGTCTAGCACCAGTGAGTACTTGGAGCTGGTCGTGAGAGGTGAGACCCCCCCCCCATCTCATCCTACCCTCTTTTTCCTCACTAGAATCTGCCACATCCTGGGGGAGCTAGAAAACAGGAGGTGGGGGAAAGAGAGCAGCTGAAATAGGGCCCCAAGCAGAGGTTTACAGCTTCCTCCAGATGTTTTTGAGGCTTGCCAACTCCTCAGAGACCCTATAGACATGGTGCTGCTGAGACACCAGTGGGGGGGGAGGTTAGGGGAAGGGCTTGGGGTCAATCCCAAAGAGCAATGGGGTCTGATCCAGCTCTGAGAGGCTGTCATGTTTGCTTATGCTCAGAGTCACAGCTTCCCAGCCCCTCCATCTCTGTGACGCCTCCAGATGGAGCCATCCTAGGGACACCGGCCACAATCCACTGCAAGTGTCCCTGCCAGGGGACAGCCATGCTGCTGTACAAGGCTGGGGACACCAGCGCTCGACAAACAGCCCAGCTGGCCAGGGATGTGGCAACATTCACCATCGCCCGTGTAGACAAGGAAGATGGAGGCACCTACACCTGCCGCTATGGGAATGAGTCCGACCCCAGCAGCCTGTCACAGTCCAGCCACTCCGTAGAGCTACTAGTAAGAGGTGAGAGGGGTGAAACACAGCCATGACCCCATTGTTGGGCTTGGGGATTGGTGGAGACATCAGGAGCTGTCCTGAGCCCCAGAGATGCTCAAAACACATGGGCTTTGGGCTGGGGGACTGCCTCCACCAGCACTGAGGGGATGTTCTGCATTGGGGCAGCTCAGGGTGGCCATGGGGTGATGAAAGGGCTGCTTGTACTTCTCCAACTGTCCCATGTGTTCCTCCTGGCAGATCCTGGCCTGGCCAGGCCCAGCCTGTTCCTAGAGCCACTGAGCCATGTCCAACCAGGGACCAATGTCACCCTGTTGTGCACTGGTGTGGGCCAGAATGCCCAGGTTTACTTCTGGAGGGACAGGGAGATGGTAAAGAACACAGAGCCAGAGGGGGATGTGGCCACCTTTGTGCTGCCCCATGTGATGGGACACCATGGGGGCACCTACGCCTGCACCTACCACCCCCGGCAGCAGCCGTACCTCTCATCAGAGCTCAGCAGCACCGTCTGGCTGGTGGTGGCAGGTGAGGGCAGGTTCCATGTTCTCGGCATCCTCTGTGGCCTCAGCGCCAGGACACACCAGGAAGGGTGACAGGTCAGAGAGTGGGTGGGGGGAGTCACAGTGGGGCAGGGAGCGGGGACAGGGGAGACAGAGGCAGTTAGGAGCCCTTGGGGTTCCCCTTGGCTCCCTATAAACTTCCCTGTATCCCCCTTTAGCCCAGGAGACCCCCAGGGTGTTCCATTGTTCACATGGGTCTGTTTGCCCTGGGAGCCCCATGTGTCCCTGCTTTGTCCTCTGGGGTCCCGTTGCCCCCATGGGGCCCCTTTGCTCTGGAAGCTCTCTGGGGTTTGTCCCTTTGCCCTGGGACCCCAATGACTGTCCCTTCCTATACCCTGCAGACTACACCTGGGGCAACACTGTGCGCCTGGCCCTGGGTGCCGGGATCCTGGTCCTGCTGGGGCTGATTGTGGCTGAGGCCATGCACAGCCACAGGTCCACACCTGCACACCTGAGTCCCCTCTAGAATGGAACAGAGCTAACCTCCAAATCATCAGGAGAGAAGGTGATGCTGCCATGGCCACGCAGGCTGGAGGCGGCCCGCATGCTCCCTGCATGGGGAGCTCCAAGTAACTACCATCATCTGAACTGTGACCAGTAAACGGATGCTGGTATTCCCCTTCCACCTCCTGACAGTGCAATAAACCAGCCCTTCCCAATCCCATTGCTTCCAGCAGCTGCCTTTGTGGGACAGGAAAGTTTTGGGGTGGATGTTTGGACCTGTATGGCCTGGGTACCCTCACTCCAAGACAGTGCAGGGACCCCTCCCACCCCATGGCAGCACAGGGCCCCCATCCAGTGGTGGCACAGGGACCCCCACCCCAGGGCAGGGTAGTGTGGGCACCAAAGAGGAGAGGAAGGGCCAACCCCAGGACAGCCCCAGATGCAGTGGCTGCTGCACAGGGCCATACGACATATTCAGCACCTGACATGGCAGCCCCCCAGGGCCCCATACAGGCCAGGCCACCATGGCCCAGGCCCCTTTGTTCCCTCACACCACAGGACTGCAGATCCCTACCCCCGCAGAGGCTTCGTCCTGCCACACCCTTCCATCCCCCACTTCCTGGTCTCTGTGTTGTGGTCCAACTCCACCTTGGGCACTCTAGGAGCAGAGGAGTTGCCTCTCTTTCCTCTAGAGGTGGTGCCGATTGGCCACTGGCAGCCTGGGGGCGGGGCTCAGGGGTAGGGCGGCCACAGCAGTGGGGCGGGGCATGGAGGCAGGGTCCCAGGGTGGGGCGGGGCTAGGGGCAGAGCCACAGGGCAGGCTCCCCACCCCCCCCAACCTCAATTTCCGTTGTGGCCGAAGGCGGATGCAGTCACTTCCCTTGCTCCACTTCACATCTTCCCTGTGCACGGCTCAGGGCTGAGTAACCAGTCTCCAGCTGTGCGTAATTCCATTATTCACATTTATTTATTGTTATTTTGAAACACTGACAAAACACACCACATACTGATCTATATATATAAATTTATTTTTGTACAAACATAAATTTATATATATAAGATCTTTAAACCTCTGTATACTCAGGACACAAGTTCTGGAATAGCTGCACTGGCTACAATAGTATTTCCATTATGAAAACACAAAGAGGAGGTGCAAATATCAAAAAAATCAAGAAATAGAAATTAGAAACAAGTGCAAAATGAATGAAAGTGCAAAAAAGCTTTGTCATCACAAACACGCTTCTTCCAAAATGCAATTCCCTTTTCCTCCCACCAGGTAACAGCAAGCCCCAAGCCCCAGAAGGGGGGGGAGGGGAGGAGAGGGGAGGGGCGACAGACCCGAGCTGCAGCTGGTTGGCTGTTTCCCTTCTCTTTGCATTCAGTATGCCCCCTCCTCCCAAGAAAGGAAGGAGTGAGGGAGAACAGCAGAGAAGCTGCTAAGTCACCTCTCCATGCGGCTGCCTCCTCTTCTGGCAGTCCCTTGATTGCACTCAAGTCCATAGATTTGCCTTGGCAGAGGCAGCTGCCGTAAGCCATCATCCCTCTCAGACAATTTGGATTTTTTTTCTTCTTTTTTTAAACAGTGCTTGTGATTGATGAAAAAATTGCTCAGGCCTCCTGGAGCAAGAGAGAGGCAGCCAGCCACACTCTGGCCAGATAAGGTCCAGTTCCTCACTGAGCCTCAGGCCCACCCTTTTCTTTGCAGGAAGAGACCTTGGGCTCTCACTGAAGCGCTAAACACCCTCCTGGGAGGCTCAGACTGCTCACATGCACCCAGAGCCATCCCCAGACCCGCTGCCCAGGCAGACACTCTGGCACCTGAGGCCTGGGCTGGAGGGGCAGTGATGCTGCAGCACTCACCACAGGGCAGGAAGTCTCCCATGGCTCCAGTTAAGCCAACGCCACCTCTGGCAGCACAGGTGGGGCTGTGGGAGCACAGGCTTCAGGGGCCTCCACTCAGAAATATATTTAAAAAATCCTTCATGAACTGAAAAACTTGGGCTGTTGTCACATCTCTTGGAAAGAGCCTCCAGAAGATCTGCTGGCCAGCTTCAGTCCTAGCGTCTGCTCCAGCTCCTTGCTGACACAGCAGTGGAGGTGTCCAGGAGGAGCTTGGCTGGCCAACAGGGGAAGGATGACAAACTTTGGTGCTTCTGCCTTGGCCACAGCTGCCTCGACACTCCCTGACCTGGGGCTCCCCACTGGGGCTCTATGGAGATGGAGGACCTGCTTCAGCCAGGGTGCAGCCACCCTTCCTTCTCCCAGCCTCCCTGCTGGGACCAGGGGCAACCTCTGCTCCCCAACAGGCTGCCTGCTCCCCCAGCTGCCATTACCCATGGCCCAGGGCCTATCACCTTCCCAGCCACATCTCTGCGGCAGGCAGAGACCACCACAATAAAACAGTGTCAGACCACCAGCAGAGGAAATGGCATTGTGATTTTTCTACACTGGCACCCACAAACATCCAGCCACACACACACACACACACACACACACACACAATGCTTTGGGTTTTTTTTTGTTTTTTTTTTTAAGGAAACAAAAAGGTTATAAGCTTTAACAGTAAATAGCCCTTGACCATCTACAAACTGTAACTCTCTCACCCAGACCAATTCAGAAGCTTTGTACCCAAAGGACCGAAAGAAGCCAGCCCAAGTGGCAGGTGAACTGGTGCTTGAGACAGCAGATGAGCGAGTGTGACAGAAATCCTCACATCTCACTTCACACTTCCCATGAGGCTGTTTTTCCCTATGCAGAGCTTGGACCCAGCATCATCCCCACCAGAGACCCTGGGTTCAGCCGTGCAGCCGGGGGCCATGCATGGCAGGCTCAGTCAGTTTGCATCCGCTCTTACAGGGGGGTTACAAGAGCTCAGGAAGGCAGTATCCAATGGGAGCAGCCTCCAGCTGCACCCTCTGATGCCCAAGGCCAGCACAGGCTGGAGCACCCACCTCTGTCCATCTTACCAGGGCCTAGGCAGAGTACGGCTTGGTCACAACAGCAGAGCAAGAATTGCCAGTGTGGGCAATGTGGTCCTGTGGGCCAGCCATGGTTTGGCTTTATAGCTCCTTTTCCCCTTCAGCAGGGATCCTGGGAGCTCCCCACCACCTCTGCTCCCTGGGGTGGCCCTGGGAGAGACAAGACTCTCCCTCCATCCTTTGTGCTGGTTTTAGATCTGATACCCTGGTAGCAATTTCTTCCTGCACACCCAAGGCAAGCACTTAGTCCCTCCCCCAAAAGGACGAATGACTTAGCATGAAGGAATGGAGCAGACAAGAACAGGATTCATAAGATATTTCCTTATAAGCTCACTGACCAGGTCCTGTGCAAGGGTACTGAGAGACAAGTAGGAGAAGTGCCATTCCAAATCACACCTGGAGATGTTTCAGAGCACAGTTTACATGGAGGATCTCACAGCTGAAGGTCTGAGAGCTCTTCTTCCTCTCCCCCAGCACACAGCAGCCCAGGAAGAGACTCTCTGACAGCTGAAGAGACCAAGTTTGACACCCTTTACTGTGGATTGAGGGTGACTCCAGGAGTGATGGTGGGACTCAAGGACATGTCTGTTCCTTCCCACTCACCCTCTCTCCACAGCTGGCCGCACCGCAGTGCTTGAAGAGATGGAAGAAAATGAAAAGGGAGAGGAGAGGGAGAGCTGCCTAAATCAAACCCAAGCATTGACAAAATAAATACATGGACTAGTTACAAGCCCCACATGAACAGCAAGCAGCAGACATTTCAAGAGCAGGTCAAATGTGACCTCAAATATTCAATAAGAAAAAGTCAAAATGCTACATTTCCATGGGAAGCCTAGCACAAATTGACCCAAGTGTGACAGCGGCTTCCAAGGCAGTGTTGCTCCGAGACATGTTGCTGGTGCACACGCTAAAATCTCTCACCCCTGTCTTTGAGCACTGGGAAAGGGGAAAAGACTTGTTTCGCTACTGATATGTCACTCATGGGAATGGGAAAGAAGGAACATCCAGGACTCAGATCATACCATTTCAAACTGTGGAAAGTTCTCAGGGGCCCAGGAGCTCACCTCCAGTCATGCACAGCCCAGCCTGCGCTGACCTCCTTCTGGTGCGACAGAGCAGAACCACAAGCACCGCACAGGCACACCACTGGTCTCTCAGCCTGGTGTCCTCGCTCCAGTGGTCACCCACAGAAGACGTGCAGGGAGGGATAAAAGACCCCAACAACCATTGCATAGGCACTGCATGTCCTCTCCCTCCCGGCAGGTGGTGACATGGGCACTATCTGAAGTCACCTGGGACTCTGTGGATCCCCTCAGTCATGTCAGCTTTCCAGGCTAAAAAATCCTAGACTACTTGGCCTTCCCTCCATTACAGGGGACAGTGTTACATGAGCATTTCCAAAGTGCATGCATCCTTTGTTAAAGGCGCTGTGTTGTTAAAAGGACAGAAAAACCTGTCCACTGCTGAATTTTTTAGCTCTGCAGGGAAGGAAACCAGAGAATGAAAGCAAATAATACTACCTTTCCAATACCAAAGCTTGGGAGCCTCAGGAGGGCAAAAGGGGGCGAGAAGGTGGCTTGGCAGGACGGAGTCAACTAACAGGAATTCCTTAGGAACCAAACTCCAGATCTGCCTTTGGAGAAATAGAGGCTTTTTGCCCTCAGCAGCTGCCTCAATGCTAGAAAAGGCCTTTCTCCTAATATTGGGACTAAAGTGGGTCTGTCTCTCCTTTGTAGAGAACTTTTAATCGCTGCAAGGGGCACAAGTTAACCAAAAAGCCTTTCTCCCAGAGATGTGCTGGCCTAGACAGCCCAAAGCATAAGAGGAAATGGAGCTTTGTTTTGCATCCATACAGCCCTGGCCACATGGGGCCCTGGGGCTGCTGCCTTACAGTAAAGAGCAATAAAACACTGATGCTGGTCATGGGCAGAGCCATGGCTGGGACACACTGCTCGCCCAAAGGGGCAAGAGGTTGGCCACTGATTCCCAGTGCAATGAAGGGGCAAAGCAAAGTTATCATCAGGCCTTAAAAGAGGGAGTCACAAGGAGTCAAGAGAGAAAAAGGCAAAGTGAGCAGAAGCTCCTCGAGAGAGCGTCCCTCAGATACGTTGTTAGCACAAGCCTCACCCCAGAGGAACACACTGAGGGAAAAAAAAATCTCTCTCAGCTGCTGAACAAAGAAAAACCAAGCCTTTAAATGGGTGTGAGTATCCATGTGGGTAGTCAGTCCCTTCCCCTTCCTTGGTTACTTGAGCAGTGGTGTCAGTCCTCAGTCTCCTGCACCCTCTGTTCAGCTCCACCATCCCTGAACACACCCCTGAGCTAGCGCAGTCACCGTGCTTGGAGCACATCAAGGGTGGCTTTCACACTAAGGCAGGCTAGTCCCACATCCACCCTCTGCCTCATCAGCCTCTACCAGCACTGGAGGAGAGGGACAGCATGAGAGGACAGAGAGAGAGAGAGGAAGAGGGTCAGGGAGATGGACTGGTGCGAGAGCAGACAAGAGGCATCCAAAGGGCATGGGGAAGACATGACAAGCTGCGAGTTGTTGGGGGGGTGGGTCTCTGTCGTGGCCAGACAGTTTGGCAGCACCGGTGCTGAGGGAGGGTCTCAGATGGGCCAAGAAAAGTCACTTTAAGGTGTCGTCAGCATTTTTGAACATGAGGATGGCATTGTAGATCTTGAGTGCCGGGCCCAGCTTGACGCTCATAATTTTGACAATGTCAGCCTGCGTCAGCAAGAGGAAAGCCTCGCCGTCGATCATCTGGAGAGGAGAGCAGGGACAATGGCGTTCATTGGAAAGCCAGGCTGCAATTTCCCAGAGACAACCAGCACAGGTACTCCCTGGAGACACGCACATTCACACTCACCTCCACATCTGCTGCAGGGAGCAGATAGCTCAAGCTGTTCCCTTCCAAGCCTTTTGGAGTGTTGCGCCACAGCCTCTTCCCTGCTCCAGGCCATCCCCGTTCGTACAGAGCAGGGCAAGAGCCACACACAGCATTCCCACCATGTCCCAACCCGCTATGTCATGTAAGCCAAAACTGGGCAATTTGCACACCCAGGAACAGGGGGGAAATGTCCCTTCCAAGGGTGGCCAAGAAGCTCATGCTGCAGCTAGCCAACTGGCTTGCAGGCCAGACCGCAAAGGGCACAGGACACAGCCAACAGGTGTTTTTCTCCAGGCAAACACCAATCTATTCCCTGCTCCAGCCCTCTGCCTGCATGAAGGCTGCCCCAGCTTGGCTCTGATTGCCTGAGCACCATTAAAGCACAGGCCATTTACTCAACAGGCTGGGACACTCACTGCACCCAGAGTGCCCAGGATTAGCCTGCCCCAGACATACTGCATATGGTGGAGAGCAGCTCCTCTGTGGTTCTGTCTGCAGAGGAGTCTAAAAACTATGAACATGGCTGATGGACAGGAATAATGCTGGACTGATGCTCTAGTGAGAGGACACAGGGATAGGGAGGATGAATGGGTAAGGAAAAAGCAGGGTGAGATTGCTGTCAGGCACCAAACATATTCTCGACATTCAACGGCTGTGCTTTGGGCCAAAGGCTGCTGGCCGATCCCTCCCTCCCCCTTTGCTGTTCTGGGCTGCCTGTGCCTGTCCTCCGGCTGATCTCACCTCATCCTTGAAGAGTTTGGCTTGGTCCTCACAACCCGTCAGAGTCTGAACAAAGCTGAAAACCTTGGAACAGACAGGGAGAGCAATGTCAAGACTTCCCTGAAGAAGTGACTTCCCTGACTGGAAACACCCTGAGCCCACACCCTCACTTCCACAGTGGTGTTTTGCCTACTGTAAGGTAACACATGCCTGTTGGACAGGACAAAGTGCTGCAGTTGCAGTGCTCTCCTATGCCTAGGGGAGACCAGCGTCAGATCAGGGGAAAGGTGCTGGCCTTCTCCAGCCCCACAGCAGCAAATGCCACAGCAGTTTCATCTCCAGCAAGCAGTATTCAGCATGGCAAGATGATTCCCACTGAGGGTCCAGGGCAGTAGAAGGACACACTGGAGGGTAATGGGGATATCAGGCAAGCCTGGCAGCCAGGGCTGGCTCTCTGGCTGCAGAGGTCCAGTTACCCTGGCCTCAAAAGGGACTACCACGGATGCCTGAGAAAGTGAATGAGAGATGATAAGGAAGGGTCTGAGACAAAGATTTCTTCAGAGGAGAACCAGGGAAGTGATTCCTTCTCTGCTGAGTCAATGGTCTAATTTTTTCACTTAAAAAAAGATTAAACTGGTTTGTTTGGAAAACTGTAATAGGCTAAATGAAGAGATTGCTGATTGCCTTCATCTCCCAGCCCTGAGCTAGTGTCACATTCAAGCCAAGCCACAAACTGGTAGTTCTGGCAGTCTATCCTGCATGTGCCCTTCCCAGCAGCTGCCATCAGGGCACATGACTGGCAGATATCCACACCTTCCCCCACTGAGCACAAGTGCATCAAGCTGGCCATCTCCTCACCAGTCCAGGGAACTGGCCCTCGAGGCTCCTCAGCACCTGGCACATGTGCCAACAGCACTGCACAGCCACACCTGTGGGTTAGGAGCCAGCAAGCTCTCTCCAAAACTTCCTTACCTCATCAATGGTCCACTTGGCCACTGTGGTTGCTGTGATGCCAGCCACCCCTGGCAGGAGCTTGCAGTGCTGCTCCCAACAGAGGGACAGGGAGCGGTCAGGGTGGGCAGACAGGGCAGACATAAAGAGCGACTGGTGCATATTCTCCGAGGAAATAGCTGGCAATAAAAAGGCAAGACATGATACAAGGTAGAGAGACATGAACATCCCATCCCATCCTACAGGCCTTGGAGAGACCCCCTGCCAGCGGAGGACCTGGGGTTGGAAGCAGATGGTCTCATGGACTCAGACTATCAAGAGCCAGGTTGTCCCTTGCGTTAGCAGGATATTAGTGTATCAAAGGGTCCAGGTAGGTGGGACTGGCGATGGTGGGGGAAGAATTTTTGAGCCAACAAACTTGGCTTTTCCTTGTTCTTACCACCTCCCATCACTCATTTTCTAAATTAAACTAAATTCTAATGTCAAATTTCACACCAGAATGACATCCTTAATAATTTAGTTCATTTCAGGTTTTTAACAGAGTTTTTCTCTTGTTCTCTGCCCCAAGGAGTCAGGGATGTCTCCCAAAAAGAGATCCTTTTCATTCATTCCTAGTGCTGGGGTGGGCACCAGCCCATGGTAAAACTGTTAACTGCTGGAAGAAATGTCTTTGCTTCTTGCAGCCAGTCAGTGTTTTATTTCAATCATAACAACTAAATGCAAAGTGAATTGTTCAGCCCTAATTTTTTGTACTGTGGCAATAACATGGCATTTCACAATCCCACTGATGTTTTGGGGTACACATGGCACCCACAGGATGAGGGCACAACATCCTTGTCTGCAGTGGACAGAGGGCTTTGGAAAATGCACTGCCATGGAGAGAGGATCCTAATTCCCTGCCCTAATGCACTCAAAGGAATCAGGAATATAAATCAAGAGACATAATAAGGGACCAAGCACAGCTCTGGTAAGAGGCAGGGACGTCCCCTGTCACAGAGCTTTGAAAGTCAGGCCATGAGCTGTGCACAGACTCTGCAGAGTCCTCCACAAGGTGCTGACCTGCACTAGGTCTAACCAAACAGTCCAAGAGGAGACTTTTCTCTCCCACCCACCATGCCAAGTCCTCAAACCATGCCTCTGCTCTGCAGTGACACCATGGCAGAAGACAGCGCTTACTCTGGAAGTCTTCCTGCTGGATCTTCCGGTACTTCGGAGGTCGCCCTCTAAAGAGACAAGAAGATGGATTTCAAACACAGCTGGGACCAGCCTGAGGGCTCTTCTCTGCATAGCACAGAGCTGTGCCTTGGCGGTGGGAGCAAGGATTCCCTCTCAGACCCTGACCCAAAGGGCTAACAGTCAAGCTCACACAAAATGGGAAGAAAAAGCAGGAGAGCTGCCCAAGGTGACCCAACAGAGCTGGAAGGATGAACACCAGCTGCCAGCAAGCACGCACCCCCACGGGTAAGGTGCCTCTTCTGGTTTGGCTGTCCCCTCCAAGGATGCCCAGAACAGTGCAGGTGCAGCACTGCCTGCACTGGCCTTACCAGGCTTGCCCCTACCTCCCGTGGTGCCGAGATTTCTTTCGCTGAGAGAAGCCCATCAGGTTCCTCTTTCGAGCTGAGGCCTCGGTGTCAGATAAGTCTGCTTTGAGCCTGCCCTGGTTCTTCTCTGCCAGTGGGCACCCTGAGAGGCAGTAATGGGCTGTGAATCTCCCAGTCACGTGTCCTGACCCGTCGCAACCCGGCGTGGGGCACTTCCTAGAGGACAGAGGGTAGGTGAGAGTTGGACCCAGCACGGGGCAGCACACAGACGCCAGTCAGGCCCAGCACATTTGGTGGCATGGCTACCCCTCCACTCCAGACCACAGGAAGCCACAGCTCTGGCCACACACAGCAATGTCAAAGACTTGCTGAACAAATGCCCTAGGTCCAGGGCGTTGAGCGCGTGAATTCACAGGCAGGACAAGTCCAGCCCCTCCAGGTACAAATCCCCATTCCACCTTCCCCACAGCTGTAACTGCGACCCTGTACAGGTCTCCACAGTCCTGATCAACCAGGTCAGTAGGATTCACAGTCTCCATCATCCCTTCCTTCCCCCCACAGACATCTAGACTATCCACAGGCCCCAAAATCAACAGAGTAAGGAGGAAGCAAGTTTCATGAGCCTGGCCAGAAGAGAAACCCCTGGGAGCCTGATCTGCCTCCCTTGTCCTCAAGGACTCTCCACCTGACATGCTCCTCTGCTCTGCTGCCAGCTTGCCGTGCTGGGGTCAGCATTACGCCATTTCTGACTTCCCTGGAAAAAGCTCACACAAGTGACCTGGGGGAGATTTATTGTCCTGTCTCAGCGCTTCTCAGATCAAAATCTCATAGGAAAAAGCATCCATGAGGGACTGGCAGAATACCATCCTGGAAGCTGGTATCAATGAGCAGTGTCATAAAGTACCTAAGGCTGTCCCCTACATAGCCCGTGTGCCCCACAGGCAGATGGGTGTCTAAGGTGCCTTTGGGGGGCTCTGAGTGGCACAGGGCAGGTACAGAGCAGGGAGCACCACCTAATAAAGAATTACAGCAGGAATGGAGCCCCCGTGCTTTATGCAGGTCTGACACAGGGAGAGCAAGGGCTGCCCCTGAGCTGGAGGGAGAGCCAGAATTGGGGTGGTGGGCGGGATGAGGGCAAAGAACGGTGCCAAGAAGCCATGTGGGTGGCAGAGGAGAGGAGGAAGGCCCTGGGGCTGGGCCCATGGGGAACCGCTGCCCCTCCAAATCATGCTGGGGGAGCTCACCTGTGGTGAAAGCTGTACTTGGAGCCCTTGGTGTGAGGGATGCTCTTGCAGCCCAGAGTTGGGCAGCCCCCATGGGTAGAGGAAGCTGGTTCCTTTGGCCCTGTACCAGAAGGAGAAACACGGTTATAGCCATGGCCCCCGGCAGGGCCAGAGGTCTGTGTTCTCTGCCTGCTCCAAACTGCACGGACATTTCCAGCTGCCAGCTCTGTGAGAAAGGCCTTTTCTCCCTGCCCACCCTCAGCCAGGACACATTTCTGCTCATGGTCAGGGGCCAGTGACAGTAGGGATCTGGCACTCTTGGGCCCTGGTGTGAGAGGCTGCCCCAGGCCAAGGACTTACTGAGAGGAGGCTGCAGCGGGTGCCCAGTTTTCAAGCACCAGCCTATGGGGTGGATGTCCGGATGATCTGCATCGATCCAGAAATCATAGACGTGGCTCCAGCCATCAAAATGGATCTGGGGAAACAAGTGGAAAGGTCATCCTTAAACCTCAGGGCACCTCCCTAAGCAGCACTGGAGCCCTCCAAGCTGATGGCAAGCAGTAGGGTAGAGCTGAACTACAACAGAAGGCTCTGCTCCACTCTCGGAGCTGGGCAATGAGACTTGCCATCCTATGTACTTAATGCTTCCACAGACCTCCGCCTACTTTGCCATTACAACTGGCACAGTGAAACGGGAAGCGCAGGAGCAAGCCAGGACAGTGCCTGGATGCAAGTTCAGCACCAAGACCCCAGAACCCACCTTTATTCTGTGATCTTCCACATCCTCCACACTGGCCACTCGGATAAAGGAGGGAGTCCTTCTGTCCACTGCCTCCAACTTCATGTTCACCAGGAAGCCATGGGGTGGGCGCTGAGAGTGAGGAGCACACCAGGTCATTGAGGAGCTGGGCTGTAATCTGGGCTCCTGCACTCCTTCCCCATTTTTCCACCAACATGTGCTCCAAAGCCTAGCTCCCACCTCTGGCCCATCTGGCCTGGAGCCCTCTCAAGCTTGCAACTACAACCAGGAGAGAGTAGGGATGGATTTCCTGGATCTGAACTGTGTTGATGCAAGATAAGAAATCTCTGCCAAGGGAAAAAGGCCTCTTGGAGACCCATTTGGGGGATTTACATTGTGGCTGCAGTTGGCTGGAAACAGCTGCTGTTACTGCAATTGGAGACAAAAACCACCAAGCAAGCTGAAATGATTTCCCATCACCTGGCTCCTATCTAGCCAAGGAAGTGGTCATATTTCTCATTTTTCCCAGTTTGCATCTACTTGCCCAGTATAGCCCTGATTTCTGCACCCTGAGTGTAGATTTGAACCCCAGGCTGTGGCAGGAGCACACTAAACATCACCTTTCATAAAAGCATAGACCTGACAATGGAGAAAACCTGAAGGCCTGCTCAGGCACAGTGGAGCAGATAATGGGGCACTCACCACTTTAAAGGCCCAAGCTGGGACAGCAGATGCTCCAGTTTCCTTTAGGTACTTTTCCCAGCTGAAGTTGTCAGGGTCAGGATAATCTAGAAGGGGGAATGATGGGCAGGGTGAAACACACCTGCCTGCAGGAGGACAGCAAGTATCCCAGAACGTCCTACTGCCCTGAAGGACCAACCAAACCTGCACCAGGTATGTGAGAACCTGAGAGACATCAAGATGTGCCACTATTTTCTAATGAACCATGACATACAGAGTACAGAGGAAGCAAAAATGTCTGGGCCTGCACTGGGGCTTCCTGACAACTCCACTTGGCCTGATAACAATGCTGCTGCACCTGAACAAAGGTACAAGATCCCTGGCCAGTACATGCTGCCTCCTTGGCACAGAAATCTCCCAGACCTGCAGGCGAGCAGAGGCTGTCAGGTTTAAGCCCCTGGGCACCCTTGTCTCCCCAGGCAAAGCCTGTCCCCAACGGGATGCGCTAATGCAGGCTGTGCTCCCTGGCCACCTACTCACCTTGAGGAGGTGTAAGGGGTTTGCCATGCTCCTGACACCATCCGACTGGGTGAATATATGGACTGCTTGGGTCACACCTGCAAAACACACCTGTACACTTATGTGGCAGAGACACCTGGCTCATCACTGCTGAACAGTGCAGGCTGTCAGAAACCGGGGCATGCTGCCTGGCAGCACAGCCCAGGCCTGTGTAACCTGCAAAAGGCCTTGCATGAGCTTGGGTCTTTTACAACACCCTCATTGCTGAATAGCCCAGGGGACTGTGGAGTCAAGGGCTAGAGGAGGGGGGCTCCAGCTCACAAGAGCAGGGCATGAACCCTGACAATACGTCCTGGGTGCAAGCTCCGCAGTGGAGCTGCCCAGGGAAAAGTTAACGCTTTGCTGTAGGAAGGGAGACATGCCATGCATTTCCAGAGCTCAGAGCAGGCAGAGCTGAGTGGCTGGGGAGCTCAAGTACTGGTCATGGCCCCCAAATAGATCGTAGCTACTCAGATGCTCCTGTTTCGTGGGTCTGCCCTGGGGCGCAGCACACAGGAGCCATTTCTTGTGACCAGCATTACCTAGCAAGGAGCAAGCAGCAAGGGTCAGGCATTTAAAATGATTGGTGCAGCAACAGCTAAAGAAACACAGCTCTTCAGGCAGGGAACTGAAGCAAGCAAGAAGAGAGAGAAGATCTGCAGGCTCTGGCTATGAAGCAGGATGGATGCAGACTTGGTCTCAGGGCCCTGACTGCACTAATCGGCCTTAACCAGCCTTGGCCAGCCTCATCTGCAACCTCCCCTCCCACATACGCACACACCCTCTGCCCATGGCCCTGCAAGCTCCTTTTAAGCTTAGGCCTTCAGCCTTTGCTTTGGTGACATTGTAGGTGGCCCTGCCTGACACTGAAGTGGGCTCCAGGTCCAGGTCAGGGCTTGTGTTCAGGCCTGTTTTAACCTCACGTTAATGGGAGAGATGTGCTTACATCCTAGAAAGTAACAGTGATATGGGACAGGAAAAGGTTTCTCCTTCAGCACAGGTAGGCAACCCTCTGCCCTATCAGGCCACTGCTGGCCTGGCATTTTGGGATCATCCCAGAGCACCCTGTCACTCTTGCTGAAGCAGCAGCAAGGCTCCTTGTCAGCACTGGTGTCCAGGAGCCTCTGTGTGCTTACCAGTAGTCATAAGTATCATCCCAGTTGTCAAAGTGCACCAAAAAGCGATTGTCCACCACATCCGTCACTGTGGCGACACAGATCAGGGAAGGGTTCATGCGGTCCACGGCTTCGAGCTTCATGCCCACCTCAAAGCCCGGCGGAGCCTCATGCTGCAGGAGAGAGGGGACAGGTTTTGCTCACGCCCGTGGTACCAGTCGCCCTCCTCACCACTTCCCTCACCTGTGGCAACACAGCGCCTCCCCAAACTCTCCCAAAATAAAACTCAGCCCTGGCCTCCACCTGGGGTCTGTGACCACTTAGGGGTCCCAGAGGGCAGCACCCTGCTGTGCACAAGAAAACAGACACAGGGTAAGTAACTTGGCTTGGCCACACAAAGAAAGAAGAAAAAAACATCTTCAGACCCTCAGGATCTTCTATAAGCAGTAAGCTCCAAGACAGCAGCAGTCTCCAGCTTATATTGGTTCAGATTTTGTCACAAAATACTTGTTTGCAGTCATGCTCCTCCACTGTTTGCAGCTACTAAATCCCCTAGGCAGGAGGACCTAGGATGGGGCCCTGCACCCTACCTTGCCTTTATTTCTTGGATGCAAAATCTGTGTAAAACACTGCATCACACACACTAGTGGGATCATTGCAGCAATCATACATCTCCACCTTGGCAGGGATACATCATTTCAAGGAGGAGGATTTAGACATAATAAATAACTTGGAGAGACTGATTTATCAATAGATTGAATTTCCTCTGCAACTAACAAAAAAAAACCATCAGCATTTAGCATTCCACCTGTATTCTCCCTTTCTTTACCCAAGCTGCCATATGAAAAACAAAGGTCAAGAGAAAACAGAGACAAAAGAATTATACTGATGAAACATTAACTGTTGGGGTTTCTTTTTGGCAAAACAGATTGGAAAAAAGGCTAATTCTTCCCCACCAGTACATCTGGGAGAGCTGTAACTGTACATGAGATGGATCTGGTGTATCAGACCCACCCCAGTTTTGAACAGACCAGACTAGCGTCCAAGTTGCAGATCCTCAGTAGCAAATCATATCATGTCTCATTAAGCAATGCCAGCAGTGCATTCTCCTGGCCCTTTGCACTGGGGGGGATCAGAGGCATGGGGTGGATGTTGAAAAGCCCAAAACTGGGGGAGGGATTGGGCTGGGATGGATGGGAAGAAGTTACACTTGAACCTGTAGGCTCTGGCAGGAAGGAGAAGCTGCTACTCACACTGTTTCGGATCACAAAGAGGTGCTTAGGAGCTGCCTGAGCCTTTGTTATCTTCAGGTAGTTTGTCCAGCTGAATTCTTCCTCCTTATAACCTACAACCCCTCAGGAAGGGAAAGGAGAGCAGCCAGTTCATAGAGATCAGCCAGGAGGCCACATGGCTGAGCCCAGCCACCCAAGTCTGGCCAGCCCTCGCCCCGCCAAGGCTGCCTCACTATGGGAGAAGGGGCCCTAGGGCACCCTGGGAAATCCGGCAGCCTGGCCACATCCGGCACAGGCCAGTGGCTTGTTTCAGAGGAATGCTGAGAAATGTTAGCATTGGAGTGGAAATCCAGCGCTTGGTTCCTCCTTGGAGAGCTCTGGTCCCAGATGTATTGTGGGGCGCATTGTGTTCTGCCCAGGGTGCTGCAGCCGCTGGGCTCCAGCAGCGCAGTGTCATCCAGGGAAACAAGGCTTTGCCCCAGATGGGAGCAAGCCAAGCTCTTTAGTGGCAACAGGTACCTGCAGGGCTGTCCTGCAACAGCCCCAACACAGCAGCATCCCTCCTCACCCTCCTGGAACCACCCTGGCCCCTAGATCCCACCTGCAGTTTGGGGGTCTGCTCCTCATCCCCCTGTTCGACAGGGCCTGCAGACCCAGACTCTCCAACTCCTTACCTTTCGGGGGCTGGAGTTTGTGTCCTGTCTCCTCAAACCAGCCAGCAGGGTGGATGTTGGGGGAGTCAGCATTCAGCCAGAAAT
The DNA here is from genome assembly GCF_036417845.1 of Apteryx mantelli. Lineage (NCBI taxonomy): Eukaryota > Metazoa > Chordata > Aves > Apterygiformes > Apterygidae > Apteryx > Apteryx mantelli. The sequence continues at coordinate 910,915 of NC_089995.1, forward strand.
CATGGCATTCAGAGTAGCCATCAAAGTGAAGGCGCATCCGGTAACCACACACCTACCAGCAGGGAGAGCAGAAGGGAAGGACCATGGAAACCTCTTGATGCCCTGGCTGAGCACCGCTTACACCTACCTTCCCACCTACAATCTCAGTGTATCACTTAGGGAAACCAAAAGTCATATTAATAGGCCAGCCCCCTGAATTGGGAGGCACAAGCCAATCCCAGGAGGTGTTCAGCATGAAGCAAGGAAAGTGTTGAGCCATCACGAAGCCGGCCCTATACACTGGCATAGGAGGAAATGGGAACAGGACAAGAGACAACGGGTACAAACTGAAACGCAGGAAGCTCCATCTGAATCTAAGGAAAATCTTTTTTACTGTGAGGGTGACTGAGCACTGGAACAGGTTGCCCAGAGATGTTGTGGAGTCTCCATTCTCAGAGATATACAAAAGCTGTCTGACATGGTCTCAGGCAACCTGCTCCAGGTGACCATGACTGTGACTCTGCTTGAGCAGGGGGTTTGAACCAGATGATCTCCAGAGCTGCCTTCCAGCCTCAGCTGTTGTGTGATTCTGTGAAATGGTCGGGCACATTGCCAGATCCAGCAAGTGCAAAGATTCCCTTTTCTGCACCTGTGGGAGATTCCAGCACAGGGTTTTGGCTGGATGCCATGCTGTTTCGGTGAAATCTCTCCAGCAGCCACTGCTGTATGGCCATTCTCCCTGGTTCCCTTTGGGCCCTGGGAGCACTGTGAGGCAAGGCTGGTTTTGGGGCATGACACATGGCTGAGCTGAGAGCCCCAGAGACAGTGGGCCTCCACTGACAGAAAAAAAGGGATACCTCCCAGAAGAAAAGGGATACCTCCACACCATCCACCTCCAGGGGTCAGACTTATCTGAGAGGCATCAGCTCAAAGGTAAGAAGCTGTTGCCATTGCTATGGCCTCTCTGCCCCATGGTGAAGCCATAGTGTCACCTTGACACCCTGTGTCAGTGTGATGGAGAGACTAACTACACTTGGAAATGGCAACTGCTCCCCAGTGTTATCTCCTGTTCTCCAGAAAACAGCAAGAAACCTCCAATTTCCTTGACTGAGGTGCCAAAGTGCCAATTCATTCTGTGCCCAGCAGTGCTGGCAGTGATGTGCAGGTGAGGACCCAAAGCCCTCTGCCAGCCTCCTTGCAGCACCTCCTCTCCTGATGAGCCTTCCACTGCCTGGGCATGAGGATAGCAAAAGAAGGAGCCAGAGGATGCACCCGCAAAGCTGGAGGCGCCTTACCTCAGCCACAGTAAGGATAAAGTACATAGATGGGTGCTGTGGATCGATCCCCTCCAGCTTCATCCCCACTTTAAAGCCATTCTTGTGCTGCGAAGCTACTTGGTACTGGAAACACAAATTAAACTAAAATGTAAAAAACAACACAGGTAAAGGGGTCTAGAACAATCCCATGGAGCAACCGTCAGGTAATGGGAGCTTCTGGGCCCAGGAGATGGTAGGCAACAGGTTATGTCGTCAGCCAAATTTTAATCCTTTCTCCGTAGAAAAACACATTCTTCCATCTACCTGCGGGTTTGCTTCTCTCGTTGTTGGCAGGGCAGGGTGTCCCTGGGCCACTAGCCCACTTGAGAGCTGCACAGCACTGGGGCCACGGGAGAGCGGGGGCACTGGGGTCTGGGCTCCTATCATGCCCTGGTGAGCACCCAGCCAGAAGCAGAGGTCCAACATGGCACACGGCTTCCCAGAGCACTCACGCATGGACTCAGGGAAGGCCTGGAAGGGCTCCGCCACCCTTCTAGAGCCACCAGGGTCTCCCAGGCACACATGAGGTGCAGGGCTGGGGGACAAGACCCCACCGGGGAGCAGCAGTGGGGATAAATCACAACTGGAAGGCAGTGGGACTAACTGGTCACCTCTGGATGAAGAAAGGAGCTCGCTTATTGCACAGAGCCCCGCAAAATAGGGAAGCAAGGAAGAGAGGAGAAAGAGGAGGGGTGGGAAAAAAAGGGAAAGAAAAGAGAAGATGAAAGAGGGAAAAAGACAGGAAAATCCCAACTCACATCCTGGAAGAGATCTAAAGGGGCAGCGACAGCTTTCTGCTCCTCCAGGTAGGACGCCCAAGACCAGCCTTCTTTCTTCTCCTCGCTGGCACCTGAGCGCAGCACAAACGCACACACAAGAGGCGCTGCTGAGGGTCAGCTCCAGCCCCAGTCCCTGCCTGCCTCGGGGCAGTGCGGAGGGCAGGTGAGGCCATGGGTCCCACCGGGGCCACATCCTGCTCTCGCACACAGTCCAGCATTCCTATGAAGCTCAGCACCACCCTACCAGAGCCCCTTCACCAGCAAACCTGTCTGGCTGTCCGACAAGGGACAGAGCCGAGAGGCCCCCTCTCACACAGGTCCCCATGACCCTAAATGTCCTCTGTCACTACACAAGTGCTCTGGCAAGGTGTCTGAGAGCCCTCGGGAGAAAAACCATCCTGCACAAAGCATGTCGGGAGACCTATACAACCACTCCTCCTCCAGCTGGTACATCCAAAATGGCCACAACATCCAACAGGAGGTCACCCCCAGCTGCAGAGGGGCTCCTGGCCAGTCAGGCTTGCAGCAGGCTAACCTCCCACGGCAGCCGGGGCAGAGCTGCTCTGGAGGCACCAGCTCTGCTATCCTCTACTCTGAGATACCTGCGTAAGCCCTCCTCAGCAGACCAGGGCCACCCTGATGCCCTAGGGATGCATTTACTCTTAGCATACTCATGAAAGAAGACAGCATCCTCCCTTTGTAGGCAGGAAGGTGTCTCTTCACACACTCAGTCCCTTGGGAATGCCACAGAGGCCTTGCCCAAGGCACATAAGACACACCCAAAATCTCTTGCTCTCTAGCCACCCTCTCCCTGCTCCTTAGCATCTGAAGGGATTCTGTGAGTGTGATCTCTAGTCCAGCACAAAATAATTCGCAGTTACATAGCAGCCATGGCAGGCAGCCTTCTGTAGGGCAGGCCAAGGATGCATGGGGAAAACAGACCAACTCCTTTCTCCTTTCTTCCCTTGGGTTTAGAGGAGGCAGAAAAGGAAAAAATGAAAACTTGTGGAAGAAATTGAAGCTGAGATTCAGTGAGCAAGGATACTAACTAACAAAGATACTTTATTTAATGCTCAAGAGTGGCAAACACCTGTATTATTATTTAGCACATAGAAGAAAAACTGAAAGGCACATTTGGGTAAGTACAAATTCTGCACTTCTGGACAAATGTACCTAGAGATAGAACTCTGATGCACTGAAGTATCCAAGTGTGTATTTTGTCCACTGATGTATCTCTAAAATAAAAGAAAATAAAATGCTGAAAATTACAAGGTTCAATGATGCTTACTTGTAAGCAGCAAGAAAGGTTACATGTTCAGGGCTCAGAAACAATGCAAGTAGAAACCTGCTCTTCCCACAAAGAAAACTAATGTTTGTAGAGCAAGGGACCTGGCAAGCGAATATGAGCTCCCTATTTAATGGGTTAACTCAGTGTAACATCAAAAGATTGACTTATTCCAATAACCTGGCCCCTGTTAGAGTCCCTACACTTGGCTGTTGGGGGGCTTCCAAAGTGCAGCAGGAACAATTTCATTTTAAAATGACTCTAAAAGTGACCTTTCACTATTCAAAGAGGAAATATTCCCCATAAATGTTTATGTCCAATATTTTCCCAAGTTTTACTTTCTTCCCTATCACAATGTAAGGGAAAAACAAATGAAGCAAACACTGCATCCCTCAGCCTGTCTCTTTTCCCTCAGTGCCCACAGCTCTGTCTTTGAGATCTGCTCTGACATGGTCTAGGAACAGCCCACCTTGTGAGATGACAAAATGGCAAGGCCTCAGGCTTCAGCAGCATCAGACCTACAGGAGCAGCCCCCAAACTCATGGTGTCTGGATCATGTGAGGGATGTTCCCCATGAGACTGTGAAAAGTGGGGCAAAGCCAGATGTAGCACACAGTCACACTACAGCTCACGATAGCATCTCTCAGAGCAAAATGGGATCATCATAAACAGCATATTCACAAGCAAGTAATAAAATCAGCTCCCAATGGGAGGGACCAGAAAGCACTGTACAGTACGGCCCAAATCCTGAAAAAGATACAGCTGTACACTTGTAAGGGTGCACCCATGGAGAGAAAGAGAGGAAGGAGAGAAAGGGAAAGAGACAGGGAGAGCAGGAGCAGCAAGCAGAGGAGCTTACAAGCCTTCAGGAACAGGTACCGGCTCACGGCACTGTGTGTTTGACTCACTGCTGGAGCACCATAATGCTAGCCCAGCTCCTCAGCACTGCAGAGGGATCCTGCAGCCTCCGCTGTGTGGCCCCACTCACTTCTGCGCAGGCAAGAAGGAGCCATGACGGCAGAGCGCTCACCCCACAGCCCACCCAGCCCCTCCATACCATGCTGGCTCCCATTCCATGCTTCAACGTCTGGATTGCTGATGGCAGGGTCTCCTGCAGAATTTTTCCTCTCTTCCTGCTTTTCCTCCTACGCATGAGAGCAGACAAAACAGAAGCCCATCATGTTGAAAGTCATGGATTCCTGTGCAAAGATTTACACTGCGTACTGTACCCTCAGGCCTGTGCCATAAGGGGCGTCCACAACATCCATGAATTAGATGATGCTTAGTCCAGAAATGGGTGTCCAAGAGGATCTGGTGATGGGAACCTGAGGGGGATTTTGGTGCTGAGTGGTAGCAACCACAATTGGTTTGAATCTGCTAGAGGCAAGGCTTGCATGCACAGCTGTTCTTTGGCTTGTCAAAGTCACTCTCCCTTCCCCGGGATATACATTATACACACATCAGACAGATGCTCTCTTACTTCAACACTGAGTTTGGTGGCCCAGACTCAAGAGACCAGTTGGGAGAGCTCAGCACCTATAACCCAATCAGTGTATGCCCAGCGCTGTATAATCCAGCATGTTCAGCATGCCAAACAGCAGGCCAAGTGTCTAGAAGCCACGACAATCCACACATTCAAGTCTTTTTGGTGTTAACAGCTTCTTGTTACCACTTGGACACATAGCTGGCATGGTACTAAGAAGCACCGATGAGAATTATACACACTTGCACCAGATACATGGGTGGTCCTTGGCCCACCCCAATATTGTCATGTACACATGCAAGCACATGCACACCCTCCATCTTCCTACCATTTGCTCTGATTCATATTCTTCCTCTGAAGGGCTCTGGTAATCCTTCCTCTTTCGTTTCTTCACTGGCTTGAGGATTTCGGTGACATTGGTGCTGCTGGCAGAGTTTTCCACAATGACAGACCTGCATGGAGGAAGGGAGAGTAAATCACTGCAGCAGAGCATGTGGCAATAGCTGGGGTGGCAGTCAACACAACTGCAAGAGAGTGACTGCTACAGAATCACTGTCATCCCATTTCTTACATACGCATACATTTTCATTCCTCCTGACTAATGTATGTACTCCTCTTAGAGAAAAGTTGCCAAGAGGTTAGAACCAAGGGACAGGTCTGAGCCACCCTCACATGCTCTAGTGTCAGAAACCTGGACCTGGGGATCAATCAAAAGAGATCTAGTTTTGTAGCAAGGCTCTAAGCTGCATCAGAATCGCTCAGAGATGATGGAAATCCAGTCCTGGGAGTCACACCTTGCACTCGGTGACACCTCAGAGAACATGTCGGTAAGGCGGCAGGTTGGAAATCCCCTCCTGACCCATGCCTCTGCGTGCAGTTTGGCCTGGGAGCACCTCTTGCAGCACCTCCCACAGCAATCCTGCGCCAGTAGCTGCACATTTATGAGGCCACAAACTAGGCAGGAGAAAATCTGGCTTTCTGCGACTCCTGCTGCCTCTTGGGACAGGACTTCATACCCCCAAGCTGCAGCCAGGGCACCCTACCTAAAGGAAAGAGGGAAACAAATGGGGTCCCCAGCACCCGCCAGAGAGAGATGCACCTGCATCCCTTGCTGGAGCACACACAGCGGGGAGGGTAAGCAGACAGACAAATGGTTATAGCTCTTGTGGCACAGACTCCCTCTCCTTTACCTTTCTTTGAACTGCTGGTGACAGTGTTCACTGCAGAAGCCCCTGCCTTCCCGGGTGCCATCCGAAACATGTCTCCGGCCACAGGTATCACAGTGGCACATGCTCTCTGCTGTTGGCAGCTTGGGCTGCTCTGTTACATCTGAGTCAGGAGAGACAGAAAAGGAGCAGTGAGGCCCAAGGATCAGTGAAGGAAGGAGAGCAGGAAGCAGTAGGTATTTGCCTCACTCAGGGTCTAAGCCAGACAGTACCTGCTGCATGATGATACCAACCCCAGAAGTGCCATAGTGGTCCCCTTACCCTGAGCAACAGTAGGATTGTCCCTGCTGGTGGGTGGCACCTCTGAGTCCCCGTCTTTCTCTGGGTGACTCTCCTTAATAGGTTCCCCTGGAGGCATCTTATCAGCGCTCACCACCTTCAGTGTCCCATACTCATTTATCCGAAACTATGTCATAGACCCAAAAAAGAGAAAGAAAAAAGTTAACAAGGAGGATAGAAATGTAACACAACAGCTAGTGGGTGCATGTGAGCTCTGAGAATGAGAGGGACATGATGTTCAACAAAGGGACAGCTCTCCCAGAAGCACAAGGCTGAGGGTAGCAATGATGGAGCCAAGCACAGCATTGAAGTCACCTGTCCTGCTGTCCTTCCGTGCAATCTTTGCTGGCTCTTGAGCCTGCCAGGCTGGTGTACTAGCAGGGAGACACATGGCTCAAGGAGATGGATGAAGCACAAGAGAGAAGGCAGCCCCCAAATCTCCCCTGCTTTCTGCCTTCTTTCTGCCTGCTGGTGAGACCAGCACCAGCTGGCAGCATCAAGGGGGCAGGGCAATGGCTGGAAGATGTGGTGCCCTGGGCCTGAGAGCAGCTGAGAAATTGGAGGAGAGAAGATGCACTTTGTGCAAGCTGTTTCATGCTACCAGGCCGCCACACTCCCTAGCCACAGTAGACCTAAGGCACCCATTGTCTGATGAGTGCAAGGCCACTGTTTCCAGTGTGAGTGCAGGAGTTTGGGCAACTCCACAGCACAGCTTGGAAAGGCAAGACATCCTGCACAGCAAGCAGCATCCCTCTGCCACCTGTGCAGGACAGAGCTGCCACAGTCCCCAGGTGCCATGCGTGTGCTCTCTCTGTTAAACTCACAACACAGTGTTGCTGGGATTAGGGCACAAGAAAAGCCTTGCAGAGTAGGAACAGCTGAGGGATGCAGGTACTGCTGGGGCTGCAGGTACTGCCAGGGTGGCCACATCACAGCTAAGTGGTCCCTGGCCAGCACAGGCCTGGGGCCTGCCACTGACAAAGGCAAGCGACTGAGGGGGCAAACATGGTGGCCCAAGGTTACACTTACCCGCAGGTTACTCCCGGGCAGAGTAGCCACCCCATCTTTCCACTCCAGCACACGGACTGTGTTGCAGGTCTGCACCCCACTGATCTGGGGGATGACAGTGGCTGTGATGGGCTCATTCCCGGCTCCCCTGTCTGGCCTCTCGATCCCTGTGCTTCTCTGCGGCTCCCGGGGGAATCGCTGGATTTCTAAGGCGCTCGCAGGAAGGTTGATGGTAGTGGCATTTGCTTGAGATGAGAAGAAAAGAAACAAACAACCAGAGACACACAGAAAACTCTTCATAGATGCAAACAAGGCACAACAGCAACACAGCAGCTCCAAGCAGCACAAAGTGATGGAGAGGGGACAGTCTCCCAGCCAGGGCCTCAGTGTTCTAGGCTAAAGTATCCATGAGCAGGTAGTGTGACTCAACGGGATCTGCAGCCAGAGGCAGCTTCTGCTAGGGGGTGGCACCCACACTATCCACATTCAGGAAGATTGTACTTCAGCCTCACCTCAGCCTGTTCCCACAGCCAGGATGCCCAGTTGCGGCAGGACTGTAGTGGTGAGTACCTGGATCGCATCTTGCAGATCAGTTTCATTTTAAAGGAATGCAGTATACAGGCCAGGGCCACTCTACAGTGGGAACTAAGACTCAGCGAGCAGGAAAAACTGGGAGATTTGCTTCAAAAACACATCCCTGATCGCACCTAAATGCTACTGTAGGCACATCCAGGTTGGTATGGGCTTTGCCTGCACACATCCTGAAAGACACTGATCAGCTGGGCCAGACCAGCCCTAACACAGCAGCTCAGGCACCCACATGCACTGCCAAGCAGGCGTCCAAGCTCAGCACACTGTGCTGCAATGGAACAGCAGCCCTCAAAGATTAGGGCTTCAGTTTAAGACTTAGGAGATTTTGATCTGCCACAGAGATGGTGACAACTGCACAGCTTTGCTTCCCAGGGCTTGCAAGGAGCACAGACACACACAGAGTGTGAGAGGAGTGATCCACGATGAGAAGGCTGTGGAGGCAGCAGATACAGAGGACAATCCCACGTACCTGGTATGATGAAGGCAGTCGTTGGCAGGTGGGTGCTCTGCACAGTGCTCTCACTGGTGACCACGTGGACGCTAACCTCCCCAGCAGGATTCCCCTTCGTGCTTCTCACAACTTCCATCTCTGCTCTGCTGTCCATCACCTTGCCTGGGCACGGAGTGTAAAACTGGAAGGAAGAAATCAAGTTGGGTAGTACAAATTTGACAAAGGAGCGAGAAAGAGACTGCGGAGGATGGTCCCTTTTCACTATTTCCTAGCAGGACACCCTGTAAGACACATTAAAGCACCACTTAGTGGAGGAGTGAACCCAACAGAGAACAGCGTAACAGTCACTGCTGGTACCAACATGATCTAGGAAAGCCTTTGCTGTGAGATCCCAGCTCAGAGCCTGCAAACACCAAAGGGTTTTTCTTACATGGCACCACCAAAGAAGGAATGAGTGTGGCGGGTCCCACCACAAGCAACAGCTGTTCCTGGCTCTCTCTGGGGCTTGTACCACTGTGATGGGGCTTGTAACTGCTGGTTTGGGAACCCTTACCCAGGAGAAGACAGAGGTCCCTAACCTCCCCTTTTTAGTTCTCCATCTGGGCAGTTACTCTCAATTTTCTTCTAATTATCTATAAGACTGCATTTCACAAGTGACATGAGTTAAGCAGGAGGAGGACATGAAGTTCATCACATACAACCAGGTTTTTCACACAGTCAGCAATGTTCAACTTGTTCAGCCATGAATTTGAAGAAGCAGGTCAGAGCAGGTCAGAGAAAGCATGTCATGGCCTGGAGAGCACTTAAGAGGCCTTACTGGCCCTGACCAGCCTCACCTGGGGTCTGCACCCATACCTGTCTGTAGGCCCAGGAGCTCCTGCTGCCTTCAGTCCCTGCTTGAGCTATGTTAGAGGAGTACGGTTTTCCAGCTCAGTTGTGCCTAGTCATGGACTCTGATCCAGATCCCAACCTGCAGCTGACTTCCCAGCTTGACCTTGGACCTGCCTGGCAATTACTGGACCTGACCCTGAGATATGAACTGACTTCTTGGCTTGACCTTGGACCTGCCTCATCACCATGAGCTTGCCTGGTGATCTGGACTCTTGGTTGAACCTGGGTGCCATCCCTGGCCTGCCTCACTTGGGTACTGTGGGACTGAGCCATGGCTGGCAAGGCTCCTGTCCTGCCAGCTGCGTTATCCACCTTGGCTCCCCATCCTCACCTCCATCCCTGGAAAGGTGATGGAGCAGCTCATCCTGGAGGCCATCTCCAAGCATGTGGAGGAAAAGAAGGTGATCAGGAGTAGTCAGCATGGCTTCACCAAGGGGAAGTCATGCTTAACCAATCTGATAGCCTTCTATGATGGAATGACTGGCTGGGTAGATGAGGGGAGAGCAGTGGATGTTGTCTGCCTTGACTTCAGCAAGGCTTTTGACACTGTCTCCCATAGCATCCTCATAGGCAAGCTCAGGAAGTGTGGTTTGGATGAGTGGACAGTGAGGTGGATTGAGAACTGGCTGAATGGCAGAGCTCAGAGAGTTGTGATCAGTGGTGCAGAGTCTAGTTGGAGGCCTGTAGCTAGCGGTGTCCCCCAGGGGGTCAGTACTGGGTCCAGTCTTCTTCAACTTCTTCATCAGTGACCTGGATGAAGGGACAGAGTGCCTCCTCAGCAAGTTTGCTGATGATACCAAACTGGGAGGAGTGGCTGATACACCAGAGGGCTCTGCTGCCATTCAGAGAGACGTGGACAGGCTGGAGAGGTGGGCGGAGAGGAACCTCATGAAGTTCAACAAGGGGAAGTGCAGGGTCCTGCACCTGGGGAGGAATAATCCCATGCACCAGGACAGGTTGGGGGCTGACCTGCTGGAAAGCAGCTCTGCCGAGAAGGACCTGGGAGTGCTGGTGGACACCAAGTTGACCATGAGGCAGCAATGTGCCCTTGTGGCCAAGAAGGCCAATGGTATCCTGGGGTGCATCAGGAAGAGTGTTGCCAGCAGGTCAAGGGAGGTGATCCTCCCCCTCTACTCAGCCCTGGTGAGGCCACATCTGGAGTACTGTGTCAGTTCTGGGCTCCCCAGTACAAGAGGGATGTGGCACTACTGGAGCAAGTCCAGCGTAGGGCTACAAAGATGATTAGGGGACTGGAGCCTCTCTCCTATGAGGAAAGGCTGCGAGAGCTTGGCCTGTTTAGCCTGAAGAAGAGAAGGCTGAGAGGAGATCTTATTAATGTGTACAAGTATCTAAAGGGAGGGTGTCGAGAGGATGGGACCAGACTCTTTTCAGTGGTGCCCAGAGACAGGACGTGAGGCAATGGGCACAAACTGAAACACAGACAGTTCCATCTGAACATGAAGAAAAACTTCTCCACTGTGAGGGTGAGAGAGCACTGGAACAGGTTGCCCAGAGAGGTTGTGGAGTCTCCTTCTCTGGAGATTTTCAAAACCCGCCTGGACGCGATCCTGTGCAATGTGCTCTAGGTGACCCTGCTTGAGCAAGGGGTTTGTATTTAGATGATCTCCAGAGGTCCCTTCCAACCTCAACCATTCTGTGATTCTGTGATCCCTTAGGGAGCAGCCCACCCTTGCTGTGCCCTGACAGAGGCAACAGTATCAACAGAAGGGGAGCTCCAGACTAAGGTTCATTTGCAAAGTGGAGGCACGAACAACATTATTTCCTGGTGTTCAGAGAGCATAAGCAAGGGAAGATTTTTAATATTGCTCCTATCCTAATGAAAAATGCAATGTAAACACAGAGCTGCAATACTAAAGACAGCAATATCATTAGATTCATTCAAAGAAGATAGGTCTCTCTGTGTCTACAGAATTTGACAGTCTAGGTATCATTTCAATGTTGTTGGTCCCAGAAACTGCTAGAAACTGAGGATGCTGGGCTGGGGAAGGGTTTCAGACCTGCCCTGTTTCCTGTGCTCTCTTGAAGTGCCTGCTACCAGCTGGCCACCCTTGGAGATGGGATGGAGGTGAGGCTGCCCTTTGGACTAGCTGGCAGGACCATGCTCACATCTTGGTTGTTTCTGCAACCTGAATTTGAAAGAGAAGGAAGCTACATGGAAAAGGGGAGCACTGCACTGAAGCTCTGTTAAATAAAAATATGCTAGGCTACAAAGTCCCAAGTTTGGCGTTATGAACCCTGAGACAACAATAAAAGAAAATTTTGTTACAACCAGACTGAAGAGTGCAATGGTGGACTCATGTAAGGGGAAGATTTACTTTGGGGGCCAAATATTCTTTTTCCTCTCTCTCAGAATGCTGTCAGATTTGTGATTGGAAATATTTCACCTTCAGCTGATAAAGACCTCTAACATGCTCTAGAGGCAACATCAGAAAGGCACTGTTAAGTAGCAGGAGGACTGAAAGAAGTGAATAACTCAGCTAGACACCTGACTTCAACTGAAAGTCAAAATGAAATGGGCAGCCAATCTGTTGGGATGCTTCCTAATACACACCATGCACCCATCTGCTTTTCTAGCCACTTAAATCTGATAGGTAGCCTTGATTCATCATTTGGGTCAAATGTTTCTAGGACAGCTCCTAGTTTTGTGTGGGCAGCTGGCTTTTCTTCATTTAAACAGGACTCAGTACTCTAAATGCCTATCGAACAGAAAGCAAGAGAGAAACAACTAGTTCCAGTGCCCAAGCTAGGTGATGCTCAAACTTGCCTCACCTCTGTACAGCAGTCTATTCTGTGAACATAATATCAAATAATAGCACAGGAAATAAAGAGCAGTAATTATCATGTGTCAAACACTTTCCAAATCCTTGCAGGGCTGCATGCTGATTATGTTCAGACTAGTGCTCTTTTGCCTTAAAACCTAAGTAAACAGAATGAATTTGGATTATAAGACTGCACCATCATTATTCCTTAAGCTATAATAACTTAATAAGTGAGATTTAGGACTCAGGTACAGACAGTCCCTCCTCCAACAACCTCCCAGGAGAGGCCTTGCTGCAACAAAGGCTACATTCCCCCACTCCATCCCACCACAGTCAGGCAGCCCAGCTTGGAGATCAGGAATCAGCCGAACAGAGCTCAAGGAAGACTGAGGAGCCTGTCCAGCCCACAGCCCTGCCCTGTCACTCAGTTGTCTCTCTGCTTCTCAGTGGCAAAGGGTCTGTGCTTCCCCAAGCACCTCTGGCCACTGCAACACTGCCCTTATTGGGAGAAACCTTCTCCTAATGCCTTGCCCAAGTTCCTGCCCTTTAAGCACAGGTGGAGCACAAATCCAGTAAACAACCTTCCCAACACGTGTCCTGCTCCATTCCCCAAGGGAGCTAAGACTTTGAGGTTTTGGATACCACAAAACCTTGAGGTTACAGACATTTCGAGCCACATTTTTCTTCTTTTAAGATCAATGGGGCAAGATGGGCCCAAAGCTATTACAAGGCCAAATACAAGTAATGAGAACACTGTTGGGATGAACGTGTAAGCACATTGTTGCCACAGCTGAAACCCATTGACTCCCAGGGGCTCCCAGCTCTCCTCATGGCCTGCCATGGTGTTAGACAACAATTCACCATCAATGTTTCTGGTGTTGAGCATAGCATACATTGCTAAACCTGTAAGTCAGGATTTCTTAGATTTCCCTGGCACAATCAATCTCAAATCCCAGAGTATCGTTCTGGACCATGGTGCAGCAAGCGTCAGGAGCTGCACTTGCCAAACAGAGATTGGCAAAGAACCAGAGCTCCTTCCCTATATCAAAGGAGTGAGAATCAGGGTTGGAGCTGGTGTTTGTAGCTCACAGTTTTCAAAGCAATGACAGTTTTAACCTCAACCCCTGCCCCCCAGGGCAGCCCAACATATTATGAACTATTTTGGGTGGAAAGTAGCATCTGAGGAAGAGAAAAGGAGAGAGAGAACAAGCATCTCTGTAAAGGAACACAGCTGCAGCATGGCCCGCCTTAGCGTTACTGTCGCGGCAGAAGTGAAGGCACTGGCACACAGCCCTTTGGGCAACCCTGCTCCCTGAAAGCAGGACCTCTGACAAACAGCTGGGAGGTGAGGCTCACAGCTGAGACAAAGCACAATTTACCATCCCTGTTGCTTCAGTGTGTGGGGCCAGAGCCTTGGCAGGTACTACCACCCCAGCAGTCTTTTCAAAGGGATCTCCTGCAAGCCCTCATATGACCAATGATTCACAGGATCATTCAGGTTGGAAGGGACCTCAGGAGGTCTGCAGTCCAACTCCCTGCTTGCAGCATGGCCAGCTATGGGATCAGACCAGGTTGCTCAGGGCTTTATCCAGCCTGGTCTTGAAAACCTCCAAGGATGGAAACCGCACAATCCATAAATTAACACATTCCCTTTCTGGGGGGCTGTGCTGCTGAACAAAAAGTGTGTTTATTTTCTAATTTTTTTATTTAGTTGGGATCTTCAAAAGCTGTTGGCCTGCATGTGCCCCAGTGAAGTCTGAGAAAACTCTGCTGGCCCCTGACAGGATCAGAGTTAGGCCAACGCTTAGCAGCTTTCGAAAATCCCACCACCCAGATTTCAAAGTATCAACCAATTTTAGAGGTGCAAACTATTTTTGACATATTAGCGAGGTCCTGAGTTCTCCATTTTTCATGGTATTGAGCCTAACTCTGTATGTCTTACAGAGAGTGCAACCAGACTCGACTCCCCAACAAGCCTGCAATTTAGTCTTTCCTTGGGTTATTTTGCAGATAGCTAAAACTCGGTACACCCATTCCCTCTCCCTCACCTTCTGCTGAAGGACAGCAAAGAACCTTGGGCTCCCACTCTGGAGTCCAACAGAGAAGCCAGAAAGGAGAAAAACCATCCCAGGAAAGCCTGGCCACACAGACAGGACTGATCTGTGGTCTTTCCAGAGACCACCACAACATGCTGTCTGGAAGAAGGAATTTCTCACAAACTCCCAAGAAAACTTTCATCTGGAAATGCTCTCTTTTTTGGCCAACTTTCCTCCAGGAAAGCAGGTTTTGCAAGCACTTTCTCAGTGCATATGTATGTGTATACAGCCATCTGTCTGCAGCCAGTTCAGTACCCATCAGCCTATTTCAACCAGTTTTGACAGTGAGATAGAGGTCTCTGTCATAGAGGTTTCTGTAATAGTAAAACCTTCAGGTCTGAGAAACAAACCATCTGAATAGAGAACAGAGTCTCTAATATTGCCCCTCTCCTCCCAGGGAAAGGCTTCAGCACGGAACATGAGCTGAACTTACTAAACACCAGCGAACAGCAGTATACAAATATTCACACATACTGGGGAATCAGGCTGCAAACCACAACTTCACTAGTTATGCTGCTCACAAAGTTTTTACCTCATTGAACAAAAAGCATTAGCTTTTAGTACACCAGTACCCTGAGCTGGTGGCACAGGGATTTGGAAAGCAAGTATTTCTATCATTGCTATACCCAAGAGGCTCCAGTTCAGCCATGACCTCAGAGCTGCCCTCTTCCAAAGTCGCAGCAAAGCTGTAGGATGATCTGCTGTTTGCAAATAGTAAGGATATGTTCAGGGCAACAGGCCATAAGGGAGCATGGAGAGAATCAGCTCCCAGCTCGGAGACACTATACAGCCCTGAGAGCCAACACTTTCTAAAAATCACAGTCCATTCAAAATATGCATACTTTTTCATCATAAAATTGGCTTAGAATAACCAGATTTAAAACAATATTAACGTGTATATTGGCTTTGTGGTTTCTGAGGTTTTAAAATGGTCTTGAATTATTTTTTTGAGAATTTCTTCCTCAACCAATGCAGACAACTTCTCCACCTTTAACAGCAGCTGAGATGTGGACTATTAATTGCCTCCAGTGGCAAAACCTAGCCTTTAAGAAAAAGCACCACCTGGGATCATGCTAAAACTACAAGTGGTAAAACAAGAGCACTGTGGAGACACGGTCAGCTGGGAGCTGCTTCCTTGGATCTTCCTCTGTCTTTTGGCATTGCGCAGGACAGATGTTTAAGCAAGAGACTATCAGCAATGCAGAAAGTATTTGCTCTGTATGCACACTGGGGCACACTCAGTAACACCCCTTGCACAGGCAGGTGGCCCAGTGGAGTAAGACAAACACACACGACTGCCCTTCCAAATCTGACTGCTGCTTAGAGCCCAGGAGGAAAAATGTTCTCTGGAGGTTAAATCAGTGGACACAAAATCCTTCTTCTTGCAGTTTTGCTCAGCAAGGGCTGAGGTTTAGAGTGGACTGAAGCTGATTTTTTTGGCCCTTCTTTCCGCTGTGATATTTATCAACATTGCAAAACAGGGTGAAATGCCCTTTAGAACACTGAGAGGCTGTTTGTATTGTACATTTTAAAACACTGAATAGATGCTGTGAGCACAGAGATAGGAGAGAGGAGGGCAAGAAAGCAAAAAGCTGCCTTAGCTTTAGGTTCAGACACAGCTAACAAAGCAGAGACACTCGGAACTTTTCTCCCAGCAAACTTCAAGTGTCCCCAAAGCACCACCCTCCCCAAATGGCTCTAGGTGACACCATCCAGGTCCGCTGCTGAGGCCAGAAAGCATCCTGAAGCCTTGGTAGCTCCAATTAGATGTGGACCCCAGGCCACCGTGGTGAGATGGACAACAGGGCTGCCTGTGTCCCACCTTACACGTCTGCTGCCACAGGCCACTGCCTACTTAGTCTGTGCCAGACTGGATGTGGGATCCAGCCCTGTATGGATTTAGGGTATAACGCAGGGTACTTTTTTGCACACGAGTACAAGTTACACTTAGTAATAGGCAGAAGCATTCAAAGAGAATTGAAACATGGTCCCAAAATATTTCAAAATGTCCAGCCTTTTATCTTTTTGTATAACTAATAAGGAAATAAATACAGAGCCTGTCCTAGAATGTGCAAAGCCTTCTTTCCATAGCCTGGGCTGTTCAGCATCCCCCTAGGGAATGCAAAGACCGGACTAATGTCCTCCATCCTGCAGGTCACTTTCAGTGACTTCAGTGGTGTCATCTTCAGGCTCCAGGACAGCATGTTTTCATGCACTGTTTGAGAAACACTAAAAGGAACATTGCCAAGCATCCACCCTGGAAGGGACTTCCAACCTCTGCGTATCCCAGAAAGAACCCCAAGAAGAAGCAGTCCAATCCCCAGCCCCCGCCCCAGCTGGAGTCACTGGACACAGCAGGTAAAGCTCCACGTGCCACTCCTGGGTAACTGCTGGGGACAAGGTGAGAGCACCGCGAACAACACACAGATACTGTTCCCACTACCACCACAAGTCAGCAAAGAGCTTCGGGGGAGGGAAGAGACTTGTTCCCTTCTCCTGAGCAAAGCCCCCGGGGCAGGGAGTATGGGACAGCCCAATGCAATCCTCAGCAATGCCAGTTCACAAGAACTTCCTCCGAAAGAGATGCAAACCCACATGTAATTTTGGGGGGAATGCAGTAATCCCCCCCCCCACCACGTTTAGTGTAATGGTTTGTGCAGAAATAAAATACCTTTGTTGCACAT